>NC_140998.1:184765447-185320447 GCF_052327205.1 Somniosus microcephalus
ACCCCACTGAGACATTGTTCCCCACACCTCCATTGAGACAGTGTTACACACCCACCCGCACTGAGACATTGTCCCCCCCACACCTCCATTGAGACAGTATTGCACCCCCCACCCCACTGAGACATTGTTCCCCACAGCTCCATTGAGAGAGTGTTACACCCACCACCCCACTGAGACATTGTTCCCCACACCTCCATTGAGACAGTGTTACACCCCCACCCCTACTGATACATTGTTCCCCACACCTCCATTTAGACAGTGTAACTCCCCACCCCTACTGAGACATTGTCCCCACACCTCCATTGAGACAGTGTTACACCCCCACCCCCTACTGCGACATTGTTCCCCACACCTCCATCGAGACAGTGTTAAACCCCACACCCCTACTGAGACAATGTTCCCCACACCTCCATTGAGAAAGTGTGACACCCCCACCCCACTGAGACATTGTTCCCCACACCTCCATTGATGCAGTGTTACACCCCCACCTTACTGAGACATTGTCCCCCACACCTCCACTGAGACAGTGTTACACCCATCACCCCACTGAGACATTGTTCCCCACACCTCCATTGAGACAGTGTTACACCCCCACCCCTACTGAGACATTGTTCCCCACACCTCCATTGAGACAGTGTTATACCCCCACCCCTACTTAGACATTGTCCCCCCACACCTCCAGTGAGACAGTGTTACACCCCCAACCCTACTGAGACATTGTTCCCCACACCTCCATTGAGACAGTGTTACAGCCCCACCCCTACTGAGACATTGTTCCCCCACACCTCCATTGAGGCAGTGTTATACCCCACCCCTACTGAGACATTGTTCCCCACACCGCCATTGAGGCAGAGATACACTCCCACCCCTACTGAGACATTGTTTCCCACACCTCGATTGAGACAGTTTTACACCCCCACCACACTGAGACATTGTTCCCCACACCTCCATTGAGGCAGTGTTACACCCCCACCCCACTGAGACAATGTTCCCCACACCTCCATTGAGACTGTGTTACACCCCCCACCCTACAGTGATATTGTCTCCCACACCTCCATTGAGAGATTGTTAAACCCCACCCCACTGAGACATTGTTCCCCACACCTCCATTGAGACAGTGTTATACACCCACCCCTACGGAGACATTGTCTCCCACACCTCCAGTGAGACAGTGTTACACCCCCACACCACTGAGACATTGTCCCCCCCACACCTCCATTGAAACAGTGTTACACCCACACCCCACTGAGACATTGTCCCCCCACACCTCCATTGAGACAGTGTTACACCCGCCATCCCACTGAGACATTGTCCCCCACACTTCCATTGAGAGAGTGTTACACCCCTACCCCAATTGAGACATTGTTCCCCACACCTCCATTGAGACAGTGTTACACCCCGACCCTACTGAGACATTGTACCCCACACCACCATTGAGACAGTGTTACAACCCCACCACCACTGAGACATTGTTCCCCACACCTCCATTGAGAAAGTTTTACACCCCCACCCCACTGAGACATTGTTCCCCACACCTCCATTGAGACAGTGTTACACCCCCCATCCCACTGAGACATTGTCCCCCACACCTCCATTGAGGCAGTGTGACACCCCCACTACTGAGACATTGTTCCCCACACCTCCATTGAGACAGTGTTACACCCCCACCCCCACTGAGACATTGTTCCCCACACCTCCATTGAGACAGTGTTACACCCCCCATCCCACTGAGACATTGTCCCCCACACCTCCATTGAGACAGTGTTACACCCCCACCCCCACTGAGACATTGTTCCCCACACCTCTATTGAGACAGTGTTACACCCCCACCCACACTGAGACATTGTTCCCCACACCTCCATTGAGATAGTGTTACACCCCCACCACGCTGAGACATTGTCCCCCACACCTCCATTGAGACAGCGTTACACCCCCACCCCCACTGAGACATTGTTGCCCACACCTCCATTGAGACAGTGTTACACCCCCACCCCACTGAGACATTGATCCCCACACCTACATTGAGACAGTGTTACTCCCCCACCCACACGGAGACATTGTTCCCCACACCTCCATTGAGCCAGTGTTACACCCCCACCCCTACTGAGACAATGTCCCCCACACCTCCATTGAGACAGTGTTACACCCCCACCCCTACTGAGACTTTGTCCTCCAAACCTCCATTGAGACAGTGTTACACCCCCACCCCACTGAGACATTTTGCCCCCACACCTCCATTGAGACAGTGCTACACCCCCACCATTACTGAGACATTGTCACCCACACCTCCATTGAGACAGTGTTACACCTCCAGCCCATTGAGACATTGTCACCCACACCTCCATTGAGACAGTGTTACACCCCCACCCCACTGAGACATTGTACCCCACACCTCCATTGAGATAGTGTTACACCCCCACACCTACTGAGACTTTTTTGCCCACACCACCATTGAGACAATGTTACACCCCCACCCCTACTGAGACATTGTTTCCCACACCTCGATTGAGACAGTTCTACACCCCCACCCCACTGAGACATTGTTCCCCACACCTCCATTGAGGCAGTGTTACACCCCCACCCCACTGAAACATTGTTCCCCACACCTCCATTGAGACAGTGTTACACCCCCACCTCTACAGAGATATTGTCTCCCACACCTCCATTGAGAGAGTGTTAAACCCCCACCCCACTGAGACATTGTTCCCCACACCTCCATTGAGGCAGTGTTACACCCCCACCCCTACGGAGACATTGTCTCCCACACCTCCATTGAGACAGTGTTACACCCCCACACCACTGAGATATTGTCCCCCCACACCTCCATTGAGACAGTGTTACACCCCCACCCGCACTGAGACATTGATCCCCACACCTCCATTGAGACAGTGTTACATCCCCACCCGCACTGAGACATTGTCTCCTCACACCTCCATTGAGAAAGTATTGCACCCCCACCCCACTGAGACATTGTTCCCCACACCTCCATTGAGACAGTGTTAAACCCCCACCCCACTGAGACATTGTCCCCCACACCTCCATTGAGAGAGTGTTACACCCATCACCCCACTGAGACATTGTTCCCCACACATCCATTGACACAGTGTTACACTCCCACCCCTACTGATACATTGTTCCCCACACCTCTATTTAGACAGTGTTACACCCCACCCCGACTGAGACATTGACCCCCACACCTCCATTGAGACAGTGTTACACCCCCACCCCTACTGAGACAATGTTCCCCACACCTCCATTGAGAAAGTGATACACCCCCACCCCACTGAGACATTGTTCCCCACACCTCCATTGAGGCAGTGTTACACCCCCACCCCACTGAGACATTGTCCCCCACACCTCCACTGAGACAGTGTTACACCCATCACCCCACTGAGACATTGTTCCCCACACCTCCATTGAGACAGTGTTACACCCCCACCCCTACTGATACATTTTTCCCCACACCTCCATTTAGCCAGTGTTACACACCACCCCACTGACACATTGTCCCCCACACCTCCATTGAGACAGTGCTACACCCCCACCCCACTGAGACATTGTCCCCCACACTTCCGCAGAGACAGTGTTACACCCCCACCCCGACTGAGACATTGTCCCCCACACCTCCATTGAGACAATGTTACACCCCACTCCTACTGAGACATTGTTCCCCACACCTCCATTGAGACAGTGTTACACCCCCACCCCTACTGAGACATTGTACCCCACACCTCCATTGAGACAGTGTTATACCCCCACCCCTACTGAGACATTGTTCCCCACACCTCCAATGAGGCAGTGTTATACCCCACCCCTACTGAGACATTGTTCCCCACACCGCCATTGAGGCAGAGATACACTCCCACCCCTACTGAGACATTGTTTCCCACACCTCGATTGAGACAGTTTTACACCCCCACCCCACTGAGACATTGTTCCCCACACCTCCATTGAGGCAGTGTTACACCCCCACCCCACTGAGACATTGTTCCCCACACCTCCATTGAGGCAGTGTTACACCCGCACCCCTACAGAGATATTGTCTCCCACACCTCCATTGAGAGAGTGTTAAACCCCCACCCCACTGAGACATTGTTCCCCACACCTCCATTGAGACAGTGTTACACCCCCACCCCACTGAGACATTGTCCCACACACCTGCATTGAGACAGTGTTACACCCCCCCACTAAGACATTGTCCCCCCACACCTCCATTGAGACAGTGTTACACCCCCACACCTACTGCGACATTGTTCCCCACACCTCCATCGAGACAGTGTTACACCCCCACCCCACTGAGACATTGTCCCCCACACCTCCACTGAGACAGTGTTACACCCATCACCCCACTGAGACATTGTTCAACTCACCTCCATTGAGACAGTGTTACACCCCACCTCCACTGAGACATTGCCCCCCACACCTCCATTCAGACAGTGCTACACCCCCATCCCACTGAGACATTGTTCCCCACACCTCCATTGAGACAGTGTTACACACCCACCCCTACGGAGACATTGTCTCCCACACCTCCAGTGAGACAGTGTTACACCCCCACACCACTGAGACATTGTCCCCCCACACCTCCATTGAAACAGTATTGCACCCCCACCCCACTGAGACATTGTTCCCCACACGTCCATTGAGACAATGTTACACCCACACCCCACTGAGACATTGTCCCACCAAACCTCCATTGAGACAGTGTTACCCCCGCCATCCCACTGAGACATTGTCCCCCACACCTCCATTGAGAGAGTGTTACACCCCCACCCTACTGAGACATTGTTCCCCACACCTCCATTGAGACAGTGTTACACCCCGACCCCCACTGAGGCATTGTCCCCCTCACCTCCATTGAGACAGTGTTACACCCCCACCCCACTGAGACATTGTCCCACACACCTGCATTGAGACAGTGTTTCACCCCCCCTACTGAGACATTGTCCCCCCACACCTCCATTGAGATAGTGTTACACCCCCACCCCTACTGCAACATTGTTCCCCACACCTCCATCGAGACAGTGTTAAACCCCGACCCCGACTGAGACAATGTTCCCCACACCTCCATTGAGAAAGTGTTACACCCCAACACCACTGAGACATTGTTCCCCACACCTCCATTGAGGCAGAGTTACACCCCCACCCCACTGAGACATTGTTCAACACACCTCCAGTGAGACAGTGTTACACCCCACCCCTACTGAGACATTGTCCCCCACACCTCCATTGAGACAGTGCTACACCCCCATCCCACTGAGACATTGTCCCCCACACTTCCGCTGAGACAGTGTTACACCCATCACCCCACTGAGACATTGTTCAACTCACCTCCATTGAGATAGTGTTACACCCCTCCCCTACTGAGACATTGCCCCCCACACCTCCATTGAGACAGTGCTACACCCCCATCCCACTGAGACATTGTCCCCCACACTTCCGCTGAGACAGTGTTACACCCCCACCACTACTGCGACATTGTCCCCACACCTCCAATGAGGCAGTGTTACAGCCCCACCCCTACTGAGACATTGTCCCCCACACCTCCATTGAGACAGTGTTACATCCCACCCCTACTGCGACATTGTTCCCCACACCTCCATTGAGACAGTGTTACACCCCCAACCCTACTGAGACATTGTTCCCCAAACCTCCATTGAGACAGTGTTATACCCCCACCCCTACTTAGACATTGCCCCCACACTTCCAGTGAGACAGTGTTACACCCCTACCCCTACTGAGACATTGTTCCCCACACCTCCATTGAGGCAGTGTTATACCCCACCCGTACTGAGACATTGTTCACCACACCTCCATTGAGACAGTGTTACACCCCAACCCCTACTGAGACATTGTTCCCCACACCTCCATTGAGGCAGTTTTACACCCCCACCCCACTGAGACATTGTTCCCCACACCTCCATTGAGGCAGTGTTACACCCCAACCGCTACTGAGACATTGTTCCCCACACCGCCATTGAGGCAGACATACACCCCCACCCCTACTGAAACATTGTTTCCCATACCTCGATTGAGACAGTTTTACACCCCCACCCCACTGAGACATTGTTCCCCACACCTCCCTTGAGACAGTGTTACACCCCCACCCCTACAGAGATATTGTCTCCCACACCTCCATTGAGAGAGTGTTAAACCCCCACCCCACAGAGACATTGTTCCCCACACCTCCATTGAGACAGTGTTACACCCCCACCCCTACGGAGACATTGTCTCCCACACCTCCATTGAGACAGTGTTACACCCCCACACCACTGAGACATTGTCCCCCCACATCTCCATTGAAACAGTATTGCACCCCCACCCCACAGAGACATTGTTCCCCACACCTCCATTGAGACAGTGTTACACCCCCACCCGCACTGAGACATTGTCCCCCCACACCTCCATTGAGACAGTATTGCACCCCCACCCCACTGAGACATTGTTCCCCACACCTCCATTGAGAGAGTGTTACACCCACCACCCCACTGAGACATTGTTCCCCACACCTCCATTGAGACAGTGTTACACCCCCACCCCTACTGATACATTGTTCCCCACACCTCCATTTAGACAGTGTAACCCCCCACCCCTACTGAGACATTGTCCCCCACACCTCCATTGAGACAGTGTTACACCCCCACCCCTACTGCGACATTGTTCCCCACACCTCCATCGAGACAGTGTTAAACCCACACCCCTACTGAGACAATGTTCCCCACACCTCCATTGAGAAAGTGTGACACCCCCACCCCACTGAGACATTGTTCCCCACACCTCCATTGATGCAGTGTTACACCCCCACCTTACTGAGACATTGTCCCCCACACCTCCACTGAGACAGTGTTACACCCATCACCCCACTGAGACATTGTTCCCCACACCTCCATTGAGACAGTGTTACACCCCCACCCCTACTGATACATTGTTCCCCACACCTCCATTTAGACAGTGTTACACCCCCCCCTACTGAGACATTGTTCCCCACACCTCCATTGGGAAAGTGTTACACCCCGACCCCCAATGAGGCATTGCCCCCTCACCTCCATTGAGACAGTGTTACACCCCCACCCTACTGAGACATTGTACCCCACACTACCATTGAGACAGTGTTACACCCCCACCCCTACTGTGACATTGTCCCCCACACCTGCATTGAGGCAGTGTTACACCCCCCCTACTGAGACATTGTTCCCCACACCTCCATTGAGACAGTGTTACACCCCCACCCCCACTGAGACATTGTTCCCCACACCTCCATTGAGACAGTGTTACACCCCCCATCCCACTGAGACATTGTCCCCCACACCTCCATTGAGACAGTGTTACACCCCCACCCCCACTGTGACATTGTTGCCCACACCTCCATTGAGACAGAGTTACTCCCCCACCCCACTGAGACATTGATGCCCACACCTCCATTGAGACAGTGTTACACCCCCACCCACACTGAGACATTGTACCCCACACCTCCATTGAGATAGTGTTACACCCCCACCACGCTGAGACATTGTCCCCCACACCTCCATTGAGACAGTGTTACACCCCCACCCCCACTGAGACATTGTTGCCCACACCTCCATTGAGACAGTGTTACACCCCCACACCACTGAGACATTGATCCCCACACCTACATTGAGACAGTGTTACTCCCCCACCCACACGGAGACATTGTTCCCCACACCTCCATTGAGCCAGTGTTACACCCCCACCACTACTGAGACAATGACCCCCACACCTCCATTCAGACAGTGTTACACTCCCACCCCTACTGAGACATTGTCCTCCAAACCTCCATTGAGACAGTGTTACACCCCCACCCCACTGAGACATTTTGCCCCCACACCTCCATTGAGACAGTGCTACACCCCCACCATTACTGAGACATTGTCACCCACACCTCCATTGAGACAGTGTTACACCCCCACCCCCACTGAGACATTGTCACCCACACCTCCATTGAGACAGTGTTACACCCCCACCCCACTGAGACATTGTACCCCACACCTCCATTGAGACAGTGTTACACCCCCAGCCCTACTGAGACATTGTTCCCCACACCTCCACTGAGACAATGTTACACCCCCACACCTACTGAGACATTGTTGTCCACACCACCCTTGAGACAGTGTTACACCCACACCCCTACTGAGACATTGTTCCCCACACCTCCATTGAGACAGTGTTACACCCCAACCCCACTGAGACATTGTCCCCCACACTTCAATTAAGAGAGTGTTACACCCCCACCCCTAATGTGACATTATCACCCACACCTCCATTGAGACAGTGTTACGCCCCCACCCCACTGAGACATTGTTCCCCACATCTCCATTGAGACAGTGTAACACCCCAAGCCCGACTGAGACATTGTTCCCCGCACCTCGATTGAGACAGTGTTACACTCCCACCCCACTGAAACATTGTTCCCCACACCTCCATTGAGGCAGTGTTACACCCCCACCCCACAGAGTCATTGTTCCCCACACCTCCATTCAGACTGTTTTACACCACCACCCCTACGGAGATATTGTCTCCCACACCTCCATTGAGACAGTGTTACACTTCCAATCCACTTAGATATTGTACCCCACACCTCCATTGAGACAGTGTTACACTCTCACCCCACTGAGACATTGTTCCCCACACCTCCAATTAGACAGTGTTACACCCTCACTCCTATGGAGGCATTGTCTCCCACACATCCATTGAGACAGTGTTACACCCCCACCCCACTGATACATTGTTCCCCACACCTCCATTGAGACAGTGTTACACCCCCACCCCACTGAGACATTGTACCCCACACCTCAATTGAGACAGTGTTACACCCCACACCTACTGAGACATTGTTGCCCACACCACCATTGAGACAGTGTTACACCCCCACCCCTACTGAGACATTGTTCCCCACACCTCCATTGAGACAGTGTTACACCCCAACCCCACTGAGACATTGTCCCCCACACTTCAATTAAGAGAGTGTTACACCCCCACCCCTACTGTGACATTATCCCCCACACCTCCATTGAGACAGTGTTACGCCCCCACCCCACTGAGACATTGTTCCCCACATCTCCATTGAGGCAGTGTTACACCCCAACACTTACGGAGACATTGTCTCCCACACCTCCATTGAGACAGTGTTACACCCCCACCCCTACGGAGACGTTGTCCCCCACACCTCCACTGAGATAATGTTACACCCCCACCTCACTACGACATTGTTCCCCACACCTCCATTGAGACAGTGTTACACCCCCACCCCACTGAGACATTGTTCCCCACACCTCCATTGAGACAATGTTACACCCCCACCCCACTGAGACATTGTTCCCCACACCTCCATTGAGACAGTGTTATACCGCCACCCCTACTTAGACATTGTCCCCCACACCTCCAGTGAGACAGTGTTACACCCCCACCCCTACTGAGACATTGTTCCCCACACCGCCATTGAGGCAGAGATACACTCCCACCCCTACTGAGACATTGTTTCCACACCTCGATTGAGACAGTTTTACTCCCCCACCCCACTGAGACATTGTTCCCCACACCTCCATTGAGGCAGTGTTACACCCCCACCCCACTTAGACATTGTTCCCCACACCTCCATTGAGACTGTGTTACATCCCCACCCCTACAGAGATATTGTCTCCCACACCTCCATTGAGAAAGTTTTACACCCCCACCCCACTGAGACATTGTCCCCCACACCTGCATTGAGGCAGTGTTACACCCCCCTACTGAGACATTGTTCCCCACACCTCCATTGAGACAGTGTTACACCCCCACCCCCACTGAGACATTGTTCCCCACACCTCCATTGAGACAGTGTTACACCCCCCATCCCACTGAGGCATTGTCCCCCACACCTCCATTGAGACAGTGTTACACCCCCACCCCCACTGAGACATTGTTGCCCACACCTCCATTGAGACAGTGTTACACCCCCACCCCACTGAGACATTGATGCCCACACCTCCATTGAGACAGTGTTACACCCCCACCCACACTGAGACATTGTTCCCCACACCTCCATTGAGATAGTGTTACACCCCCACCACGCTGAGACATTGTCCCCCACACCTCCATTGAGACAGTGTTACACCCCCACCCCCACTGATACATTGTTGCCCACACCTCCATTGAGACAGTGTTACACCCCCACCCCACTGAGACATTGATCCCCACACCTACATTGAGACAGTGTTACTCCCCCACCCACACGGAGACATTGTTCCCCACACCTCCATTGAGCCAGTGTTACACCCCCACCCCTACTGAGACAATGTCCCCCACACCTCCATTGAGACAGTGTTACACCCCCACCCCCACTGAGACATTGTCCTCCAAACCTCCATTGAGACAGTGTTACACCCCCACCCCCACTGAGACATTGTCACCCACACCTCCATTGAGACAGTGTTACACCCCCACCCCACTGAGACATTGCACCCCACACCTCCATTGAGACAGTGTTACACCCCCACACCTACTGAGACTTTGTTGCCCACACCACCATTGAGACAGTGTTAGACCCCCACCCCTACTGAGACATTGTTCCCCACACCTCCATTGAGACAGTGTTACACCCCCAGCCCTACTGAGATATTGTTCCCCACACCTCCACTGAGACAATGTTACATCCCCACACCTACTGAGACATTGTTGTCCACACCACCATTGAGACAGTGTTACACCCACACCCCTACTGAGACATTGTTCCCCACACCTCCATTGAGACAGTGTTACACCCCAACCCCACTGAGACATTGTTCCCCACACGTCCATTGAGACAGTGTTACACCCACACCCCACTGAGACGTTGTTCCCCACCCCTCCATTGAGACAGTTTTACAACCCCAACCCACTGAGATATTGTCCCCCGCACCTCCATTGATACAGTGTTACACACCCACACCCACTGAGACATTGTTCCCCACACCTCCATTGAGACAGGGTTACACCCCCACCCCACTGAGATACTGATCCCCACACCTCCTTTGAGACAGTGTTGCACCCCCACACGACTGAGACATTGATCCCCACACCTCCATTGATACAGTGTTACACCCCCACCCCACTAAGATATTGTCCCCCGCACCTCTATTGAGACAGTGTTACACCCCCACCCCACTGAGACATTGTTCCCCACACCTCCATTGAGACAGAGTTACACCCCCACCCCCACTGAGACATTGTTCCCCAGAACTCCATTGAGAGAGTGTTACACCCCCACCCCACTGAGACATTGTCCCCCACACCTCCATTGAGACAGTGTTACACCCAACCCCGACTGAGACATTGTTCCCCACACCTCCATTGAGACAGTGTTACGCCCCCACCCCACTGAGACATTGTTCCCCACATCTCCATTGAGACAGTGTAACACCCCAAGCCCGACTGAGACATTGTTCCCCGCACCTCGATTGAGACAGTGTTACACTCCCACCCCACTGAAACATTGTTCCCCACACCTCCATTGAGGCAGTGTTACACCCCCACCCCACAGAGTCATTGTTCCCCACACCTCCATTCAGACTGTTTTACACCACCACCCCTACGGAGATATTGTCTCCCACACCTCCATTGAGACAGTGTTACACTTCCAATCCACTTAGATATTGTACCCCACACCTCCATTGAGACAGTGTTACACTCTCACCCCACTGAGACATTGTTCCCCACATCTCCAATTAGACAGTGTTACACCCTCACTCCTATGGAGGCATTGTCTCCCACACATCCATTGAGACAGTGTTACACCCCCACCCCACTGATACATTGTTCCCCACACCTCCATTGAGACAGTGTTACACCCCCACCCCACTGAGACATTGTACCCCACACCTCAATTGAGACAGTGTTACACCCCACACCTACTGAGACATTGTTGCCCACACCACCATTGAGACAGTGTTACACCCCCACCCCTACTGAGACATTGTTCCCCACACCTCCATTGAGACAGTGTTACACCCCAACCCCACTGAGACATTGTCCCCCACACTTCAATTAAGAGAGTGTTACACCCCCACCCCTACTGTGACATTATCCCCCACACCTCCATTGAGACAGTGTTACGCCCCCACCCCACTGAGACATTGTTCCCCACATCTCCATTGAGGCAGTGTTACACCCCAACACTTACGGAGACATTGTCTCCCACACCTCCATTGAGACAGTGTTACACCCCCACCCCTACGGAGACGTTGTCCCCCACACCTCCACTGAGATAATGTTACACCCCCACCTCACTACGACATTGTTCCCCACACCTCCATTGAGACAGTGTTACACCCCCACCCCACTGAGACATTGTTCCCCACACCTCCATTGAGACAATGTTACACCCCCACCCCACTGAGACATTGTTCCCCACACCTCCATTGAGACAGTGTTATACCGCCACCCCTACTTAGACATTGTCCCCCACACCTCCAGTGAGACAGTGTTACACCCCCACCCCTACTGAGACATTGTTCCCCACACCGCCATTGAGGCAGAGATACACTCCCACCCCTACTGAGACATTGTTTCCACACCTCGATTGAGACAGTTTTACTCCCCCACCCCACTGAGACATTGTTCCCCACACCTCCATTGAGGCAGTGTTACACCCCCACCCCACTTAGACATTGTTCCCCACACCTCCATTGAGACTGTGTTACATCCCCACCCCTACAGAGATATTGTCTCCCACACCTCCATTGAGAAAGTTTTACACCCCCACCCCACTGAGACATTGTCCCCCACACCTGCATTGAGGCAGTGTTACACCCCCCTACTGAGACATTGTTCCCCACACCTCCATTGAGACAGTGTTACACCCCCACCCCCACTGAGACATTGTTCCCCACACCTCCATTGAGACAGTGTTACACCCCCCATCCCACTGAGGCATTGTCCCCCACACCTCCATTGAGACAGTGTTACACCCCCACCCCCACTGAGACATTGTTGCCCACACCTCCATTGAGACAGTGTTACACCCCCACCCCACTGAGACATTGATGCCCACACCTCCATTGAGACAGTGTTACACCCCCACCCACA
Source organism: Somniosus microcephalus (assembly GCF_052327205.1). Classification (NCBI taxonomy): domain Eukaryota; kingdom Metazoa; phylum Chordata; class Chondrichthyes; order Squaliformes; family Somniosidae; genus Somniosus; species Somniosus microcephalus. Next base: position 184,778,507 of record NC_140998.1, read on the forward strand.
CTGAGACATTGTTCCCCACACCTCCATTGAGATAGTGTTACACCCCCACCACGCTGAGACATTGTCCCCCACACCTCCATTGAGACAGTGTTACACCCCCACCCCCACTGATACATTGTTGCCCACACCTCCATTGAGACAGTGTTACACCCCCACCCCACTGAGACATTGATCCCCACACCTACATTGAGACAGTGTTACTCCCCCACCCACACGGAGACATTGTTCCCCACACCTCCATTGAGCCAGTGTTACACCCCCACCCCTACTGAGACAATGTCCCCCACACCTCCATTGAGACAGTGTTACACCCCCACCCCCACTGAGACATTGTCCTCCAAACCTCCATTGAGACAGTGTTACACCCCCACCCCCACTGAGACATTGTCACCCACACCTCCATTGAGACAGTGTTACACCCCCACCCCACTGAGACATTGCACCCCACACCTCCATTGAGACAGTGTTACACCCCCACACCTACTGAGACTTTGTTGCCCACACCACCATTGAGACAGTGTTAGACCCCCACCCCTACTGAGACATTGTTCCCCACACCTCCATTGAGACAGTGTTACACCCCCAGCCCTACTGAGATATTGTTCCCCACACCTCCACTGAGACAATGTTACATCCCCACACCTACTGAGACATTGTTGTCCACACCACCATTGAGACAGTGTTACACCCACACCCCTACTGAGACATTGTTCCCCACACCTCCATTGAGACAGTGTTACACCCCAACCCCACTGAGACATTGTTCCCCACACGTCCATTGAGACAGTGTTACACCCACACCCCACTGAGACGTTGTTCCCCACCCCTCCATTGAGACAGTTTTACAACCCCAACCCACTGAGATATTGTCCCCCGCACCTCCATTGATACAGTGTTACACACCCACACCCACTGAGACATTGTTCCCCACACCTCCATTGAGACAGGGTTACACCCCCACCCCACTGAGATACTGATCCCCACACCTCCTTTGAGACAGTGTTGCACCCCCACACGACTGAGACATTGATCCCCACACCTCCATTGATACAGTGTTACACCCCCACCCCACTAAGATATTGTCCCCCGCACCTCTATTGAGACAGTGTTACACCCCCACCCCACTGAGACATTGTTCCCCACACCTCCATTGAGACAGAGTTACACCCCCACCCCCACTGAGACATTGTTCCCCAGAACTCCATTGAGAGAGTGTTACACCCCCACCCCACTGAGACATTGTCCCCCACACCTCCATTGAGACAGTGTTACACCCAACCCCGACTGAGACATTGTTCCCCACACCTCCATTGAGACAGTGTTACACCCCCACCCCTACTGAGACATTGTTCCCCACACCTCCATTGAGACAGTGTTATACCCCCACCCCTACTTAGACATTGTCCCCCACACCTCCAGTGAGACAGTGTTACACCCCCACCCCTACTGAGACATTGTTCCCCACACCTCCATTGAGGCAGTGTTTTACCCCACCCCTACTGAGACATTGTTCCCCACACCGCCATTGAGGCAGAGATACACTCCCACCCCTATTGAGACATTGTTTCCCACACCTCCATTGAGACAGTGTTACACCCCCACCCCACTGAGACATTGTTCCCCACACCTCCATTGAGGCAGTGTTACACCCCCACCCCACTGATACATTGTTCCCCACACCTCCATTGAGACTGTGTTACACCCCCACCCCTACAGAGATATTGTCTCCCACACCTCCATTGAGAGATTGTTAAACCCCACCCCACTGAGAAATTGTTCCCCACACCTCCATTGAGACAGTGTTACACACCCACCCCTACGGAGACATTGCCTCCCACACCTCCAGTGAGACAGTGTTACACCCCACACCACTGAGACATTGTCCCCCCACACCTCCATTGAAACAGTATTGCAACCCCACCCCACTGAGACATTGTTCCCCACACGTCCATTGAGACAGTGTTACACCCACACCCCACTGAGACGTTGTTCCCCACCCCTCCATTGAGACAGTTTTACAACCCCAACCCACTGAGATATTGTCCCCCGCACCTCCATTGATACAGTGTTACACACCCACACCCACTGAGACATTGTTCCCCACACCTCCATTGAGACAGGGTTACACCCCCACCCCACTGAGATACTGATCCCCACACCTCCTTTGAGACAGTGTTGCACCCCCATACGACTGAGATATTGATCCCCACACCTCCATTGATACAGTGTTACACCCCCACCCCACTAAGATATTGTCCCCCGCACCTCCATTGAGACAGTGTTACACCCCCACCCCACTGAGACATTGTTCCCCACACCTCCATTGAGACAGAGTTACACCCCCACCCCCACTGAGACATTGTTTCCCAGACCTCCATTGAGAGAGGGTTACACCCCCACCCCACTGAGACATTGTCCCCCACACCTCCATTGAGACAGTGTCACACCCCCACCCCACTGAGACATTGTCCCCCACACCTCCATTGAGACAGTGTTAAACCCTCACCTCACTGAGAAATTGTCCCTCACACCTCCATTGAGACAGTGTTACACCCCCACCCCACAGAGACATTGTCCCCCACACCTCCATTAAGACAGTGTTACATCCCCACCCCACTGAGTCATTGTTCACCCACCTCCATTGAGACAGTGTTGCACCCCCAATCCTACTGAAACATTGTCCCCCACACCTCCATTGAGACAGTATTACACCCCCACCCCACTGAGACATTGTCCCCCACACCTCCATTTAGAGTGTTGCACCCCCACCCCACTGAGACATTGTCCCCATCAACTCCACTGAGACAGTGTTACACCCCCAACACTACTGAGACATTGTCCCCACACCTCCATTGATGCAGTATTACACCCCCACCCCTATTGAGACATTGTCCCCCACACCTCCGTTGAGACAGTGTTACACCCCCACCCTACTGAGTCATTGTTCGCCAGACCTCCATTGAGACAATGTTAAACCCCCTCCCCACTGAGTCATTGTTCCCCACAGCTCCATTGCGACAGTGTTACACCCCCACACCTACTGAGACATTGTTCCCCACACCTCCATTGAGACAGTGTTACACCCCCACCCCTACTGAGACATTGTTCCCCACACCTCCATTGAGGCAGTGTTACAACCCCACCCCACTGAGACATTGTTCCCCACACCTCCATTGACACAGTGTAACACCCCCACCCTACTGAGTCATTGTTCGCCAGACCTCCATTGAGACAATGTTAAACCCCCTCCCCACTGAGTCATTGTTCCCCACAGCTCCATTGCGACAGTGTTACACCCCCACACCTACTGAGACATTGTTCCCCACACCTCCATTGAGACAGTGTTACACCCCCACCCCTACTGAGACATTGTTCCCCACACCTCCATTGAGGCAGTGTTACAACCCCACCCCACTGAGACATTGTTCCCCACACCTCCATTGACACAGTGTAACACCCCCACCCCTACTGAGACATTGTTCCCCACACCTCCATTGAGGCAGTGTTACACCCCCAACTCTACTGAGACATTGTCCCCCACACCTCCATTGAGGCAATTTGACAACCCCACCCCCACTGAGACGTTGTTCCCCACACCTCCATTGAGGCATTGTTACACCCCCACCCCTACTGAGACATTGCTCCCCACACCTCCATTGAGGCAGTGTTACACACCCATCCCGACTGAGACATTGTTCCCCACACCTCCATTAAGGCAGTGTTACAACCCCACCCCACTGAGACATTGTTCCCCACAAATCCATTGAGACAGAATTACACCCCCACCCCACTGAGACATTGTTCCCCACACCTCCATTGACACAGTGTTACACCCCCACCCCACTGAGACATTGTTCCGCACACCTCCACTGAGACAGTGTTACACCCCACCCCACTGAGACATTGTTCCCCCACATCTCCATTGAGACAGTGTTACACCCCCACCCCTACAGAGACATTGTTCCCCACACCTCCATTGAGGCAGTGTTACACCCCAACACCTACGGAGACATTGTCTCCCACACCTCCATTGAGACAGTGTTACACCCCCACCCCTACGGAGACATTGTCTCCCACACCTCCATTGAGACAGTGTTACACCCCCTCCCCACTGAGACATTGTCCCACCACACCTCCATTGAGACAGTGTTACACCCCCACCCCCACTGAGACATTGTCCCCCACACCTCCATTGAGACAGAGTTACACCCCCACCCCTACAGAGACATTGCCCCCACACCTCCATTGAGACAGTGTTACACCCCCACCCCACTGAGACATTGTTCCCCACACCTCCATTGAGACAGTGTTACACCCCCACCCCTACTGAGACATTGTTCCCCACACCTCCATTGAGACAGTGTTACACCCCCACACCTGCTGAGACATTGTTCCCCACAACTCCCTTGAGACCGTGTGACACTCCCAACCCACTGAGCCATTGTTCCCCACACCTCCATTGAGACAGTGTTACACCCCCACCCCGACTGAGACATTGTTCCCCACAACTCCATTGAGACAGTGTTACACCCCCATCCCACTGAGACATTGTCCCCCACACCTCCATTGAGAGAGTATTACACCCCCACCCCCACTGAGACATTGTTCCCCACACCTCTATTGAGAGAGTGATCCACCCCCACCCCACTGAGATATTTTTCCCCCACACCTCCATTGAGACAGTGTTACACCCTCACCCCACTGAGACATTGTCCCCCACACCTCCATTGAGAGAGTGTTACACCCACACCTCACAGAGACATTGGTCCCCACACCTCCATTGAGACAGTGTTACACCCCTACACTACTGTGACATTGTTCCCAACTCCTCCATTGAGACAGTGTTACACCCTCACCCCTACTGAGACATTGTTCCCCACACCTCCATTGAGAGAGTGTTACACCCCCACCCCACTGAGACATTGTTCCCCACACCTCCATTGAGAGAGTGTTACACCCCCACCCCACTGATACATTGTTCGCCCACACCTCCATTGAGACAGTGTTACACCTCTACCCCCACTGATACATTGTCCCCCACACCTCCATTGAAACATTGTTACACCCCCACCCCGCTGAGACATTGTTCCCACACCTCCATTGAGACAGTGTTACACCCCCACCCCACTGAGACATTGTTCCCCATATACCTCCATTGAGACTGTGTTACACCACCACCCCACTGAGACACTCTTCCCCACACCTCCATTGAGACAGTGTTACAGCTCTACCCCCACTGAGACATTGTCCCCCACACCTCCATTGAGACAGTCTTACACCCCCACCCCACTGAGACATTGTTCCCACACCTCCATTGAGAGGGTGTTACACCCCCACCCCAGTGAGACATTGTTCCCCACACCTCCATAGAGTGTGTTACACCCACACCCCACTGAGACATTGTCCCCCACACCTCCATTGAGACAGTTTTACACGCCCACCTCACTGAGACATTGATCCCCCACCTCCACTGAGACAGTGTTACACCCCCACCACTAATGAGACATTTTCCCCCACACCTCCATTGAGACAGTGTTACACCAACACCCCACTGAGACATTGTCCCCCACACCACCATTGATACAGTGTTACACACCCACACCCACTGAGACATTGTTCCCCACACCTGCATTAAGAAAGGGTTACACCCCCACCCCACTGAGATATTGATCCCCACACCTCCATTGAGACAGTTTTGCACCCCCACCCGACTGTGACATTGATCCCCACACCTCCATTGATACAGTGTTACACCCCCACCCCACTAAGATATTGTCCCCCGCACCTCCATTGAGACAGTGTTACACCCCCACCCCACTGAGACATTGTTCCCCACACCTCCATTGAGACAGAGTTACACCCCCACCCCCACTGAGACATTGTTCCCCAGACCTCCATTGAGAGAGTGTTACACCCCCACCCCACTGAGACATTGTCCCCCACACCTCCATTGAGACAGTGTCACACCCCCACCCCACTGAGACATTGTCCCTCACACCTCCATTGAGAGAGTGTTACACCCCCACCCCACTGAGACATTGTCCCCCACACCTCCATTGAGACAGTGTTACACCCCCACCCCCACTGATACATTGTTGCCCACACCTCCATTGAGACAGTGTTACACCCCCACCCCACTGAGACATTGATCCCCACACCTACATTGAGACAGTGTTACTCCCCCACCCACACGGAGACATTGTTCCCCACACCTCCATTGAGCCAGTGTTACACCCCCACCCCTACTGAGACAATGTCCCCCACACCTCCATTGAGACAGTGTTACACCCCCACCCCCACTGAGACATTGTCCTCCAAACCTCCATTGAGACAGTGTTACACCCCCACCCCCACTGAGACATTGTCACCCACACCTCCATTGAGACAGTGTTACACCCCCACCCCACTGAGACATTGCACCCCACACCTCCATTGAGACAGTGTTACACCCCCACACCTACTGAGACTTTGTTGCCCACACCACCATTGAGACAGTGTTAGACCCCCACCCCTACTGAGACATTGTTCCCCACACCTCCATTGAGACAGTGTTACACCCCCAGCCCTACTGAGATATTGTTCCCCACACCTCCACTGAGACAATGTTACATCCCCACACCTACTGAGACATTGTTGTCCACACCACCATTGAGACAGTGTTACACCCACACCCCTACTGAGACATTGTTCCCCACACCTCCATTGAGACAGTGTTACACCCCAACCCCACTGAGACATTGTTCCCCACACGTCCATTGAGACAGTGTTACACCCACACCCCACTGAGACGTTGTTCCCCACCCCTCCATTGAGACAGTTTTACAACCCCAACCCACTGAGATATTGTCCCCCGCACCTCCATTGATACAGTGTTACACACCCTCACCCACTGAGACATTGTTCCCCACACCTCCATTGAGACAGGGTTACACCCCCACCCCACTGAGATACTGATCCCCACACCTCCTTTGAGACAGTGTTGCACCCCCACACGACTGAGACATTGATCCCCACACCTCCATTGATACAGTGTTACACCCCCACCCCACTAAGATATTGTCCCCCGCACCTCTATTGAAACAGTGTTACACCCCCACCCCACTGAGACATTGTTCCCCACACCTCCATTGAGACAGAGTTACACCACCACCCCCACTGAGACATTGTTCCCCAGAACTCCATTGAGAGAGTGTTACACCCCCACCCCACTGAGACATTGTCCCCCACACCTCCATTGAGACAGTGTTACACCCAACCCCGACTGAGACATTGTTCCCCACACCTCCATTGAGACAGTGTTACACCCCCACCCCTACTGAGACATTGTTCCCCACACCTCCATTGAGACAGTGTTATACCCCCACCCCTACTTAGACATTGTCCCCCACACCTCCAGTGAGACAGTGTTACACCCCCACCCCTACTGTGACATTGTTCCCCACACCTCCATTGAGGCAGTGTTTTACCCCACCCCTACTGAGACATTGTTCCCCACACCGCCATTGAGGCAGAGATACACTCCCACCCCTATTGAGACATTGTTTCCCACACCTCCATTGAGACAGTGTTACACCCCCACCCCACTGAGACATTGTTCCCCACACCTCCATTGAGGCAGTGTTACACCCCCACCCCACTGAGACATTGTTCCCCACACCTCCATTGAGACTGTGTTACACCCCCACCCCTACAGAGATATTGTCTCCCACACCTCCATTGAGAGATTGTTAAACCCCACCCCACTGAGACAATGTTCCCCACACCTCCATTGAGACAGTGTTACACACCCACCCCTACGGAGACATTGCCTCCCACACCTCCAGTGAGACAGTGTTACACCCCACACCACTGAGACATTGTCCCCCCACACCTCCATTGAAAGAGTATTGCACCCCCACCCCACTGAGACATTGTTCCCCACACGTCCATTGAGACAGTGTTACACCCACACCCCACTGAGACGTTGTTCCCCACCCCTCCATTGAGACAGTTTTACAACCCCAACCCACTGAGATATTGTCCCCCGCACCTCCATTGATACAGTGTTACACACCCACACCCACTGAGACATTGTTCCCCACACCTCCATTGAGACAGGGTTACACCCCCACCCCACTGAGATACTGATCCCCACACCTCCTTTGAGACAGTGTTGCACCCCCATACGACTGAGATATTGATCCCCACACCTCCATTGATACAGTGTTACACCCCCACCCCACTAAGATATTGTCCCCCGCACCTCCATTGAGACAGTGTTACACCCCCACCCCACTGAGACATTGTTCCCCACACCTCCATTGAGACAGAGTTACACCCCCACCCCCACTGAGACATTGTTCCCCAGACCTCCATTGAGAGAGGGTTACACCCCCACCCCACTGAGACATTGTCCCCCACACCTCCATTGAGACAGTCTCACACCCCCACCCCACTGAGACATTGTCCCCCACACCTCCATTGAGACAGTGTTAAACCCTCACCTCACTGAGAAATTGTCCCTCACACCTCCATTGAGACAGTGTTACACCCCCACCCCACAGAGACATTGTCCCCCACACCTCCATTAAGACAGTGTTACATCCCCACCCCACTGAGTCATTGTTCACCCACCTCCATTGAGACAGTGTTGCACCCCCAATCCTACTGAAACATTGTCCCCCACACCTCCATTGAGACAGTATTACACCCCCACCCCACTGAGACATTGTCCCCCACACCTCCATTTAGAGTGTTGCACCCCCACCCCACTGAGACATTGTCCCCATCAACTCCACTGAGACAGTGTTACATCCCCAACACTACTGAGACATTGTCCCCACACCTCCATTGAGGCAGTATTACACCCCCACCCCTATTGAGACATTGTCCCCCACACCTCCGTTGAGACAGTGTTACACCCCCACCCTGCTGAGTCATTGTTCGCCAGACCTCCATTGAGACAATGTTAAACCCCCTCCCCACTGAGTCATTGTTCCCCACAGCTCCATTGCGACAGTGTTACACCCCCACACCTACTGAGACATTGTTCCCCACACCTCCATTGAGACAGTGTTACACCCCCACCCCTACTGAGACATTGTTCCCCACACCTCCATTGAGGCAGTGTTACAACCCCACCCCACTGAGACATTGTTCCCCACACCTCCATTGACACAGTGTAACACCCCCACCCTACTGAGTCATTGTTCGCCAGACCTCCATTGAGACAATGTTAAACCCCCTCCCCACTGAGTCATTGTTCCCCACAGCTCCATTGCGACAGTGTTACACCCCCACACCTACTGAGACATTGTTCCCCACACCTCCATTGAGACAGTGTTACACCCCCACCCCTACTGAGACATTGTTCCCCACACCTCCATTGAGGCAGTGTTACAACCCCACCCCACTGAGACATTGTTCCCCACACCTCCATTGACACAGTGTTACACCCCCACCCCACTGAGACATTGTTCCGCACACCTCCACTGAGACAGTGTTACACCCCACCCCACTGAGACATTGTTCCCCCACATCTCCATTGAGACAGTGTTACACCCCCACCCCTACAGAGACATTGTTCCCCACACCTCCATTGAGGCAGTGTTACACCCCAACACCTACGGAGACATTGTCTCCCACACCTCCATTGAGACAGTGTTACACCCCCACCCCTACGGAGACATTGTCTCCCACACCTCCATTGAGACAGTGTTACACCCCCTCCCCACTGAGACATTGTCCCAACACACCTCCATTGAGACAGTGTTACACCCCCACCCCCACTGAGACATTGTCCCCACACCTCCATTGAGACAGAGTTACACCCCCACCCCTACAGAGACATTGCCCCCACACCTCCATTGAGACAGTGTTACACCCCCACCCCACTGAGACATTGTTCCCCACACCTCCATTGAGACAGTGTTACACCCCCACCCCTACTGAGACATTGTTCCCCACACCTCCATTGAGACAGTGTTACACCCCCACACCTGCTGAGACATTGTTCCCCACAACTCCCTTGAGACCGTGTGACACTCCCAACCCACTGAGCCATTGTTCCCCACACCTCCATTGAGACAGTGTTACACCCCCACCCCGACTGAGACATTGTTCCCCACAACTCCATTGAGACAGTGTTACACCCCCATCCCACTGAGACATTGTCCCCCACACCTCCATTGAGAGAGTATTACACCCCCACCCCCACTGAGACATTGTTCCACACACCTCTATTGAGAGTGTGATCCACCCCCACCCCACTGAGATATTTTTCCCCCACACCTCCATTGAGACAGTGTTACACCCTCACCCCACTGAGACATTGTCCCACACACCTCCATTGAGAGAGTGTTACACCCACACCTCACAGAGACATTGTTCCCCACACCTCCATTGAGACAGTGTTACACCCCCACACTACTGTGACATTGTTCCCAACTCCTCCATTGAGACAGTGTTACACCCTCACCCCTACTGAGACATTGTTCCCCACACCTCCATTGAGAGAGTGTTACACCCCCACCCCACTGAGACATTGTTCCCCACACCTCCATTGAGAGAGTGTTACACCCCCACCCCACTGATACATTGTTCGCCCACACCTCCATTGAGACAGTGTTACACCTCTACCCCCACTGATACATTGTCCCCCACACCTCCATTGAAACATTGTTACACCCCCACCCCGCTGAGACATTGTTCCCACACCTCCATTGAGACAGTGTTACACCCCCACCCCACTGAGACATTGTTCCCCATATACCTCCATTGAGACTGTGTTACACCACCACCCCACTGAGACACTCTTCCCCACACCTCCATTGAGACAGTGTTACAGCTCTACCCCCACTGAGACATTGTCCCCCACACCTCCATTGAGACAGTCTTACACCCCCACCCCACTGAGACATTGTTCCCACACCTCCATTGAGAGAGTGTTACACCCCCACCCCAGTGAGACATTGTTCCCCACACCTCCATAGAGTGTGTTACACCCACACCCCACTGAGACATTGTCCCCCACACCTCCATTGAGACAGTTTTACACGCCCACCTCACTGAGACATTGATCCCCCACCTCCACTGAGACAGTGTTACACCCCCACCACTAATGAGACATTTTCCCCCACACCTCCATTGAGACAGTGTTACACCAACACCCCACTGAGACATTGTCCCCCACACCACCATTGATACAGTGTTACACACCCACACCCACTGAGACATTGTTCCCCACACCTGCATTAAGAAAGGGTTACACCCCCACCCCACTGAGATATTGATCCCCACACCTCCATTGAGACAGTTTTGCACCCCCACCCGACTGTGACATTGATCCCCACACCTCCATTGATACAGTGTTACACCCCCACCCCACTAAGATATTGTCCCCCGCACCTCCATTGAGACAGTGTTACACCCCCACCCCACTGAGACATTGTTCCCCACACCTCCATTGAGACAGAGTTACACCCCCACCCCCACTGAGACATTGTTCCCCAGATCTCCATTGAGAGAGTGTTACACCCCCACCCCACTGAGACATTGTCCCCCACACCTCCATTGAGACAGTGTCACACCCCCACCCCACTGAGACATTGTCCCTCACACCTCCATTGAGACAGTGTTAAACCCCCACCTCACTGAGAAATTGTCCCTCACACCTCCATTGAGACAGTGTTACACCCCCACCCCACAGAGACATTGTCCCCCACACCTCCATTAAGACAGTGTTACACGCCCACCCCACTGAGACATTGTTCACCCACACCTCCATTGAGACAGTGTTACACACCCACCCCACTGAGACATTGTTCCCCACACATCTCCATTGAGACAGTGTTACACCCCCACCCCACTGAGTCATTGTCCCCCACACCTCCATTGAGACAGTGTTGCACCCCCAACCCTACTGAAACATTGTCCCCCACATCTCCATTGAGACAGTGTTACACCCCCACCCCACTGAGACATTGTCACCCACACCTCCATTGAGACAGTGTTACACCCCCACCCCACTGAGACATTGTACCCCACACCTCCATTGAGACAGTGTTACACCCCCACACCTACTGAGACTTTGTTGCCCACACCACCATTGAGACAGTGTTACACCCCCACCCCTACTGAGACATTGTTCCCCACACCTCCATTGAGACAGTGTTACACCCCCAGCCCTACTGAGACATTGTTCCCCACACCTTCACTGAGACAATGTTACACCCCCACACCTACTGAGACATTGTTGTCCACACCACCATTGAGACAGTGTTACACCCACACCCCTACTGAGACATTGTTCCCCACACCTCCATTGAGACAGTGTTACACCACCAGCCCTACTGAGACATTGTTCCCCACACCTCCACTGAGACAATGTTACATCCCCACACCTACTGAGACATTGTTGTCCACATCACCATTGAGACAGTGTTACACCCACACCCCTACTGAGACATTGTTCCCCACACCTCCATTGAGACAGTGTTACAACCCAACCCCACTGAGACATTGTCCCCCACACTTCAATTAAGAGAGTGTTACACCCCCACCCCTACTGTGACATTATCCCCCACACCTCCATTGAGACAATGTTACGCCCCCACCCCACTGAGACATTGTTCCCCACATCTCCATTGAGGCTACACCCCCAGCCCGACTGAGACATTGTTCCCCGCACCTCGATTGAGACAGTGTTACACCCCCACCCCACTGAAACATTGTTCCCCACACCTCCATTGAGGCAGTGTTACACCCCCACCCCACAGAGTCATTGTTCCCCACACCTCCATTCAGACTGTGTTACACCCCCACCCCTACGGAGATATTGTCTCCCACACCTCCATTGAGACAGTGTTACACTTCCAATCCACTTAGACATTGTACCCCACACCTCCATTGAGACAGTGTTACACTCTCACCCCACTGAGACATTGTTCCCCACACCTCCAATTAGACAGTGTTACACCCTCACTCCTATGGAGGCATTGTCTCCCACACATCCATTGAGACAGTGTTACACCCCCACCCCACTGATACATTGTTCCCCACACCTCCATTGAGACAGTGTTACACCCCCACCCCACTGAGACATTGTACCCCACACCTCAATTGAGACAGTGTTACACCCCCACACGTACTGAGACATTGTTGCCCACACCACCATTGAGACAGTGTTACACCCCCACCCCTACTGAGACATTGTTCCCCACACCTCCATTGAGACAGTGTTACACCCCCAGCCCGACTGAGACATTGTCCCCCACACCTCCATTGAGACAGTGTTACACCCCAACCCCACTGAGATATTGTCCCCCACACCTCAATTGAGAGAGTGTTACACCACCACCCCTACTGAGACATTGGCCCCTACACCTCCATTGAGACAGTGTTACACCCCCACCCCACTGAGACGTTGTCCCCCACACCTCCACTGAGATAATGTTAAACCCCCACCTCACTACGACATTGTACCCCACACCTCCATTGAGACAGTGTTACACCCCCACCCCACTGACACATTGTTCCCCACATCTCGATTGAGACAGTGTTACACCCCACCCCAACTGAGACATTGTTCCCCACACCTCCATTGAGACAATGTTACACCCACACCCCTACTGAGACATTGTTCCCCACACCTCCATTGAGACAGTGTTATACCCCCACCCCTACTTAGACATTGTCCCCCACACCTCCAGTGAGACAGTGTTACACACCCACCCCTACTGAGACATTGTTCCCCACACCTCCATTGAGGCAGTGTTATACCACACCCCTACTGAGACATTGTTCCCCACACCGCCATTGAGGCAGAGATACACTCCCACCCCTACTGAGACATTGTTTCCCACACCTCGATTGAGACAGTTTTACACCCCCACCCCACTGAGACATTATTCCCCACACCTCCATTGAGGCAGTGTTACACCCCCACCCCACTGAGACATTGTTCCCCACACCTCCATTGAGACTGTGTTACACCCCCACTCCTACAGAGATATTGTCTCCCACACCTCCATTGAGAGATTGTTAAACCCCACCCCACTGAGACATTGTTCCCCACACCTCCATTGAGACAGTGTTATACACCCACCCCTACGGAGACATTGTCTCCCACACCTCCAGTGAGACAGTGTTACACCCCCACACCACTGAGACATTGTCCCCCCACACCTCCATTGAAACAGTATTGCACCCCCACCCCACTGAGACATTGTTCCCCACACGTCCATTGAGACAGTGTTACACCCCGACCCCCAATGAGACATTGTCCCCCTCACCTCCATTGAGACAGTGTTACACCCCCACCCTACTGAGACATTGTACCCCACACCACCATTGAGACAGTGTTACACCCCCACCACCACTGAGACATTGTTCCCCACACCTCCATTGAGAACGTTTTACACCCCCACCCCACTGAGACATTGTCCCCCACACCTGCATTGAGGCAGTGTTACACGCCCCCTACTGAGACATTGTTCCCCACACCTCCATTGAGACAGTGTTACACCCCCACCCCCACTGAGACATTGTTCCCCACACCTCCATTGAGACAGTGTTACAGCCCCCATCCCACTGAGACATTGTCCCCCACACCTCCATTGAGACATTGTTACACCCCCACCCCCACTGAGACATTGTTGCCCACACCTCCATTGAGAACGTTTTACACCCCCACCCCACTGAGACATTGTCCCCCACACCTGCATTGAGGCAGTGTTACACCCCCCCTACTGAGACATTGTTCCCCACACCTCCATTGAGACAGTGTTACACCCCCACCCCCCCGAGACATTGTTCCCCACACCTCCATTGAGACAGTGTTACAGCCCCCATCCCAATGAGACATTGTCCCCCACACCTCCATTGAGACATTGTTACACCCCCACCCCCACTGAGACATTGTTGCCCACATCTCCATTGAGACAGTGTTACACCCCCACCCCACTGAGACATTGATGCCCACACCTCCATTGAGACAGTGTTACACCCCCACACACACTGAGACATTGTTCCCCACACCTCCATTGAGATAGTGTTACACCCCCACCACGCTGAGACATAGTCCCCCACACCTCCATTGAGACAGTGTTACACCCCCACCCCCACTGATACATTGTTGCCCACACCTCCATTGAGACAGTGTTACACCCCCACCCCACTGAGACATTGATCCCCACACCTACATTGAGACAGTGTTACTCCCCCACCCACACGGAGACATTGTTCCCCACACCTCCATTGAGCCAGTGTTACACCCCAACCCCTACTGAGACAATGTCCCCCACACCTCCATTGAGACAGTGTTACACCCCCACCCCTACTGAGACATTGTCCTCCAAACCTCCATTGAGACAGTGTTACACCCCCACCCCCACTGAGACATTTTCAACCACACCTCCATTGAGACAGTGTTACACCCCCACCCCACTGAGACATTGTACCCCACACCTCGATTGAGACAGTGTTACACCCCCACACCTACTGAGACTTTGTTGCCCACACCACCATTGAGACAGTGTTAGACCCCCACCCCTACTGAGACATTGTTCCCCACACCTCCATTGAGACAGTGTTACACCCCCAGCCCTACTGAGACATTGTTCCCCACACCTCCACTGAGACAATGTTACATCACCACACCTACTGAGACATTGTTGTCCACACCACCATTGAGACAGTGTTACACCCACACCCCTACTGAGACATTGTTCCCCACACCTCCATTGAGACAGTGTTACACCCCAACCCCACTGAGACATTGTCCCCCACACTTCAATTAAGAGAGTGTTACACCCCCACCCCTACTGTGACATTATCCCCCACACCTCCATTGAGACAGTGTTACACCCCCACCCCACTGAAACATTGTTCCCCACACCTCCATTGAGGCAGTGTTACACCCCCACCCCACAGAGTCATTGTTCCCCACACCTCCATTCAGACTGTGTTACACCTCCACCCCTACGGAGAAATTGTCTCCCACACCTCCATTGAGACAGTGTTACACTTCCAATCCACTTAGACATTGTACCCCACACCTCCATTGAGACAGTGTTACACTCTCACCCCACTGAGACATTGTTCCCCACACCTCCAATTAGACAGTGTTACACCCCCACTCCTATGGAGGCATTGTCTCCCACACATCCATTGAGACAGTGTTACACCCCCACCCCACTGATACATTGTTCCCCACACCTCCATTGAGACAGTGTTACACCCCCACCCCACTGAGACATTGTACCCCACACCTCAATTGAGACAGTGTTACACCCCCACACCTACTGAGACATTGTTGCCCACACCACCATTGAGACAGTGTTACACCCCCACCCCTACTGAGACATTGTTCCCCACACCTCCATTGAGACAGTGTTACACCCCCAGCCCTACTGAGACATTGTTCCCCACACCTCCATTGAGACAGTGTTACACCCCAACCCCACTGAGACATTGTCCCCCACACCTCAATTGCGAGAGTGTTACAACACCACCCCTACTGAGACATTGTCCCCGACACCTCCATTGAGACAGTGTTACACCCCCACCCCACTGAGACGTTGTCCCCCACACCTCCACTGAGATAATGTTACACCCCCACCTCACTACGACATTGTTCCCCACACCTCCATTGAGACAGTGTTACACCCCCACCCCACTGAGACATTGTTCCCCACATCTCCATTGAGGCTACACCCCCAGCCCTACTGAGACATTGTTCCACGTACCTCGATTGAGAGAGTGTTACACCCCCACCCCACTGAAACATTGTTCCCCACACCTCCATTGAGGCAGTGTTACACCCCCACCCCACAGAGTCATTGTTCCCCACACCTGCATTCAGACTGTGTTACACCCCCACCCCTATGGAGATATTGTCTCCCACACCTCCATTGAGACAGTGTTACACCCCCAATCCACTTAGACATTGTTCCCCACACCTCCATTGAGACAGTGTTATACCCCCACCCCACTGAGACATTGTTCCCCACACCTCCATTGAGACAGTGTTACACCCCCACTCCTATGGAGACATTTTCTCCCACACATCCATTGAGACAGTGTTACACCCCCACCCGCACTGAGTCATTGTCCCCCCACACCTCCATTGAGACAGTATTGCACCCCCACCCCATTGAGACATTGTTCCCCACACCTCCATTGAGAGAGTGTTACACCCACCACCCCACTGAGACATTGTTCCCCACACCTCCATTGAGACAGTGTTACACCCCCACCCCTACTGATACATTGTTCCCCACACCTCCATTTAGACAGTGTAACTCCCCACCCCTACTGAGACATTGTCCTCCACACCTCCATTGAAACAGTGTTACACCCCCACCCCGACTGCGACATTGTTCCCCACACCTCCATCGAGACAGTGTTAAACCCAAACCCCTACTGAGACAATGGTCCCCACACCTCCATTGAGAAAGTGTGACACCCCCACCCCACTGAGACATTGTTCCCCACACCTCCATTGAGGCAGTGTTACACCCCCACCCCACTGAGACATTGTCCCCCACACCTCCACTGAGACAGTGTTACACCCATCACCCCACTGAGACATTGTTCCCCACACCTCCATTGAGACCCTCACCCCTACTGATACATTGTTCCCTTCACCTCCATTTAGACAGTGTTACACCCCACCCCTACTGAGACATTGTCCC
The DNA here is from genome assembly GCF_052327205.1 of Somniosus microcephalus. Classification (NCBI taxonomy): domain Eukaryota; kingdom Metazoa; phylum Chordata; class Chondrichthyes; order Squaliformes; family Somniosidae; genus Somniosus; species Somniosus microcephalus. The sequence goes on from NC_140998.1 coordinate 184,796,179, forward strand.
CCACACCTCCATTGAGACAGTGCTACACCCCCACCCCACTGAGACATTGTCCCCCACACTTCCGCTGAGAGAGTGCTACACCCCCACCACTACTGCGACATTGTCCCCACACCTCCAATGAGGCAGTGTTACATCTCCACACCGACTGAGACATTGTCCCCCACACCTCCATTGAGACAGTGTTACACCCAACCCCGACTGAGACATTGTTCCCCACACCTCCATTGAGACAGTGTTACACCCCCACCCCTACTGAGACATTGTTCCCCACACCTCCATTGAGACAGTGTTATACCCCCACCCCTATTTGACATTGTCCCCCACACCTCCAGTGAGACAGTGTTACACCCCCACCCCTACTGAGACATTGTTCCCCACACCTCCATTGAGGCAGTGTTATACCCCACCCCTACTGAGACATTGTTCCCCACACCGCCATTGGGGCAGAGATACACTCCCACCCCCACTGAGACATTGTTCCCCACACGTCCATTGAGACAGTGTTACACCCACACCCCACTGAGACGTTGTTCCCCACCTCTCCATTGAGACAGTTTTACAACCCCAACCCACTGAGATATTGTCCCACGCACCTCCATTGATACAGTGTTACACACCCACACCCACTGAGACATTGTTCCCCACACCTCCATTGAGACAGGGTTACACCCCCACCCCACTGAGATACTGATCCCCACACCTCCTTTGAGACAGTGTTGCACCCCCACACGACTGAGACATTGATCCCCACACCTCCATTGATACAGTGTTACACCCCCACCCCACTAAGATATTGTCCCCCGCACCTCCATTGAGACAGTGTTACACCCCCACCTCACTGAGACATTGTTCCCCACACCTCCATTGAGACAGAGTTACACCCCCAACCCCACTGAGACATTGTTCCCCAGACCTCCATTGAGAGAGTGTTACACCCCCACCCCACTGAGACATTGTCCCCCACACCTCCATTGAGACAGTGTCACACCCCCACCCCACTGAGACATTGTCCCCCACACCTCCATTGAGACAGGGTTACACCCCCACCCCACAAGGAAATTGTCCCCCACACCTCCATTGAGACAGTGTTAAACCATCACCTCACTGAGAAATTGTCCCTCACACCTCCATTGAGACAGTGTTACACCCCCACCCCACAGAGACATTGTCCCCCACACCTCCATTAAGACAGTGTTACACCCCCACCCCACTGTGACATTGTTCACCCACACCTCCATTGAGAAAGTGTTACACCCCCAACTCACTGAGACATTGTTCCCCACACATCTCCATTGAGACAGTGTTACACCCCCACCCCACTGAGACATTGTTCACCCACACCTCCATTGAGACAGTGTTACACCCCCAACTCTCTGAGACATTGTTCCCCACACATCTCCATTGAGACAGTGTTACACCCCCACCCCACTGAGTCATTGTTCACCCACCTCCATTGAGACAGTGTTGCACCCCCAACCCTACTGAAACATTGTCCCCCACACCTCCATTGAGACAGTATTACACCCCCACCCCACTGAGACATTGACCCCACACCTCCATTTAGAGTGTTACACCCCCACCCCACTGAGACATTGTCCCCATCAACTCCACTGAGACAGTGTTACACCCCCACCACTACTGAGACATTGTCCCCACACCTCCATTGAGGCAGTATTACACCCCCACCCCTATTGAGACATTGTCCCCCACACCTCCGTTGAGACAGTGTTACACCCCCACCCCAACTGAGGCATTGTTCCCCACAACTCCATTGAGGCAGTGTTACGCACCCACCCCTACTGAGACATTGTTCCCCACACCTCCATTGAGACAGTGTTACACCCCCACCCTACTGAGTCATTGTTCGCCAGACCTCCATTGAGACAATGTTAAACCCCCTCCCCACTGAGTCATTGTTCCCCACAGCTCCATTGCGACAGTGTTACACCCCCACACCTACTGAGACATTGTTCCCCACACCTCCATTGAGACAGTGTTACACCCCACCCCTACTGAGACATTGTTCCCCACACCTCCATTGAGGCAGTGTTACAACCCCACCCCACTGAGACATTGTTCCCCACACCTCCATTGACACAGTGTAACACCCCCACCCCTACTGAGACATTGTTCCCCACACCGCCATTGAGGCAGAGATACACTCCCACCCCTATTGAGACATTGTTTCCCACACCTCGATTGAGACAGTTTTACACCCCCACCCCACTGAGACATTGTTCCCCACACCTCCATTGAGGCAGTGTTACACCCCCACCCCACTGAGACATTGTTCCCCACACCTCCATTGAGACTGTGTTACACCCCCACCCCTACAGAGATATTGTCTCCCACACCTCCATTGAGAGATTGTTAAACCCCACCCCACTGAGACATTGTTCCCCACACCTCCATTGAGACAGTGTTACACACCCACCCCTACGGAGACATTGCCTCCCACACCTCCAGTGAGACAGTGTTACACCCCCACACCACTGAGACATTGTCCCCCCACACCTCCATTGAAACAGTATTGCACCCCCACCCCACTGAGACATTGTTCCCCACACGTCCATTGAGACAGTGTTACACCCACACCCCACTGAGACGTTGTTCCCCACCCCTCCATTGAGACAGTTTTACAACCCCAACCCACTGAGATATTGTCCCCCGCACCTCCATTGATGCAGTGTTACACACCCATACCCACTGAGACATTGTTCCCCACACCTCCTTTGAGACAGTGTTGCACCCCCACACGACTGAGACATTGATCCCCACACCTCCATTGATACAGTGTTACACCCCCACCCCACTAAGATATTGTCCCCCACACCTCCATTGAGACAGTGTTACACCCCCACCCCACTGAGACATTGTTCCCCACACCTCCATTGAGACAGAGTTACACCCCCACCCCCACTGAGACATTGTTCCCCAGACCTCCATTGAGAGAGTGTTACACCCCCACCCCACTGAGACATTGTCCCCCACACCTCCATTGAGACAGTGTCACACCCCCACCCCACTGAGACATTGTCCCCCACACCTCCATTGAGACAGGGTTACACCCCCACCCCACAAGGAAATTGTCCCCCACACCTCCATTGAGACAGTGTTAAACCCTCACCTAACTGAGAAATTGTCCCTCACACCTCCATTGAGACAGTGTTACACCCCCACCCCACAGAGACATTGTCCCCCACACCTCCATTAAGACAGTGTTACACCCCCACCCCACTGAGACATTGTTCACCCACACCTCCATTGAGACAGTGTTACACCCCCACCTCACTGAGACATTGTTCCCCACACATCTCCATTGAGACAGTGTTACACCCCCACCCCACTGAGTCATTGTTCACCCACCTCCATTGAGACAGGGTTGCACCCCCAACCCTACTGAAACATTGTCCCCCACACCTCCATTGAGACAGTATTACACCCCCACCCCACTGAGACATTGTCCCCCACACCTCCATTTAGAGTGTTACACCCCCACCCCACTGAGACATTGTCCCCATCAACTCCACTGAGACAGTGTTACACCCCCACCACGACTGAGACATTGTCCCCACACCTCCATTGAGGCAGTATTACACCCCCACCCCGATTGAGACATTGTCCCCCACACCTCCGTTGAGACAGTGTTACACCCCCACCCCAACTGAGACATTGTTCCCCACACCTCCATTGAGGCAGTGTTATGCACCCACCCCTACTGAGACATTGTTCCCCACACCTCCATTGACACAGTGTTACACCCCCACCCTACTGAGTCATTGTTCGCCAGACCTCCATTGAGACAATGTTAAACCCCCTCCCCACTGAGTCATTGTTCCCCACAGCTCCATTGCGACAGTGTTACACCCCCACACCTACTGAGACATTGTTCCCCACACCTCCATTGAGACAGTGTTACACCCCCACCCCTACTGAGACATTGTTCCCCACACCTCCATTGAGGCAGTGTTACAACCCCACCCCACTGAGACATTGTTCCCCACACCTCCATTGACACAGTGTAACACCCCCACCACTACTGAGACATTGTTCCCCACACATCCATTGAGGCAGTGTTACACCCCCAGCTCTACTGAGACATTGTCCCCCACACCTCCATTGAGGCAATGTGACAACCCCACCCCCACTGAGACGTTGTTCCCCACACCTCCATTGAGGCATTGTTACACCCCCACCCCTACTGAGACATTGCTCCCCACACCTCCATTGAGGCAGTGTTACACCCCCATCCCGACTGAGACATTGTTCCCCACACCTCCATTAAGGCAGTGTTACAACCCCACCCCACTGAGACATTGTTCCGCACACCTCCATTGAGGCATTGTTACACCCCCACCCCTACTGAGAGATTGCTCCCCACACCTCCATTGAGGCAATGTGACAACCCCACCCCCACTGAGACATTGTTCCCCACACCTCCATTTAGGCTGTGTTACAACCCCACCCCACTGAGACATTGTTCCCCACAACTCCATTGAGACAGAATTACACCCACACCCCACTGAGACATTGTTCCCCACACCACCATTGACACAGTGTTACACCCCCACCCCACTGAGACATTGTTCCGCACACCTCCACTGAGACAGTGTTACACCCCACCCCACTGAGACATTGTTCCCCCACATCTCCATTGAGACAGTGTTACACCCCCACCCCTACAGAGACATTGTTCCCCACACCTCCATTGAGTCAGTGTTACACCCCCACCCCTACGGAGAAATTGTCTCCCACACCTCCATTGAGACAGTGTTACACCCCCTCCCCACTGAGACATTGTCCCACCACACCTCCATTGAGACAGTGTTACACCCCCACCCCCACTGAGACATTGTCCCCCACACCTCCATTGAGACAGAGTTACACCCCCACCCCTACAGAGACATTGCCCCCACACCTCCATTGAGACAGTGTTACACCCCCACCCCACTGAGACAATGTTCCCCACACCTCCATTGAGACACTGTTACACCCCCACCCCTACTGAGACATTGTTCCCCACACCTCCATTGAGACAGTGTTACACCCCCACCCCCACAGAGACATTGTTCCCCACACCTCCATTGAGACAGTGTTACACCCCCACCCCACTGAGACAATGTTCCCCACACCTCCATTGAGACAGTGTTACACCCCCACCCCTACTGAGACATTGTCCCCCACACCTCCATTGAGACAGTGTTACACCCCCAACCCACTGAGCCATTGTTCCCCACACCTCCATTGAGACAGTGTTACACCCCCACCCCGACTGAGACATTGTTCCCCACAACTCCATTGAGACAGTGTTACACCCCCATCCCACTGAGACATTGTCCCCCACACCTCCATTGAGAGAGTATTACACCTACACCCCCACTGAGACATTGTTCCCCACACCTCCATTGAGACAGTCTTACACCCCCACCCCACTGAGACATTGTTCCCACACCTCCATTGAGAGAGTGTTACACCCCCACCCCAGTGAGACATTGTTCCCCACACCTCCATTGAGAGTGTTACACCCCCACCCCACTGAGACATTGTCCCCCACACCTCCATTGAGACAGTTTTACACGCCAACCTCACTGAGACATTGATCCCCCACCTCCACTGAGACAGTGTTACACCCCCACCCCTACTGAGACATTGTCCCCCACACCTCCATTGAGACAGTGTTACACAAACACCCCACTGAGACATTGTCCCCCACACCACCATTGATACAGTGTTACACACCCACACCCACTGAGACATTGTTCCCCACACCTGCATTGAGACAGGTTTACACCACCACCCCACTGAGATATTGATCCCCACACCTCCATTGAGACATTTTTGCACCCCCACCCGACTGCAACATTGATCCCCACACCTCCATTGATACAGTGTTACACCCCCACCCCACTAAGATATTGTCCCCCGCAACTCCATTGAGACAGTGTTACACCCCCAACCCTCTGAGACATTGTTCCCCACACCTCCATTGAGACAGAGTTACACCCCCACCCCCACTGAGACATTGTTCCCCAGACCTCCATTGAGAGAGTGTTACACCCCCACCCCACTGAGACATTTTCCCCCACACCTCCATTGAGACAGTGTCACACCCCCACCCCACTGAGACATTGTCCCCCACACCTCCATTGAGACAGTGTTACACCCCCACCCCACAAGGAAATTGTCCCCCACACCTCCATTAAGCCAGTGTTACACGCCGACCCCACTGAGACATTGTTCACCCACACCTCCATTGAGACAGTGTTACACCCCCACCCCACTGAGACATTGTTCCCCACACATCTCCATTGAGACAGTGTTACACCCCCACCCCACTGAGTCATTGTCCCCCACACCTCCATTGAGACAGTGTTGCACCCCCAACCCTACTGAAACATTGTCCCCCACACCTCCATTGAGACAGTGTTACACCCCCACCCCACTGAGACATTGTCCCCCACACCTCCATTGAGAGTGTTACACCCCCACCCCACTGAGACATTGTCCCCCACACATCCACTGAGACAGTGTTACACCCCCACCACTACTGAGACATTGTTCCCCACACCTCCATTGAGACAGTGTTACACCCCCACCCTACTGAGTCATTGTTCGCCAGACCTCCATTGAGACAATGTTAAACCCCCACCCCACTGAGTCATTGTTCCCCACAGCTCCATTGCGACAGTGTTACACCCCCACACCTACTGAGACATTGTTCCCCACACCTCCATTGAGACAGTGTTACAACCCCACCCCTACTGAGACATTGTTCCCCACACCTCCATTGAGGCAGTGTAACAACCCCACCCCACTGAGACATTGTTCCCCACACCTCCATTGAGACAGTGTAACAGCCCCACCCCTACTGAGACATTGTTCCCCACACCTCCATTGAGGCAGTGTTACACCCCCACCTCTACTGAGACATTGTCCCCCTCACCTCCATTGAGGCAATGTGACAAACCCACCCCCACTGAGACCTTGTTCCCCACACCTCCATTGAGGCATTGTTACACCCGAACCCCTACTGAGACATTGCTCCCCACACCTCCATTGAGGCAGTGTTACACCCCCACCCCGACTGAGACATTGTTCCCCACACCTCCATTAAGGCAGTGTTACAACCCCACCCCACTGAGACATTGTTCCCCACACCTCCATTGAGACAGAGTTACACCCCCACCCCACTGAGACATTGCTCCCCACACCTCCATTGACAGAGTGTTACACCCCCACCCCACTGAGACATTGTTCCGCACACCTCCACTGAGACAGTGTTACACCCCCACCCCACTGAGACATTGTTCCCCCACACCTCCATTGAGACTGTGTTACACCCCCACCCCTACAGAGACATTGTTCCCCACACCTCCATTGAGGCAGTGTTACACCCCCACACCTACAGAGACATTGTCTCCCACACCTCCATTGAGACAGTGTTACACCCCCACACCTGCTGAGACATTGTTCCCCACAACTCCCTTGAGACAGTGTGACACTCCCAACCCACTGAGCCATTGTTCCCCACACCTGCATTGAGACAGTGTTACACCCCCACCCCGACTGAGACATTGTTCCCCACAACTCCATTGAGACAGTGTTACACCCCCATCCCACTGCGACATTGTCCCCCACACCTCCATTGAGAGAGTGTTACACCAACACCTCACAGAGACATTGTTCCCCACACCTCCATTGAGACAGTGTTACACCCCCACACTACTGTGACATTGTTCCCAACTCCTCCATTGAGACAGTGTTACACCCTCACTCCTACTGAGACATTGTTCCCCACACCTCCATTGAGGCAATGTGACAACCCCACCCCCACTGAGATGTTGTTCCCCACACCTCCATTGAGGCATTGTTACACCCCCACCCCTACTGAGACATTGCTCCCCACACCTCCATTGAGGCAGTGTTACACCCCCACCCCACTGAGACATTGTTCCCCACTCCTCCACTGAGACAGTGTTACACCCCACCCCACTGAGACATTGTTCCCCCACATCTCCATTGAGACAGTGTTACACCCCCACCCCTACAGAGACATTGTTCCCCACACCTCCATTGAGGCAGTGTTACACCCCAACACCTACGGAGACATTGTCTCCCACACCTCCATTGAGACAGTGTTACACCCCCACCGCTACGGAGACATTGTCTCCCACACCTCCATTGGGACAGTGTTACACCCCCTCCCCACTGAGACATTGTCCCACCACACCTCCATTGAGACAGTGTTACACCCCCACCCCCACTGAGACATTGTCCCCCACACCTCCATTGAGACAGAATTACACCCCTACCCCTACAGAGACATTGCCCCCACACCTCCATTGAGACAGTGTTACACCCCCACCCCACTGAGACATTGTTCCCAACACCTCCATTGAGACAGTGTTACACCCCTACCCCACTGAGACATTGTTCCCAACACCTCCATTGAGACAGTGTTACACCCCCACCCCTACTGAGACATTGTTCCCCACACCTCCATTGAGACAGTGTTACACCCCCATCCCTACTGAGAAATTGTTCCCCACAACTCCCTTGAGACAGTGTGACACTCCCAGCCCACTGAGCCATTGTTCCCCACACCTCCATTGAGACAGTGTTACACCCCCACCCCGAGTGAGACATTGTTCCCCACAACTCCATTGAGACAGTGTTACACCCCCATCCCACTGAGACATTGTCCCCCACACCTCCATTGAGAGAGTATTACACCCCCACCCCCACTGAGACATTGTTCCCCACACCTCTATTGAGAGAGTGATCCACCCCCACCCCACTGAGATACTTTTCCCCCACACCTCCATTGAGACAGTGTTACACCCTCACCCCACTGAGACATTGTCCCCCACACCTCCATTGAGAGAGTGTTACACCCATACCTCACAGAGACATTGTTCCCCACACCTCCATTGAGACAGTGTTACACCCCCACACTACTGTGACATTGTTCCCAACACCTCCATTGAGACAGTGTTACACCCTCACCCCTACTGAGACATTGTTCCCCACACCTCCATTGAGAGAGTGTTACACCCCCAACCCACTGAGACATTGTTCGCCCACACCTCCATTGAGACGGTGTTACATCTCTACCCCCACTGATACATTGTCCCACACACCTCCATTGAAACATTGTTACACCCCCACCCCACTGAGACATTGTTCCCACACCTCCATTGAGACAGTGTTACACCCCCACCCCACTGAGACATTGTTCCCCATATACCTCCATTGCCACTGAGACACTCTTCCCCACACCTCCATTGAGACAGTGTTACAGCTCTTCCCCCACTGAGACATTTTCCCCCACACCTCCATTGAGACAGTCTTACACCCCCACCCCACTGAGACATTGTTCCCACACCTCCATTGAGAGAGTGTTACACCCCCACCCCAGTGAGACATTGTTCCCCACACCTCCATTGAGAGTATTACACCCCCACCCCACTGAGACATTGTCCCCCACACCTCCATTGAGACAGTTTTACACGCCCACCTCACTGAGACATTGATCCCCCACCTCCACTGAGACAGTGTTACACCCCCACCCCTACTGAGACATTGTCCCCCACACCTCCATTGAGACAGTGTTACACCCACACCCCACTGAGACATTGTCCCCCACACCACCATTGATACAGTGTTGCACACCCACACCCACTGAGACATTGGTCCCCACACCTGCATTGAGACAGGGTTACACCCCCACCCCACTGAGATATTGATGCCCACACCTCCATTGAGACAGTTTTGCACCCCCACCCGACTGCGACATTGATCCCCACACCTCCATTGATACAGTGTTACACCCCCACCCCACTAAGATATTGTCCCCCGCACCTCCATTGAGACAGTGTTACACCCCCACCCCACTGAGACATTGTTCCCCACACCTCCATTGAGACAGAGTTACACCCCCACCCCCACTGAGACATTGTTCCCCAGACCTCCATTGAGAGAGTGTTACACCCCCACCCCACTGAGACATTGTCCCCCACACCTCCATTGAGACAGTGTCACACCCCCACCCCACTGAGACATTGTCCTCCCCACCTCCATTGAGACAGTGTTACATCCCCACCCCACAAGGAAATTGTCCCCCACACCTCCATTGAGACATTGTTAAACCCCCACCTCACTGAGAAATTGTCCCTCACACCTCCATTGAGACAGTGTTACACCCCCACCCCACTGAGACATTGTCCCCCGCACCTCCATTGAGAGTGTTACACCCCCACCCCACTGAGACATTGTCCCCCACACATCCACTGAGACAGTGTTACACCCCCACCACTACTGAGACATTGTTCCCCACACCTCCATTGAGACAGTGTTACACCCCCACCCTACTGAGTCATTGTTCGCCAGACCTCCATTGAGACAATGTTAAACCCCCACCCCACTGAGTCATTGTTCCCCACAGCTCCATTGCGACAGAGTTACACCCCCACACCTACTGAGACATTGTTCCCCACACCTCCATTGAGACAGTGTTACAACCCCACCCCTACTGAGACATTGTTCCCCACACCTCCATTGAGACAGTGTAACAACCCCACCCCACTGAGACATTGTTCCCCACACCTCCATTGAGACAGTGTAACAGCCCCACCCCTACTGAGACATTGTTCCCCACACCTCCATTGAGGCAGTGTTACACCCCCACCTCTACTGAGACATTGTTCCCCACACCTCCATTAAGGCAGTGTTACAACCCCACCCCACTGAGACTTTGCTCCCCACACCTCCATTGTAACAGAGTTACACCCCCACCCCACTGAGACATTGCTCCCCACACCACCATTGAGGCAGTGTTACACACCCACCCCGACTGAGACATTGTTCCCCACACCTGCATTAAGGCAGTGTTACAACCCCACCCCACTGAGACATTGTTCCCCACACCTCCATTGAGACAGTGTTACACCCCCACCCCACTGAGACATTGCTCCCCACACCTCCATTGACAGAGTGTTACACCCCCACCCCACTGAGCCATTGTTCCGCACACCTCCACTGAGACAGTGTTACACCCCCACCCCACTGAGACATTGTTCCCCCACACCTCCATTGAGACAGTGTTACACCCCCACTCCTACTGAGACATTGTCCCCCTCACCTCCATTGAGACAGTGTTACACCCCCACCCCTACTGAGACATTGTTCCCCACACCTCCACTGAGACAGTGTTACACCCCCACCCCTACAGAGACATTGTTCCCCACACCTCCATTGAGGCAGTGTTACACCCCCACACCTACGGAGACATTGTCTCCCACACCTCCATTGAGACAGTGTTACACCCCCACACCTGCTGAGACATTGTTCCCCACAACTCCCTTGAGACAGTGTGACACTCCCAAACCACTGAGCCATTGTTCCCCACACCTGCATTGAGACAGTGTTACACCTCCACCCCGACTGAGACATTGTTCCCCACAACTCCATTGAGACAGTGTTACACCCCCATCCCACTGAGACATTGTCCCCCACACCTCCATTGAGAGAGTATTACACCCCCACCCCCACTGAGACATTGTTCCACACACCTCTATTGAGAGAGTGATCCACCCCACCCCACTGAGATATTTTTACCCCACACCTCCATTGAGACAGGGTTACACCCCCACCCCACTGAGATATTGATGCCCACACCTCCATTGAGACAGTTTTGCCCCCCCACCCCACAAGGAAATTGTCCCCCACACCTCCATTGAGACAGTGTTAAACCCCCACCTCACTGAGAAATTGTCCCTCACACCTCCATTGAGACAGTGTTACACCCCCACCCCACAGAGACATTGTCCCCCACACCTCCATTAAGACAGTGTTACACGCCCACCCCACTGAGACATTGTTCACCCACACCTCCATTGAGACAGTGTTACACCCCCACCCCACTGAGACATTGTCCCCCACACCTCCATTGAGACAGTGTCACACCCCCACCCCACTGAGTCATTGTCCCCCACACCTCCATTGAGACAGTGTTGCACCCCCAACCCTACTGAAACATTGTCCCCCACACCTTAATTGAGACAGTGTTACACCCCCACCCCACTGAGACATTGTCCCCCGCACCTCCATTGAGAGTGTTACACCCCCACCCCACTGAGACATTGTCCCCCACACATCCACTGAGACAGTGTTACACTCCCACCACTACTGAGACATTGTTCCCCACACCTCCATTGAGACAGTGTTACACCCCCACCCTACTGAGTCATTGTTCGCCAGACCTCCATTGAGACAATGTTAAACCCCCACCCCACTGAGTCATTGTTCCCCACAGCTCCATTGCGACAGAGTTACACCCCCACACCTACTGAGACATTGTTCCCCACACCTCCATTGAGACAGTGTTACAACCCCACCCCTACTGAGACATTGTTCCCCACACCTCCATTGAGACAGTGTAACAACCCCACCCCACTGAGACATTGTTCCCCACACCTCCATTGAGACAGTGTAACAGCCCCACCCCTACTGAGACATTGTTCCCCACACCTCCATTGAGGCAGTGTTACACCCCCACCTCTACTGAGACATTGTTCCCCACACCTCCATTAAGGCAGTGTTACAACCCCACCCCACTGAGACATTGTTCCCCACACCTCCATTGAGACAGAGTTACACCCCCACCCCACTGAGACATTGCTCCCCACACCACCATTGAGGCAGTGTTACACACCCACCCCGACTGAGACATTGTTCCCCACACCTCCATTAAGGCAGTGTTACAACCCCACCCCACTGAGACATTGTTCCCCACACCACCATTGAGACAGAGTTACACCCCCACCCCACTGAGACATTGCTCCCCACACCTCCATTGACAGAGTGTTACACCCCCACCCCACTGAGCCATTGTTCTGCACACCTCCACTGAGACAGTGTTACACCCCCACCCCACTGAGACATTGTTCCCCCACACCTCCATTGAGACAGTGTTACACCCCCACTCCTACTGAGACATTGTCCCCCTCACCTCCATTGAGAGAGTGTTACACCCCCACACCTACGGAGACATTGTCTCCCACACCTCCATTGAGACAGTGTTACACCCCCACACCTGCTGAGACATTGTTCCCCACAACTCCCTTGAGACAGTGTGACACTCCCAAACCACTGAGCCATTGTTCCCCACACCTGCATTGAGACAGTGTTACACCTCCACCCCGACTGAGACATTGTTCCCCACAACTCCATTGAGACAGTGTTACACCCCCATCCCACTGAGACATTGTCCCCCACACCTCCATTGAGAGAGTATTACACCCCCACCCACACTGAGACATTGTTCCCCACACCTCTATTGAGAGAGTGATCCACCCCACCCCACTGAGATATTTTTACCCCACACCTCCATTGAGACAGTGTTACACCCTCACCCCACTGAGACATTGTCCCCCACACCTCCATTGAGAGAGTGTTACACCAACACCTCACAGAGACATTGTTCCCCACACCTCCATTGAGACAGTGTTACACCCCCACACTACTGTGACATTGTTCCCAACTCCTCCATTGAGACAGTGTTACACCCTCACCCCTACTGAGACATTGTTCCCCACACCTCCATTGAGAGAGTGTTACACCCCCACCCCACTGAGACATTGTTCCCCACACCTCCATTGAGAGAGTGTTACACTCCCACCCCGCTGAGACATTGTTCGCCCACACCTCCATTGAGTCAGTGTTACACCTCTACCCCCACTGATACATTGTCCCCCACACCTCCATTGAAACATTGTTACACCCCCACCCCGCTGAGACATTGTTCCCACACCTCCATTGAGACTGTGTTACACCCCCACCCCACTGAGACATTGTTCCCCATATACCTCCATTGAGACTGTGTTACACCCCCACCCCACTGAGACACTCTTCCCCACACCTCCATTGAGACAGTGTTACAGCTCTACCCTCACTGAGACATTGTCCCCCACACCTCCATTGAGACAGTGTTACACCCCCACGCCACTGAGACATTGTTCCCACACCTCCATTGAGAGAGAGTTACACCCCCACCCCAGTGAGACATTGTTCCCCACACCTCCATTGAGAGTGTTACACCCCCACCCCACTGAGACATTGTCCCCCACACCTCCATTGAGACAGTTTTACACGCCCACCTCACTGAGACATTGATCCCCCACCTCCACTGAGACAGTGTTACACCCCCACCCCTACTGAGACATTGTCCCCCACACCTCCATTGAGACAGTGTTATACCAACACCACACTGAGACATTGTCCCCCACACCACCATTGATACAGTGTTACACACCCACACCCACTGAGACATTGTTCCCCACATCTGCATTGAGACAGCGTTACACCCCCACCCCACTGAGATATTGATCCCCACACCTCCATTGAGACAGTTTTGCACCCAAAGCCGACAGCGACATTGATCCCCACACCTCCATTGATACAGTGTTACACCCCCACCCCACTAAGATATTGTCCCCCGCACCTCCATTGAGACAGTGTTACACCCCCACCCCACTGAGACATTGTTCCCCACACCTCCATTGATACAGAGTTACACCCCCACCCCCACTGAGACATTGTTCCCCAGACCTCCATTGAGAGAGTGTTACACCCCCACCCCACTGAGACATTGTCCCCCACACCTCCATTGAGACAGTGTCAAACCCCCACCCCACTGAGACATTGTCCCCCACACATCCATTGAGACAGTGTTACACCCCCACCCCACAAGGAAATTGTCCCCCACACCTCCATTGAGACAGTGTTAAACCCCCACCTCACTGAGAAATTGTCCCTCACACCTCCATTGAGACAGTGTTACACCCCCACCCCACAGAGACATTGTCCCCCACACCTCCATTAAGACAGTGTTACACCCCCACCCCACTGAGACATTGTTCACCCACACCTCCATTGAGACAGTGTTACTCCCCCACCCCACTGAGACATTGTTCCCCACACCTCCATTGATACAGTGTTAAACCCCCACCCTACTGAGTCATTGTTCGCCAGACCTCCATTGAGACAATGTTAAACCCCCACCCCACTGAGTCATTGTTCCCCACAGCTCCATTGCGACAGTGTTACACCCCCACACCTACTGAGACATTGTTCCCCACACCTCCATTGAGACAGTGTTACAACCCCACCCCTACTCAGACATTGTTCCCCACACCTCCATTGAGGCAGTGTTACAACCCCACCCCACTGAGACATTTTTCCCCACACCTCCATTGAGACAGTGTAACAGCCCCACCCCTACTGAGACATTGTTCCCCACACCTCCATTGAGGCAGTGTTACACCCCCACCTCTACTGAGACATTGTCCCCCACACCTCCATTGAGGCAATGTGACAAACCCACCCCCACTGAGACCTTGTTCCCCACACCTCCATTGAGGCATTGTTACACCCGAACCCCTACTGAGACATTGCTCCCCACTCCTCCATTGAGGCAGTGTTACATCCCCACACTGACTGAGACATTGTTCCCCACACCTCCATGAAGGCAGTGTTACAACCCCACCCCACTGAGACATTGTTCCCCACACCTCCATTGAGACAGAGTTACACCCCCACCCCACTGAGACATTGTTCCCCACACCTCCATTGACAGAGTGTTACACCCCCACCTCACTGAGACATTGTTCCGCACACCTCCACTGAGACAGTGTTACACCCCCACCCCACTGAGACATTGTTCCCCCACACCTCCATTGAGACAGTGTTACACCCCCACCCCTACAGAGACATTGTTCCCCACACCTCTATTGAGGCAGTGTTACACCCCCACACCTAAGGAGACATTGTCTCCCACACCTCCATTGAGAGAGTGTTACACCTCCACCCCTACTGAGACATTGTCTCCCACACCTCCATTGAGACAGTGTTACACCCCCTCCCCACTGAGACATTGTCCCACCACACCTCCATTGAGACAGTGTTACACCCCCACCCCACTGAGACATTGTTCCCCACACATCTCCATTGAGACAGTGTTACACCCCCACCCCACTGAGTCATTGTTCACCCACCTCCATTGAGGCAGTGTTGCACCCCCAACCCTACTGAAACATTGTCCCCCACACCTCCATTGAGACAGTGTTACACCCCCACCCCACTGAGACATTGTCCCCCACACCTCCATTTAGAGTGTTACTCCCCCACACCACTGAGACATTGTCCCCCACACCTCCACTGAGACAGTGTTACACCCCCACCACTACTGAGACATTGTTCCCCACACATCCATTGAGACAGTGTTACACCCCCACCCTACTGAGTCATTGTTCGCCAGACCTCCATTGAGACAATGTTAAACCCCCACCCCACTGAGTCATTGTTCCCCACAGCCCCATTGCGACAGTGTTACATCCCCACACCTACTGAGACATTGTTCCCACACCTCCATTGAGGCAGTGTTACAACCCCACCCCACTGAGACATTGTTCCCCACACCTCCATTGAGACAGTGTATCACCCCCACCCCTACTGAGACATTGTTCCCCACACCTCCATTGAGGCAGTGTTACACCCCCACCTCTACTGAGACATTGTCCCCCACACCTCCATTGAGGCAATGTGACAATCCCACCCCCACTGAGACCTTGTTCCCCACACCTCCATTGAGGCATTGTTACACCCCCACCCCGACTGAGACATTGTTCCCCACACCTCCATTAAGGCAATGTTACAACCCCACCCCACTGAGACATTGTTCCCCACACCTCCATTGAGACAGTGTTACACCCCCACCCCACTGAGACACTGTTCCGCACACCTCCACTGAGACAGTGTTACACCCCCACCCCACTGAGACATTGTTCCCCCACACCTCCATTGAGACAGTGTTACACCCCGACCCCTACAGAGACATTGTTCCCCACACCTCCATTGAGGCAGTGTTAAACCCCCACACCTCCACTGAGACAGTGTTACACCCCCACCCCACTGAGACATTGCTCCCCCACACCTCCATTGAGACAGTGTTACACCCACACCCCTGCAGAGACATTGTTGCCCACACCTCCATTGAGGCAGTGTTACACCCCCACACCTACGGAGATATTGTCTCCAACACATCCTTTGAGACAGTGTTATACCCCCTCCCCACTGAGACATTGTCCCACCACACCTCCATTGAGACAGTGTTACACCCCCACCCCCACTGAGACATTGTCCCCCACACCTCCATTGAGACAGAGTTACACCCCCACCCCTACAGAGACATTGCCCCCACACCTCCATTGAGACAGTGTTACACACCCACCCCACTGAGACATTGTTCCCCACACCTCCATTGAGACAGTGTTACACCTCCACCCCTACTGAGACATTGTTTCCCACACCTCCATTGAGACACTGTTACACTCGCACCCCACTGAGCCATTGTTCCCCACACCTCCATTGAGACAGTGTTACACCCCCATCCCACTGAGACATTGTCCCCCACACCTCCATTGAGAGAGTATTACACCCCCACCCCCACTGAGATATTGTTCCCCACACCTCTATTGAGAGAGTTATAAACCCCCACCCCACTGAGATATTTTCCCCCCACACCTCCATTGAGACAGTGTTACACCCTCACCCCACTGAGACATTGTCCCCCACACCTCCATTGAGAGAGTGTTACACCCACACACTACTGTGACATTGTTCCCAACTCCTCCATTGAGACAGTGTTACACCCTCTCCCCTACTGAGACATTGTTCCCCACACCTCCATTGAGAGAGTGTTACACCCCCCACTGAGACATTGTTCCCCAAACCTCCATTGAGAGAGTGTTACACCCCCACCCCACTGAGACATTGTTCACCCACACCTCCATTGAGACAGTGTTACACCTCTACCCCCACTGATACATTGTCCCCCACACCTCCATTGAAACATTGTTACACCCCCACCCCGCTGAGACATTGTTCCCACACCTCCATTGAGACAGTGTTACACCCCCACCCCACTGAGACATTGTTCCCCATACACCTCCATTGAGACTGTGTTACACCCCCACCCCACTGAGACACTCTTCCCCACACTTCCATTGAGACAGTGTTACAGCTCTACCCCCAATGAGACATTGTCCCCCACACCTCCATTGAGACAGTTTTACACCCCCACCCCACTGAGACATTGATGCTCACACCTCCATTGAGACAGTGTTACACCCCCACCCCACTGAGCCATTGTCCCCCACACCTCCATTGAGACAGTGTTACACCCCCACCTCACAGAGTCATTGTTCCCCCACCTCCACTGAGACAGTGTTACACCCCCACCCCACTGAGACAATGTCCCCCACACCTCCATTGAGATACTGTTTCACCCCCACCCCACTGAGACATTGTTCCCCACACCTCCATTGAGATAGTTTTACAAACCCACCCTACTGAGATATTTTCCCCTGCACATCCATTGAGACAGTGTTACACTCCCAGCCCCACTGAGTCATTGTTCACCCACCTCCTTTGAGACAGTGTTGCACCCCCAACCCTACTGAAACATTGTCCCCCACACCTCCATTGAGACAATGTTACACCCCCACCCCTACTGAGACATTGTCCCCACACCTCCATTGAGGCAGTATTACACCCCCACCCCTATTGAGACATTGTCCCCCACACCTCCGTTAAGACAGTGTTACACCCCCACCCCAACTGAGACATTGTTCCCTACACCTCCATTGAGGCAGCATTACGCACCCACCCCTACTGAGACATTGTTCCCCACACCTCCATTGAGACAGTGTTACACCCCGACCCTACTGAGACATTGTTCCCCACAACTCCATTGAGACAATGTTAAACCCCCACCCCACTGAGTCATTGTTCCCCACAGCTCCATGGAGACAGTGTTACAACCCCACACATCCTGAGACATTGTTCCCCACACCTCCATTGAGACAGTGTTACACCCCCACCCCTACTGAGACACTGTTCCCCACACCTCCATTGAGGCAGTGTAAAAACCCCACCCCACTGAGACAATGTTCCCCACACCTCCATTGAGCCAGTGTTACACCCCCACCCCAACTGAGACATTGTTCCCCACACCTCCATTGAGGCAGTGTTACACCCCCACCTCTACTGAGACATGGTCCCCCACACCTCCACTGAGGCAAAGTGACAACCCCACCCCCACTGAGACATTGTTCACCACACCTCCATTGAGGCATTGTTACAGCCCCACCCCTACTGAGACATTGTTCCCCACACCTCCATTAAGGCAGTGGTACACCCCCACCCACTGAGACATTGTTCCCCACACCTCCATTGAGACAGTGTTACACCCCCACCCCACTGAGACATTGTTCCCCACACCTCCATTGAGACAGTGTTACACCCCCACCCCACTGAGACATTGTTCCCCACACCTCCACTGAGACAGTGTTACACCCCCACCCCACTGAGACATTGTTCCCCACACCTCCATTGAGGCAGTGTTACACCCACACCCCCACTGAGACATTGTCCCCCACACCTCCATTGAGGCAGTATTACACCCCCACCCCCACTGAGACATTGTCCCCCACACCTCCATTGAGGCAGTGTTACACCCCACACCTACGGAGACATTATCTCCCACACCTCCATTGAGACAGTGTTACACCCCCTCCCCACTGAGACATTGTCCCACCACACCTCCATTGAGACAGTGTTACACCCCCACTCCCACTGAGACATTGTCCCCCACACCTCCATTGAGACACATTTACACCAACACACCGACAGAGACATTGCCCCCACACCTCCATTGAGACAGTGTTACACCCCCACCCCACTGATACATTGTTCCCCACACCTCCATTGAGACAGTGTTGCACCCCCACCCCTACTGAGACATTGTTCCCCACACCTCCATTGAGACAGTGTTACACCCCCACACCACTGAGCCATTGTTCCCCACACCTCCATTGAGACAGTGTTACACCACCACCCCGAATGAGACATTGTTCCCCATACCTCCATTGAGAAAGTGTTACACCCCCATCCCACTGAGACATTGTCCCCCACACCTCCATTGAGAGAGTATTACACCCCCACCCCCACTGAGACATTGTTCCCCACGCCTCCATTGAGAGAGTGTAACACCCCCACCCCACTGAGACACTCTTCCCCACACTTCCATTGAGACAGTGTTACAGCTCTACCCCCAATGAGACATTGTCCCCCACACCTCCATTGAGACAGTTTTACACCCCCACCCCACTGAGACATTGATGCTCACACCTCCATTGAGACAGTGTTACACCCCCACCCCACTGAGCCATTGTCCCCCACACCTCCCTTGAGACAGTGTTACACCCCCACCTCACAGAGACATTGTTCCCCCACCTCCACTGAGACAGTGTTACACCCCCACCCCACTGAGACAATGTCCCCCACACCTCCATTGAGATTCTGTTTCACCCCCACCCTCCTGAGACATTGTTCCCCACACCTCCATTGAGATAGTTTTACAAACCCACCCTACTGAGATATTTTCCCCTGCACATCCATTGAGACAGTGTTACACTCCCAGCCCCACTGAGTCATTGTTCACCCACCTCCTTTGAGACAGTGTTGCACCCCCAACCCTACTGAAACATTGTCCCCCACACCTCCATTGAGACAATGTTACACCCCCACCCCTACTGAGACATTGTCCCCACACCTCCATTGAGGCAGTATTACACCCCCACCCCTATTGAGACATTGTCCCCCACACCTCCGTTAAGACAGTGTTACACCCCCACCCCAACTGAGACATTGTTCCCTACACCTCCATTGAGGCAGCATTACGCACCCACCCCTACTGAGACATTGTTCCCCACACCTCCATTGAGACAGTGTTACACCCCGACCCTACTGAGACATTGTTCCCCACAACTCCATTGAGACAATGTTAAACCCCCACCCCACTGAGTCATTGTTCCCCACATCTCCATGGAGACAGTGTTACAACCCCACACATCCTGAGACATTGTTCCCCACACCTCCATTGAGACAGTGTTACACCCCCACCCCTACTGAGACACTGTTCCCCACACCTCCATTGAGGCAGTGTAAAAACCCCACCCCACTGAGACAATGTTCCCCACACCTCCATTGAGACAGTGTTACACCCCCACCCCAACTGAGACATTGTTCCCCACACCTCCATTGAGGCAGTGTTACACCCCCACCTCTACTGAGACATTGTCCCCCACACCTCCACTGAGGCAAAGTGACAACCCCACCCCCACTGAGACATTGTTCACCACACCTCCATTGAGGCATTGTTACAGCCCCACCCCTACTGAGACATTGTTCCCCACACCTCCATTAAGGCAGTGGTACACCCCCACCCACTGAGACATTGTTCCCCACACCTCCATTGAGACAGTGTTACACCCCCACCCCACTGAGACATTGTTCCCCACACCTCCATTGAGACAGTGTTACACCCCCACCCCACTGAGACATTGTTCCCCACACCTCCACTGAGACAGTGTTACACCCCCACCCCACTGAGACATTGTTCCCCACACCTCCATTGAGGCAGTGTTACACCCACACCCCCACTGAGACATTGTCCCCCACACCTCCATTGAGGCAGTATTACACCCCCACCCCCACTGAGACATTGTCCCCCACACCTCCATTGAGGCAGTGTTACACCCCACACCTACGGAGACATTATCTCCCACACCTCCATTGAGACAGTGTTACACCCCCTCCCCACTGAGACATTGTCCCACCACACCTCCATTGAGACAGTGTTACACCCCCACTCCCACTGAGACATTGTCCCCCACACCTCCATTGAGACACATTTACACCAACACACCGACAGAGACATTGCCCCCACACCTCCATTGAGACAGTGTTACACCCCCACCCCACTGATACATTGTTCCCCACACCTCCATTGAGACAGTGTTGCACCCCCACCCCTACTGAGACATTGTTCCCCACACCTCCATTGAGACAGTGTTACACCCCCACACCACTGAGCCATTGTTCCCCACACCTCCATTGAGACAGTGTTACACCACCACCCCGAATGAGACATTGTTCCCCATACCTCCATTGAGACAGTGTTACACCCCCATCCCACTGAGACATTGTCCCCCACACCTCCATTGAGAGAGTATTACACCCCCACCCCCACTGAGACATTGTTCCCCACGCCTCCATTGAGAGAGTGTAACACCCCCACCCCACTGAGATATATTTCCCCCACACCTCCATTGAGACAGTGTTACACCCTCACCCCACTGAGACATTGTCCCCCACAGCTCCATTGAGAGAGTGTTACACCCACACCTCACAGAGACATTGTTCCCCACACCTCCATTGAGACAGTGTTACAGCCCCACCCTACTGAGACATTGTTCCCAACTCCTCCATTGAGACAGTGTTACACCGTCACCCCTACTGAGACATTGCTCCCCACACCTCCATTGAGAGAGTGTTACACCCCCACCCCACTGAGACATTGTTCCCCACACCTCCATTGAGAGAGTGTTACACCCCCACCCCACTGAGACATTGTTCCCCACACCTCCATTGAGACAGTGTTACACCCCCACCCCACTGAAACGTTGTCCCCCACACCTCCATTGAGACAGTGTTAAACCCCCACCCCACAGAGAAATTGTCCCTCACACCTTCATTGAGACAGTGTTACACCCCCACCCCACAGAGACATTGTCCCCCACACCTCCATTGAGACAGTGTTACACCCCCACCCCACTGAGACATTGTTCCCCACACATCTCCATTGAGACAGTGTTACACCCCCACCCCACTGAGTCATTGTCCCCCACACCTCCATTGAGACAGTGTTGCACCCCCAACCCTACTGAAACATTGTCCCCCACACCTCCATTGAGACAGTGTTACTCCCCCACCCCACTGAGACATTGTTCCCCACACCTCCATTGATACAGTGTTAAACCCCCACCCTACTGAGTCATTGTTCGCCAGACCTCCATTGAGACAATGTTAAACGCCCACCCCACTGAGTCATTGTTCCCCACAGCTCCATTGCGACAGTGTTACACCCCCACACCTACTGAGACATTGTTCCCCACACCTCCATTGAGACAGTGTTACAACCCCACCCCTACTCAGACATTGTTCCCCACACCTCCATTGAGGCAGTTTTACAAACCCACCCCACTGAGACATTTTTCCCCACACCTCCATTGAGACAGTGTAACAGCCCTACCCCTACTGAGACATTGTTCCCCACACCTCCATTGAGGCAGTGTTACACCCCCACCTCTACTGAGACATTGTCCCCCACACCTCCATTGAGGCAATGTGACAAACCCACCCCCACTGAGACCTTGTTCCCCACACCTCCATTGAGGCATTGTTAAACCCGAACCCCTACTGAGACATTGCTCCCCACGCCTCCATTGAGGCAGTGTTACACCCCCACACTGACTGAGACATTGTTCCCCACACCTCCATGAAGGCAGTGTTACAACCCCACCCCACTGAGACATTGTTCCCCACAACTCCATTGAGACAGAGTTACACCCCCACCCCACTGAGACATTGTTCCCCACACCTCCATTGAGACAGTGTTACACCCCCACCCCTACAGAGACATTGTTCCCCACACCTCTATTGAGGCAGTGTTACACCCCCACACCTAAGGAGACATTGTCTCCCACACCTCCATTGAGACAGTGTTACACCTCCACCCCCACGGAGACATTGTCTCCCACACCTCCATTGAGACAGTGTTACACCCCCTCCCCACTGAGACATTGTCCCACCACACCTCCATTGAGACAGTGTTACACCCCCACCCCACTGAGACATTGTTCCCCACACATCTCCATTGAGACAGTGTTACACCACCACCCCACTGAGTCATTGTTCACCCACCTCCATTGAGACAGTGTTGCACCCCCAACCCTACTGAAACATTGTCCCCCACACCTCCATTGAGACAGTGTTACACCCCCACCCCACTGAGACATTGTCCCCCACACCTCCATTTAGAGTGTTACACCCCCACCCCACTGAGACATTTTCCCCCACACCTCCACTGAGACAGTGTTACACCCCCACCACTACTGAGACATTGTTCCCCACACATCCATTGAGACAGTGTTACACCCCCACCCTACTGAGTCATTGTTCGCCAGACCTCCATTGAGACAATGTTAAACCCCCACCCCACTGAGTCATTGTTCCCCACAGCCCCATTGCGACAGTGTTACACCCCCACACCTACTGAGACATTGTTCCCACACCTCCATTGAGGCAGTGTTACAACCCCACCCCACTGAGACATTGTTCCCCACACCTCCATTGAGACAGTGTAACACCCCCACCCCTACTGAGACATTGTTCCCCACACCTCCATTGAGGCAGTGTTACACCCCCACCTCTACTGAGACATTGTCCCCCACACCTCCATTGAGGCAATGTGACAATCCCACCCCCACTGAGACCTTGTTCCCCACACCTCCATTGAGGCATTGTTACACCCGAACCCCTACTGAGACATTGCTCCCCACACCTCCATTGAGGCAGTGTTACAACCCCACCCCGACTGAGACATTGTTCCCCACACCTCCATTAAGGCAGTGTTACAACCCCACCCCACTGAGACATTGTTCCCCACACCTCCATTGAGACAGTGTTACACCCCCACCCCACTGAGACACTGTTCCGCACACCTCCACTGAGACAGTGTTACACCCCCACCCCACTGAGACATTGTTCCCCCACACCTCCATTGAGACAGTGTTACACCCCGACCCCTACAGAGACATTGTTCCCCACACCTCCATTGAGGCAGTGTTAAACCCCCACCCCACTGAGACATTGTTTCACACACCTCCACTGAGACAGTGTTACACCCCCACCCCACTGAGACATTGCTCCCCCACACCTCCATTGAGACAGTGTTACACCCCCACCCCTACAGAGACATTGTTGCCCACACCTCCATTGAGGCAGTGTTACACCCCCACACCTACGGAGACATTGTCTCCAACACATCCTTTGAGACAGTGTTACACCCCCTCCCCACTGAGACATTGTCCCACAACACCTCCATTGAGACAGTGTTACACCCCCACCCCCACTGAGACATTGTCCCCCACACCTCCATTGAGACAGAGTTACACCCCCACCCCTACAGAGACATTGCCCCCACACCTCCATTGAGACAGTGTTACACATCCACCCCACTGAGACATTGTTCCCCACACCTCCATTGAGACAGTGTTACACCTCCACCACTACTGAGACATTGTTTCCCACACCTCCATTGAGACACTGTTACACTCGCACCCCACTGAGCCATTGTTCCCCACACCTCCATTGAGACAGTGTTACACCCCCATCCCACTGAGACATTGTCCCCCACACCTCCATTGAGAGAGTATTACACCCCCACCCCCACTGAGATATTGTTCCCCACACCTCTATTGAGAGAGTTATACACCCCCACCCCACTGAGATATTTTCCCCCCACACCTCCATTGAGACAGTGTTACACCCTCACCCCACTGAGACATTGTCCCCCACACCTCCATTGAGAGAGTGTTACACCCACACACTACTGTGACATTGTTCCCAACTCCTCCATTGAGACAGTGTTACACCCTCACCCCTACTGAGACATTGTTCCCCACACCTCCATTGAGAGAGTGTTACACCCCCCACTGAGACATTGTTCCCCAAACCTCCATTGAGAGAGTGTTACACCCCCACCCCACTGAGACATTGTTCACCCACACCTCCATTGAGACAGTGTTACACCTCTACCCCCACTGATACATTGCCCCCCACACCTCCATTGGAACACTGTTACACCCCCACCGCGCTGAGACATTGTTCCCACACCTCCATTGAGACAGTGTTACACCCCCACCCCACTGAGACATTGTTCCCCATACACCTCCATTGAGACTGTGTTACACCACCACCCCACTGAGACACTCTTCCCCACACTTCCATTGAGACAGTGTTACAGCTCTACCCCCAATGAGACATTGTCCCCCACACCTCCATTGAGACAGTTTTACACCCCCACCCCACTGAGACATTGATGCTCACACCTCCATTGAGACAGTGTTACACCCCCACCCCACTGAGACATTGTCCCCCACACCTCCATTGAGACAGTGTTACACCCCCACCTCACAGAGACATTGTTCCCCCACCTCCACTGAGACAGTGTTACACCCCCACCCCACTGAGACAATGTCCCCCACACCTCCATTGAGATACTGTTTCACCCCCACCCCACTGAGACATTGTTCCCCACACCTCCATTGAGAGAGTGTTACAGCCCCACCCTACTGAGACATTGTTCCCAACTCCTCCATTGAGACAGTGTTACACTGTCACCCCTACTGAGACATTGTTCCCCACACCTCCATTGAGAGAGTGTTACACCCCCACCCCACTGAGACATTGTTCCCCACACCTCCATTGAGAGAGTGTTACACCCCCACCTCACTGAGATATTGTTCGCCCACACCTCCATTGAGACAGTGTTACACCCCCACCACACTGAGACATTGTTCCCCACACCTCCTTTGAGACAGTGTTACACCCCCACCCTTCTGAGACATTGTCCCCCACACCTCCATTGAGACAGTATTACACCCCCACCCCACTGAGACATTGTCACTACACCTCCATTGAGGCAGTGTTACACACCCACCCCACTGAGTCATGGTACCCACACCTCCATTGAGACAGTGTTACACCCCCACCCCACTGAGACATTGTCCCCCACACATCCATTGAGACAGTGTTACACCGCCACCCCACTTAGACACTGTTCACTCACACCTCCATTGAGACAGTGTTACATCCCCAGCCCACTGAGACATTGTTCCCAATACACCTCCATTGAGACTGTGTTACACCCCCACCCCACTGAGACACTCTTCCCCACACCTCCATTGAGACAGTGTTATACCTCTACCCCCACTGATACATTGTCCCCCACACCTCCATTGAGACAGTGTTACACCCGCACCCGACTGAGACATTGGTCCCACACCTCCATTGAGACAGTGTTACACCCCCACCCCTACTGAGACATTGTTCCCCACACCTCCATTGAGACAGTGTTACACCCCCACCCCTACTGAGACATTGTTCTCCACACCTCCATTGAGACAGTGTTACACCCCCACCCCACTGAGCCATTGTTCCCCACACCTCCATTGAGACAGTGTTACACCCCCTCCCCGACTGAGACATTGTTCCCCACACCTCCATTGAGACAGTGTTACACCCCCATCCCACTGAGACATTTTTCACCACACCTCCATTGAGAGAGTGTTACACCCCCACCCAACTGAGATATTTTTCCCCCACACCTCCATTGAGACAGTGTTACACCCTCACCCCACTGAGACATTGTCCCCCACACCTCTATTGAGAGAGTGTTACACCCACACCTCACAGAGACATTGTTCCCCACACCTCCATTGAGACAGTGTTACACCCCCACCCTACTGAGACATTGTTCCCAAGTCCTCCATTGAGAAAGTTTTCCACCCTCACCCCTACTGAGACATTGTTCCCCACACATCCATTGAGAGAGTGTTACACCCCCACCGCACTGAGACATTGTTACCCACACCTCCATTGAGAGAGTGTTAAACCCCCAGCCCACTGAGACATTGATCGCCCACACCTCCATTGAGACAGTGTTACACCCTCACCCCCACTGAGACATTGTTCCCCACACCTCCATTGAGACAGTGTTACACCCCAACCCTTCTGAGACATTGTTCCCCACACCTCCATTGAGAGAGTGTTAAACCCCCACCCCACTGAGACATTGTTCCCCACACCTCCTTTGAGACAGTGTTACACCCCAACCCTTCTGAGACATTGTTCCCCACACCTCCATTGAGAGAGTGTTAAACCCCCACCCCACTGAGACATTGTTCGCCCACACCTCCATTGAGACAGTGTTACACCCCTACCCCACTGAGACATTGTCCCCCTCACCTCCATTGGGACAGTATTACACCACCACCCCACTGAGGCTTTGTCCCCACACCTCCATTGAGGCAGTGTTACACGCCCACGCCACTGAGACATGGTACCCACACCTCCATTGAGACAGTGTTACACCCCAACCCCACTGAGACATTGTTCCCCACACCTCCATTGAGACAGTGTTACACCCCCACCCCACTGAGACACTGTCCCCCACACCTCCATTGAGACAGTGTTACACCCCCACCTCACAGAGACATTGTTCCCCCACCTCCACTGAGACAGTGTTACACCCCCACCCCACTGATACATTGTCCCCCACACCTCCATTGAGACACTGTTTCACCCCCACCCCACTGAGACATTGTTCCCCACACCCCCATTGAGACAGTGTTACACCCCCACCCCACTGAGCCATTGTTCCCCACACCTCCATTGAGACAGTGTTACACCACCACCCCGACTGAGACATTGTTCCCCATACCTCCATTGAGACAGTGTTACACTCCCATCCCACTGAGACATTGTCCCCCACACCTCCATTCAGAGAGTATTACACCCCCACCCCCACTGAGACATTGTTCCCCACGCCTCCATTGAGAGAGTGTAACACCCCCACCCCACTGAGATATATTTCCCCCACACCTCCATTGAGACAGTGTTACACCCTCACCTCACTGAGACATTGTCCCCCACAGCTCCATTGAGAGAGTGTTACACCCACACCTCACAGAGACATTGTTCCCCACACCTCCATTGAGACAGTGTTACAGCCCCACCCTACTGAGACATTGTTCCCAACTCCTCCATTGAGACAGTGTTACACCGTCACCCCTACTGAGACATTGTTCCCCACACCTCCATTGAGAGAGTGTTACACCCCCACCCCACTGAGACATTGTTCCCCACACCTCCATTGAGAGAGTGTTACACCCCCACCTCACTGAGATATTGTTCGCCCACACCTCCATTGAGACAGTGTTACACCCCCACCCCACTGAGACATTGTTCCCCACACCTCCTTTGAGACAGTGTTACACCCCCACCCTTCTGAGACATTGTCCCCCACACCTCCATTGAGACAGTATTACACCCCCATCCCACTGAGACATTGTCATTACACCTCCATTGAGGCAGTGTTACACGCCCACCCCACTGAGTCATGGTACCCACACCTCCATTGAGACAGTGTTACACCCCCACCCCACTGAGACATTGTCCCCCACACATCCATTGAGCCAGTGTTACACCCCCACCCCACTTAGACACTGTTCACTCACACCTCCATTGAGACAGTGTTACATCCCCAGCCCACTGAGGCATTGTTCCCCATACACCTCCATTGAGACTGTGTTACACCCCCACCCCACTGAGACACTCTTCCCCACACCTCCATTGAGACAGTGTTATACCTCTACCCCCACTGATACATTGTCCCCCACACCTCCATTGAGACAGTGTTACACCCCCACCCGACTGAGACATTGGTCCCACAACTCCATTGAGACAGTGTTACACCCCCACCCCTACTGAGACATTGTTCCCCACACCTCCAATGAGACAGTGTTACACCCCCACCCCTACTGAGACATTGTTCTCCACACCTCCATTGAGACAGTGTTACACCCCCACCCCACTGAGCCATTGTTCCCCACACCTCCATTGAGACAGTGTTACACCGCCTCCCCGACTGAGACATTGTTCCCCACACCTCCATTGAGACAGTGTTACACCCCCATCCCACTGAGACATTGTTCACCAGACCTCCATTGAGAGAGTGTTACACCCCCACCCCACTGAGATATTTTTCCCCCTCAACTCCATTGAGACAGTGTTACACCCTCACCCCACTGAGACATTGTCCCCCACACCTCTATTGAGAGAGTGTTACACCCACACCTCACAGATACATTGTTCCCCACACCTCCATTGAGACAGTGTTACACCCCCACCCGACTGAGACATTGTTCCCAACTCCTCCATTGAGAAAGTTTTTCACCCTCACCCCTACTGAGACATTGTTCCCCACACATCCATTGAGAGAGTGTTACACCCCCACCGCACTGAGACATTGTTCCCCACACCTCCATTGAGATAGTGTTAAACCCCCAGCCCACTGAGACATTGATCGCCCACACCTCCATTGAGACAGTGTTACACCCCCACCCCACTGAGACATTGTTCCCCACACCTCCATTGAGACAGTGTTACACCCCAACCCTTCTGAGACATTGTTCCCCACACCTCCATTGAGAGAGTGTTAAAACCCCACCCCACTGAGACATTGTTCGCCCACACCTCCATTGAGACAGTGTTACACCCCTACCCCACTGAGACATTGTCCCCACACCTCCATTGGGACAGTATTACACCACCACCCCACTGAGGCATTGTCCCCACACCTCCATTGAGGCAGTGTTACACGCCCACGCCACTGAGACATGGTACCCACACCTCCATTGAGACAGTGTTACACCCCAACCCCACTGAGACATTGTTCCCCACACCTCCATTGAGACAGTGTTACACCCCTACCCCACTGAGACATTGTCCCCCACACCTCCATTGAGACAGTGTTACACCCCCACCTCACAGAGACATTGTTCCCCCACCTCCACTGAGACAGTGTTACACCCCCACCCCACTGATACATTGTCCCCCACACCTCCATTGAGACACTGTTTCACCCCCACCCCACTGAGACATTGTTCCCCACACCTCCATTGAGATAGCGTTACACACCCACCCCCACTGAGTCATTGTTCCCCACACCTCCATTGAGACCGTGTTACACCCCCACCCCACTGAGACATTGTCCCCCACACCTCCATTGAGAGAGTGTTACACCCACACCTCCCAGAGACATTGATCCCCACACCTCCATTGAGGCAGTGTTACACCCTCACCCCACTGAGACATTGTCCCCCACACCTCCATTGAGAGAGTGTTACACCCACACTTCACAGAGACATTGTTCCCCAAAACTCCATTGAGACAGTGTTACACCTGCACCCTACTGAGACATTGTTCCCGACAACTCCATTGAGACAGTGTTACACCCCCACCCCTACTGAGACATTGTTCCTGACACCTCCATTGAGAGTGTGTTACACCCCCTCCCCACTGAGACATTGTTCCCCACACCTCCATTGAGAGACTGTTACACCCCCACCCCACTGAGACATTGTCCCTCACACCTCCATTGAGACAGTGTTACACGTCCACCCCACTGAGACATTGTTCCCCCACCTCCACTGAGACAGTGTTACACCCCCACCCCTACTGAGACATTGTTCCCCACACACCTCCATTGAGACAGTGTTACACCCCCACCCCACTGAGACATTGTTTTCCACACCTCCATTGAGACAGTGTTACACCCCCACCCCACTGAGACATTGTTCCCCACACCTCCATTGAGACAGTGTTACACCCCCACCCCACTGAGACATGGTACCCACACCTCCATTGAGACATTGTACACCCCCACCCCACTGAGACATTGTTCCCACACCTCATTGAGACATTGTTACACCCCCACCCCACTGAGACATTGTTCCCCACACCTCCATTGAGACAGTGTAACACCCCCACCCACTGAGACATTGTCCCCCACACCTCCATTGAGGCATTGTTACACACCCACCCCACTGAGACATGGATCCCACACCTCCATTGAGACATTGTTACACCCCCACCCCACTGAGACATTGTTCCCCACCTCCACTGAGACAGTGTTACACCCCCACCCCTACTGAGACATTGTCCCCCACACCTCCATTGAGACAGTGTTACACCGCCACCCCACTGAGACATTGTCCCACACACCTCCATTGAGACAGTGTTACACCCCCACCCCACTGAGACATTGTTCCCCACACCTCCATTGAGACAGTGTTACACCCCCACCCCGCTGAGACATTGTCCCCCACACCTCCATTGAGACAGTGTTACACCCCCACCCCACTGAGACATGGAACCCACAGCTCCATTGAGACATTGTTACACCCCCACCCCACTGAGACATTGTTCCCCACCTCCACTGAGACAGTGTTACACCCCCACCCCACTGAGACATTTATCCACACAACTCCATTGAGACAGTGTTACACCCCCACCCCACTAAGATATTGTCCCCTGCACCTCCATTGAGACACTGTTACACACCCATCCCCACTGAGACATTGTTCCCCACACTTCCATTGAGACAGTGTTACACCCCCACCCCCACTGAGACATTGTCCCCCACACATCCATTGAGACAATGTTACACACCCACCCCACCGAGACATTGTCCCCCACACCTCCATTGAGACAGTGTTACACCCCCAACCCACTGAGACATGGTCCCCACACCTCCATTGAGACAGATTTACACCCCCACCCCACTGAGATATTGTTCCCCACACACCTCCATTGAGACAGTGTTACACCCCCACCCCACTGAGACATTGCCCCCCACACCTCCATTGAGACAGATTTACACCCCCACCCCACTGAGACATTGTTCCCACACCTCCATTGAGACTGTGTTACACCCCCACCCCACTGAGACATTGTTCCCCACACATTCATTGAGACAGTGTTACACCCCCACCCGACTGAGACATTGTCCCCCACCTCCACTGAGACAGTGTTACACCCCCACCCCTACTGAGACATTGTTCCCCACACACCTCCATTGAGACAGTGTTACACCCCCACACCACTGAGACATTGTCCCCCACACCTCCATTGAGACAGTGTTACACCCCCACCCCACTGAGACATGGTACCCACACCTCCATTGAGACATTGTTACACCCCCACCCCACTGAGACATTGTTCCCACACCTCATTGAGACATTGTTACACCCCCACCCCTACTGAGACATTGTCCCCCACACCTCCATTGAGACAGTGTAACACCCTCACCCCACTGAGACAATGTTCCCCACACCTCCATTGAGACAGTGTTACGCCCCCACCCCTACTGAGACATTGTCCCCCACACCACCATTGAGACAGTGTTACACCCCCACCCCACTGAGACATTGTTCCCCACACCTCCATTGAGACAATGTTACACCCCCACCCCGCTGAGACATTGTCCCCCACACCTCCATTGAGACAGTGTTACACCCCCACCCCACTGAGACGTTGTCCCCCACACCTCCATTGAGACATTGTTACACCCCCACCCCACTGAGACATTGTTCCCACACCTCCATTGAGACATTGTTACACCCCCACCCCACTGAGACATTGTCCCCCACACCTTCATTGAGGCATTGTTACACCCCCACCCCACTGAGACATTGTTCCCACACCTCCATTGAGACATTGTTACACCCCCACCCCTACTGAGACATTGTCCCCCACACCTCCATTGAGACAGTGTTACACCCTCAGCCCACTGAGACATTGTCCCACACACCTCCATTGAGACAGTGTTACACCCCCACCCCACTTGGACATTGTCCCCCACACCTCCATTGAGACAGTGTTACACCCCCAACTCACAGAGACATTGTTCCTCCACCTCCACTGAGACAGTGTTACACCCCCACCCCTACTGAGACATTGTCCCCCACTTCCATTGAGACAGTGTTACAACCCACCCCACTGAGACATTGTCACCCGCACAACCATTGAGAAAGTGTTACACACCCACCCTCACTGAGACATTGTTCCCCACACCTCCATTGAGAGAGTGTTACACCCCCACCCCACTGAGATATTGTTCCCCACACCTCCATTGAGACAGTGTTACACCCCCACCCCACTGAGACATTGTCCCCCACACCTCCATTGAGACAGTGTTACACCCCCACCCCACTGAGACATATATCCCCACACCTCCATTGAGACAGTGTTAAACCCCCACCCCACTAAGATATTGTCCCCTGCACCTCCATTGAGACAGTGTTAAACACCCATCCCCACTGAGACATTGTTCCCCACACTTCCATTGAGACAATGTTACACACCCACTCCACTGAGACATTGTCGCCCACACCTCATTTGAGACAGTGGTACACCCCCACCCCACTGAGACATTGTCCCCCACACCTCCATTGAGACAGTGTTAAACCCCCACCACACTGAGACATTGTCCCCCACACCTCCATTGAGACAGTGTTACACGGCCACACCACTGAGACTTTGTTCCCCACACCTCCATTGAGACAGCGTTACACCCCCACCCCACAAAGATATTGTCCGCTGCACCCCCATTGAGACAGTGTTACAAACCCATCCCCACTGAGACATTGTTCCCCACACTTCCATTGAGACAGTGTTACACCCCCACCCCCACTCAGACATTGTCCCCCACATCTCCATTGAGACAGTGTTACACCCCCACCCCACTGAGACTTTGTTCACCCACACCGCCATTGAGATAGTGTTACACCCCCACCCTACTGAGACATTGTTCCACACACGTCCATTGAGACAGTGTTACACCCCCACCCCCACTGAGACATTGTCCCCCACACCTCCATTGAGAAACTGTTACACCCCCAACCCATTGAGACATTTTCCCCCACACCTCCATTGAGACAGTATTACACCCCCACCCCACTGAGACATTGTCCCCCACACCTCCACTGAGACAGTGTTACACCCCCACCCCTACTGAGACATTGTCCCCCACACCTCCATTGAGACAGTGTTACACCCCCACCCCACTGAGACATTGTCCCCCACACCTCCATTGAGACAGTGTTACACCCCCACCCCACTGAGATATTGTCCCCCACACCTCCATTGAGACAGTGTTACAGACCCACCCCCACAGAGACATTGTTCCCCACACCTCCATTGAGACAGTGTTACACCCCCACCCCCACTGAGACATTGTTCCCCACACCTTCATTGAGACACTGTTACACCCCCACCCCTCTAATTCATTGTCCCCCGCACCTCCATTGAGACAGTGTTACACCCCCACTCCACTGAGACATTGTCCCCAACACCTCCATTGAGACAGTGTTACACCCCCACCCCTACTGAGACATTGTCCCCCACAACTCCATTGAGACACAGTTACACCCACACCCCACTGAGACATTGTCCCCCACACTTCCATTGAGACAGTGTTACACCCCCACCCCACTGAGACATTGTCCCCCACACCTCCATTGAGACAGTGTTTCACCCCCCGCCCCACTGAGACATTGTTCACCCACACCGCAATTGAGATAGTGTTACACCACCACCCCACTGAGACATTGTCCCCCACACTTCCATTGAGACAGTGTTACACCACCACCCCACTGAGTCATTGTCCCCCGCACCTCCATTGAGAGAGTATTACACCCCCAAACCCACTGAGACATTGTTCCCCACACCTCCATTGAGACAGTGTTACACCCCCACCCCTACTGAGACATTGTTCCCCACACCTCCATTGAGACAGTGTTACACCCCCACCCCACTGAGACATTGTCCCCCATACCTCCATTGAGAGAGTGTTACACCCACACCTCACAGAGACATTGTTCCCCAAAACTCCATTGAGACAGTATTACACCCCCACCCTACTGCGATGTTGTTCTCGACAACTCCATTGAGACAGTGTTACACCCCCACCCCTACTGAGACATTGTTCCTGACAGCTCCATTGAGAGAGTGTTACACCCATTCCCCACTGAGACATTGTTCCCCACACCTCCATTGAGAGACTGTTACACCCCCACCCCACTGAGACATTGTCCCCCACACCTCCATTGAGACAGTGTTACACCCCCACCCCACTGAGACATTGTCCCCCACACCTCCATTGAGAGAGTGTTACACCCACACCTCCCAGAGACATTGTTCCCCACACCTCCATTGAGGCAATGTTACACCCTCACCCCACTGAGACATTGTCCCCCATACCTCCATTGAGAGAGTGTTACACCCACACCTCACAGAGACATTGTTCCCCAAAACTCCATTGAGACAGTATTACACCCCCACCCTACTGCGATGTTGTTCTCGACAACTCCATTGAGACAGTGTTACACCCCCACCCCTACTGAGACATTGTTCCTGACAGCTCCATTGAGAGAGTGTTACACCCATTCCCCACTGAGACATTGTTCCCCACACCTCCATTGAGAGACTGTTACACCCCCACCCCACTGAGACATTGTCCCCCACACCTCCATTGAGACAGTGTTACACGTCCACCTTACTGAGACATTGTCCCCCACACCTCCATTGAGACAGTATCACACCCCCACCCCACTGAGACATTGTCCCCACACCTCCATTGAGGCAGTGTTACACTCCCACCCCACTGAGACATGGTCCCCACACCTCCATTGAGACAGTGTTACAGCCCCACCCCACTGAGACATTGTCCCCCACACCTCCATTGAAACAGCGTTACACCTCCATCCCACTGAGACATTGTCCCCCACACCTCCATTGAGACAGTGTTACACCCCCACCCCACTGAGATATTGTTCCCCACACACCTCCATTGAGACAGTGTTATTCCTCCACCCCCACTGAGACATTGTCCCCCACACCTCCATTGAGACAGTGTTACACCCCAACCCCACTGAGACATTGTCCCCCACCTCCACTGAGATAGCGATACACCCCCACCCCCACTGAGACATTGTTCCCCACACACCTCCATTGAGACAGTGTTACACCCCCGCCCCACTGAGACATTGTTTTCCACACCTCCACTGAGACAGTGTTACACCCCGAGCCCACTGAGACATTGTCCCCCACACCTCCATTGAGGCATTGTTACACCCCCACCTCACTGAGACATTGTTCCCACACCTCCATTGAGACATTGTTACACCCCCACCCCTACTGAGACATTGTCCCCCACACCTCCATTGAGACAGTCTTACACCCGCTCCCCACTGAGACATTGTCCCACACACCTCCATTGAGACAGTGTTACACCCCCAATCCACTGAGACATTGTTCCCCACACACCTCCATTGAGACAGTGTTACACCACCACCCCACTGAGACATTGTCCCCCGCACCTCCATTGAGAGAGCATTACACCCCCAACCCCACTGAGACATTGTTCCCCACACCTCCATTGAGACAGTGTTACACCCCCACCCCTACTGAGACACTGTTCCCCACACCTCCATTGAGACTTTGTTACACCCCCACCCCACTGAGACATTGTCCCTCACATCTCCACTGAGAGAGTGTTACACCCACACCTCCCAGAAACATTGTTCGCCACACCTCCATTGAGGCAGTGTTACACCCTCACCCCACTGAGACATTGTCCCCCACACCTCCATTGAGACAGTGTTACACGTCCACCTTACTGAGACATTGTCCCCCACACCTCCATTGAGACAGTATCACACCCCCAACCCACTGAGACATTGTCCCCACACCTCCATTGAGGCAGTGTTACACTCCCACCCCACTGAGACATGGTCCCCACACCTCCATTGTGACAGTGTTACAGCCCCACCCCACTGAGACATTGTCCCCCACACCTCCATTGAAACAGCGTTACACCTCCATCCCACTGAGACATTGTCCCCCAGACCTCGATTGAGACAGTGTTACAGCCCCACCCCACTGAGATATTGTTCCCCACACACCTCCATTGAGACAGTGTTACACCTCCACCCCCACTGAGACATTGTCCCCCACACCTCCATTGAGACAGTGTTACACCCCCACCCCACTGAGACATTGTTCCCCACACCTTCATTGAGACAGTGTTACACCCCCACCCCACTGAGACATTGTTCCCACACCTTCATTGAGACAGTGTTACACCCCCACCCCACTGAGACATTGTTCCCCACACCTTCATTGAGACAGTGTTACTCCCCCACCCCACTGAGACATTGTCCCCCACCTCCACTGAGACAGTGTTACACCCCCACCCCTACTGAGACATTGTTCCCCACACAGCTCCATTGAGACAGGGTTACACCCCCGCCCCACTGAGACATTGTTTTGCACACCTCCACTGAGACAGTGTTACACCCCCAGCCCACTGAGACATTGTTCGCCCACACCTCCATTGAGACAGTGTAACACCCCCACTCCACTGAGACATTGTCCCCCACACTTCCATTGAGGCAGTGTTACACCCCCACCCCACTGAGACATTGTTCCCCACACCTTCATTGAGACAGTGTTATACCCCCACCCCACTGAGACATTGTTCCCCACCTCCACTGAGACAGTGTTACAGCCCCACCCCTACTGAGACATTGTTCCCCACACAGCTCCATTGAGACAGTGTTACACCCCCGCCCCACTGAGACATTGTTTTCCACACCTCCATTGAGGCATTGTTACACCCCCACCCCACTGAAACATTGTTCCCAAACCTCCATTGAGACATTGTTACACCCCCACCCCTACTGAGACATTGTCCCCCACAGCTCCATTGAGACAGTGTTACAGACCCACCCCCACAGAGACATTGTTCCCCACACCTCCATTGAGAGAGTGTTACACCCCCACCCCCACTGTGACATTGTTCCCCACACCTTCATTGAGACACTGTTACACCCCCACACCTCTAATTCATTGTCCCCCGCACCTCCATTGAGACAGTGTTACACCCCCACTCCACTGAGACATTGTCCCCCACACCTCCATTGAGACAGTGTTACACCCCCACCCCTACTGAGACATTGTCCCCCACACCTCCATTGAGACACTGTTACACCCACACCCCACTGAGTCATTGTCCCCCACACTTCCATTGAGACAGTGTTACACCCCCACCCCACTGAGACATTGTCCCCCACACCTCCATTGAGACAGTGTTTCACCCCCACCCTACTGAGACATTGTTCACCCACACCGCAATTGAGATAGTGTTACACCACCACACCACTGAGACATTTTTCCCCACACACCTCCATTGAGACAGTGATACACCCCTAATCCACTGAGACATTGTTCCCCAAACACCTCCATTGAGACAGTGTTACACCACCACCCCACTGAGACATTGTCTCCCGCACCTCCATTGAGAGAGTATTACACCCCCAAACCCACTGAGACATTGTTCCCCACACCTCCATTGAGACAGTGTTACACCCCCACCCCTACTGAGACATTGTTCCCCACACCTCCATTGAGACCGTGTTACACTGCCACCCCACTGAGACATTGTCCCCCACCTCCACTGAGACAGTGTTACACCCCCACACCTACTGAGACATTGTTCCCCACACAGCTCCATTGAGACAGTGTTACACCCCAGCCCACTGAGACATTGTTCCCAAACCTCCATTGAGACATTGTTACACACCCACCCCTACTGAGACATTGTCCCCCACACCTCCATTGAGTCAGTGTTACACCCCCTCCCCACTGAGACATTGTCCCACACACCTCCATTGAGACAGTATTACACCCCCAACCCACTGAGACATTGTTCCCCACACCTCCATTGAGACAGTATTACACCCCCAACCCACTGAGACATGGTCCCCACACCTCCATTGAGACAGTGTTACAGCCCCACCCCACTGAGACATTGTCCCCCACACCTCCATTGAAACAGCGTTACACCTCCATCCCACTGAGACATTGTCCCCCACACCTCCATTGAGACAGTGTTACACCCCCACCCCACTGAGATATTGTTCCCCACACACCTCCATTGAGACAGTGTTATACCTCCACCCCCACTGAGACATTGTCCCCCACACCTCCATTGAGACAGTGTTACACCCCAACCCCACTGAGACATTGTCCCCCACCTCCACTGAGACAGCGTTACACCCCCACCCCCACTGAGACATTGTTCCCCACACACCTCCATTGAGACAGTGTTACACCCCCGCCCCACTGAGACATTGTTTTCCACACCTCCACTGAGACAGTGTTACACCCCCACCTCACTGAGACATTGTTCCCACACCTCCATTGAGACATTGTTACACCCCCACCCCTACTGAGACATTGTCCCCCACACCTCCATTGAGACAGTGTTACACCCCCTCCCCACTGAGACATTGTCCCCCACACCTCCATTGAGACAGTGTTACACCCCCTCCCCACTGAGACATTGTTCCCCACACACCTCCATTGAGACAGTGTTACACCACCACCCCACTGAGACATTGTCCCCCGCACCTCCATTGAGAGAGCATTACACCCCCAACCCCACTGAGACATTGTTCCCCACACCTCCATTGAGACAGTGTTACACCCCCACCCCACTGATACATTGATCCCTACACCTCCATTGAGACAGTGTTACACCCCCACCCCACTGAGATATTGTCCCCCACACCTCCATTGAGACAGTGTTACAGACCCACCCCCACAGAGACATTGTTCCCCACACCTCCATTGAGACAGTGTTACACCCCCACCCCCACTGAGACATTGTTCCCCACACCTTCATTGAGACACTGTTACACCCCCACCCCTCTAATTCATTGTCCCCCGCACCTCCATTGAGACAGTGTTACACCCCCACTCCACTGAGACATTGTCCCCCACACCTCCATTGAGACAGTGTTACACCCCCACCCCTGCTGAGACATTGTCCCCCACAACTCCATTGAGACACAGTTACACCCACACCCCACTGAGACATTGTCCCCCACACTTCCATTGAGACAGTGTTACACCCCCACCCCACTGAGACATTGTCCCCCACACCTCCATTGAGACAGTGTTTCACCCCCGCCCCACTGAGACATTGTTCACCCACACCGCAATTGTGATAGTGTTACACCACCACCCCACTGAGACATTGTCCCCCACACTTCCATTGAGACAGTGTTACACCACCACCCCACTGAGACATTGTCCCCCGCACCTCCATTGAGAGAGTATTACACCCCCAAACCCACTG
This sequence comes from Somniosus microcephalus, assembly GCF_052327205.1. Lineage (NCBI taxonomy): Eukaryota > Metazoa > Chordata > Chondrichthyes > Squaliformes > Somniosidae > Somniosus > Somniosus microcephalus. The sequence continues at coordinate 184,836,968 of NC_140998.1, forward strand.
AGACATTGTTCCCCACACCTCCATCGAGACAGTGTTACACCCCCACCCCTACTGAGACATTGTTCCCTACACCTCCATTGAGACAGTGTTACACCCCCACCCCACTGAGACATTGTCCCCCACACCTCCATTGAGAGAGTGTTACACCCACACCTCCCAGAGACATTGTTCCCCACACCTCCATTGAGGCAATGTTACACCCTCACCCCACTGAGACATTGTCCCCCATACCTCCATTGAGAGAGTGTTACACCCACACCTCACAGAGACATTGTTCCCCAAAACTCCATTGAGACAGTATTACACCCCCACCCTACTGCGATGTTGTTCTCGACAACTCCATTGAGACAGTGTTACACCCCCACCCCTACTGAGACATTGTTCCTGACAGCTCCATTGAGAGAGTGTTACACCCATTCCCCACTGAGACATTGTTCCCCACACCTCCATTGAGAGACTGTGACACCCCCACCCCACTGAGACATTGTCCCCCACACCTCCATTGAGACAGTGTTACACCCCCACCCCACTGAGACATTGTCCCCCACACCTCCATTGAGAGAGTGTTACACCCACACCTCCCAGAGACATTGTTCCCCACACCTCCATTGAGGCAATGTTACACCCTCACCCCACTGAGACATTGTCCCCCATACCTCCATTGAGAGACTGTTACACCCCCACCCCATTGAGACATTGTCCCCCACACCTCCATTGAGACAGTGTTACACGTCCACCTTACTGAGACATTGTCCCCCACACCTCCATTGAGACAGTATCACACCCCCACCCCACTGAGACATTGTCCCCACACCTCCATTGAGGCAGTGTTACACTCCCACCCCACTGAGACATGGTCCCCACACCTCCATTGAGACAGTGTTACAGCCCCACCCCACTGAGACATTGTCCCCCACACCTCCATTGAAACAGCGTTACACCTCCATCCCACTGAGACATTGTCCCCCACAACTCCATTGAGACAGTGTTACACCCCCACCCCACTGAGATATTGTTCCCCACACACCTCCATTGAGACAGTGTTATTCCTCCACCCCCACTGAGACATTGTCCCCCACACCTCCATTGAGACAATGTTACACCCCAACCCCACTGAGACATTGTCCCCCACCTCCACTGAGATAGCGATACACCCCCACCCCCACTGAGACATTGTTCCCCACACACCTCCATTGAGACAGTGTTACACCCCCGCCCCACTGAGACATTGTTTTCCACACCTCCACTGAGACAGTGTTACACCCCGAGCCCACTGAGACATTGTCCCCCACACCTCCATTGAGGCATTGTTACACCCCCACCTCACTGAGACATTGTTCCCACACCTCCATTGAGACATTGTTACACCCCCACCCCTACTGAGACATTGTCCCCCACACCTCCATTGAGACAGTGTTACATCCCCTCCCCACTGAGACATTGTTCCCCACACACCTCCATTGAGACAGTGTTACACCACCACCCCACTGAGACATTGTCCCCCGCACCTCCATTGAGAGAGCATTACACCCCCAACCCCACTGAGACATTGTTCCCCACACCTCCATTGAGACAGAGTTACACCCCCACCCCTACTGAGACACTGTTCCCCACACCTCCATTGAGACCTTGTTACACCCCCACCCCACTGAGACATTGTCCCTCACACCTCCACTGAGAGAGTGTTACACCCACACCTCCCAGAGACATTGTTCGCCACACCTCCATTGAGGCAGTGTTACACCCTCACCCCACTGAGACATTGTCCCCCACACCTCCATTGAGACAGTGTTACACGTCCACCTTACTGAGACATTGTCCCCCACACCTCCATTGAGACAGTATCACACCCCCACCCCACTGAGACATTGTCCCCACACCTCCATTGAGGCAGTGTTACACTCCCACCCCACTGAGACATGGTCCCCACACCTCCATTGAGACAGTGTTACAGCCCCACCCCACTGAGACATTGTCCCCCACACCTCCATTGAAACAGCGTTACACCTCCATCCCACTGAGACATTGTCCCCCAGACCTCGATTGAGACAGTGTTACAGCCCCACCCCACTGAGATATTGTTCCCCACACACCTCCATTGAGACAGTGTTACACCTCCACCCCCACTGAGACATTGTCCCCCACACCTCCATTGAGACAGTGTTACACCCCCACCCCACTGAGACATTGTTCCCCACACCTTCATTGAGACAGTGTTACACCCCCACCCCACTGAGACATTGTTCACACACCTTCATTGAGACAGTGTTACACCCCCACCCCACTGAGACATTGTTCCCCACACCTTCATTGAGACAGTGTTACTCCCCCACCCCACTGAGACATTGTCCCCCACCTCCACTGAGATAGTGTTACACCCCCACCCCTACTGAGACATTGTTCCCCACACAGCTCCATTGAGGCAGGGTTACACCCCCGCCCCACTGAGACATTGTTTTCCACACCTCCACTGAGACAGTGTTACACCCCCAGCCCACTGAGACATTGTTCGCCCACACCTCCATTGAGACAGTGTAACACCCCCACTCCACTGAGACATTGTCCCCCACACTTCCATTGAGGCAGTGTTACACCCCCACCCCACTGAGACATTGTTCCCCACACCTTCATTGAGACAGTGTTATACCCCCACCCCACTGAGACATTGTCCCCCACCTCCACTGAGACAGTGTTACACCCCCACCCCTACTGAGACATTGTTCCCCACACAGCTCCATTGAGACAGTGTTACACCCCCGCCCCACTGAGACATTGTTTTCCACACCTCCATTGAGGCATTGTTACACCCCCACCCCACTGAAACATTGTTCCCAAACCTCCATTGAGACATTGTTACACCCCCACCCCTACTGAGACATTGTCCCCCACCCCTCCATTGAGACAGTGTTACACCCCCTCCCCACTGAGACATTGTCCCACACACCTCCATTGAGACAGTGTTACACCCCCACCCCACTGAGATATTGTCCCCCACACCTCCATTGAGACAGTGTTACAGACCCACCCCCACAGAGACATTGTTCCCCACACCTCCATTGAGAGAGTGTTACACCCCCACCCCCACTGTGACATTGTTCCCCACACCTTCATTGAGACACTGTTACACCCCCACACCTCTAATTCATTGTCCCCCGCACCTCCATTGAGACAGTGTTACACCCCCACTCCACTGAGACATTGTCCCCCACACCTCCATTGAGACAGTGTTACACCCCCACCCCTACTGAGACATTGTCCCCACACCTCCATTGAGACACTGTTACACCCACACCCCACTGAGTCATTGTCCCCCACACTTCCATTGAGACAGTGTTACACCCCCACCCCACTGAGACATTGTCCCCCACACCTCCATTGAGACAGTGTTTCACCCCCACCCTACTGAGACATTGTTCACCCACACCGCAATTGAGATAGTGTTACACCACCACCCCACTGAGACATTTTTCCCCACACACCTCCATTGAGACAGTGATACACCCCTAATCCACTGAGACATTGTTCCCCAAACACCTCCATTGAGAAAGTGTTACACCACCACCCCACTGAGACATTGTCTCCCGCACCTCCATTGAGAGAGTATTACACCCCCAAACCCACTGAGACATTGTTCCCCACACCTCCATTGAGACAGTGTTACACCCCCACCCCTACTGAGACATTGTTCCCCACACCTCCATTGAGACCGTGTTACATTGCCACCCCACTGAGACATTGTCCCCCACCTCCACTGAGACAGTGTTACACCCCCACCCCTACTGAGACATTGTTCCCCACACAGCTCCATTGAGACAGTGTTACACCCCCAGCCCACTGAGACATTGTTCCCAAACCTCCATTGAGACATTGTTACACACCCACCCCTACTGAGACATTGTTCCCCACACCTCCATTGAGACAGTGTTGCACCCCCACCCCGCTGAGACATTGTCCCCCACACCTCCATTGAGACAGTGTTACACTCCCACCCCACTGAGACATGGTACCAACACCTCCATTGAGACATTGTTACACCCCCACCCCACTGAGACATTGTTCCCCCACACCTCCATTGAGACAGTGTTACACCCCCACCCCACTGAGACGTTGTCCCCCACACCTCCATTGAGAGAGTGTTACACCCACACCTCCCAGAGACATTGTTCCCCACACCTCCATTGAGGCAATGTTACACCCTCACCCCACTGAGACATTGTCCCCCATACCTCCATTGAGAGACTGTTACACCCCCACCCCATTGAGACATTGTCCCCCACACCTCCATTGAGACAGTGTTATACGTCCACCTTACTGAGACATTGTCCCCCACACCTCCATTGAGACAGTGTTACACCCCCACCCCACTGAGATATTGTTCCCCACACACCTCCATTGAGACAGTGTTATTCCTCCACCCCCACTGAGACATTGTCCCCCACACCTCCATTGAGACAGTGTTACACCCCAACCCCACTGAGACATTGTCCCCCACCTCCACTGAGATAGCGATACACCCCCACCCCCACTGAGACATTGTTCCCCACACACCTCCATTGAGACAGTGTTACACCCCCGCCCCACTGAGACATTGTTTTCCACACCTCCACTGAGACAGTGTTACACCCCGAGCCCACTGAGACATTGTCCCCCACACCTCCATTGAGGCATTGTTACACCCCCACCTCACTGAGACATTGTTCCCACACCAACATTGAGACATTGTTACACCCCCACCCCTACTGAGACATTGTCCCCCACACCTCCATTGAGACAGTGTTACATCCCCTCCCCACTGAGACATTGTTCCCCACACACCTCCATTGAGACAGTGTTACACCACCACCCCACTGAGACATTGTCCCCCGCACCTCCATTGAGAGAGCATTACACCCCCAACCCCACTGAGACATTGTTCCCCACACCTCCATTGAGACAGTGTTACACCCCCACCCCTACTGAGACACTGTTCCCCACACCTCCATTGAGACCTTGTTACACCCCCACCCCACTGAGACATTGTCCCTCACACCTCCACTGAGAGAGTGTTACACCCACACCTCCCAGAGACATTGTTCGCCACACCTCCATTGAGGCAGTGTTACACCCTCACCCCACTGAGACATTGTCCCCCACACCTCCATTGAGACAGTGTTACACGTCCACCTTACTGAGACATTGTCCCCCACACCTCCATTGAGACAGTATCACACCCCCACCCCACTGAGACATTGTCCCCACACCTCCATTGAGGCAGTGTTACACTCCCACCCCACTGAGACATGGTCCCCACACCTCCATTGAGACAGTGTTACAGCCCCACCCCACTGAGACATTGTCCCCCACACCTCCATTGAAACAGCGTTACACCTCCATCCCACTGAGACATTGTCCCCCAGACCTCGATTGAGACAGTGTTACAGCCCCACCCCACTGAGATATTGTTCCCCACACACCTCCATTGAGACAGTGTTACACCTCCACCCCCACTGAGACATTGTCCCCCACACCTCCATTGAGACAGTGTTACACCCCCACCCCACTGAGACATTGTTCCCCACACCTTCATTGAGACAGTGTTACACCCCCACCCCACTGAGACATTGTTCACACACCTTCATTGAGACAGTGTTACACCCCCACCCCACTGAGACATTGTTCCCCACACCTTCATTGAGACAGTGTTACTCCCCCACCCCACTGAGACATTGTCCCCCACCTCCACTGAGACAGTGTTACACCCCCACCCCTACTGAGACATTGTTCCCCACACAGCTCCATTGAGACAGGGTTACACCCCCGCCCCACTGAGACATTGTTTTCCACACCTCCACTGAGACAGTGTTACACCCCCAGCCCACTGAGACATTGTTCGCCCACACCTCCATTGAGACAGTGTAACACCCCCACTCCACTGAGACATTGTCCCCCACACTTCCATTGAGGCAGTGTTACACCCCCACCCCACTGAGACATTGTTCCCCACACCTTCATTGAGACAGTGTTATACCCCCACCCCACTGAGACATTGTCCCCCACCTCCACTGAGACAGTGTTACACCCCCACCCCTACTGAGACATTGTTCCCCACACAGCTCCATTGAGACAGTGTTACACCCCCGCCCCACTGAGACATTGTTTTCCACACCTCCATTGAGGCATTGTTACACCCCCACCCCACTGAAACATTGTTCCCAAACCTCCATTGAGACATTGTTACACCCCCACCCCTACTGAGACATTGTCCCCCACCCCTCCATTGAGACAGTGTTACACCCCCTCCCCACTGAGACATTGTCCCACACACCTCCATTGAGACAGTGTTACACCCCCACCCCACTGAGATATTGTCCCCCACACCTCCATTGAGACAGTGTTACAGACCCACCCCCACAGAGACATTGTTCCCCACACCTCCATTGAGAGAGTGTTACACCCCCACCCCCACTGTGACATTGTTCCCCACACCTTCATTGAGACACTGTTACACCCCCACACCTCTAATTCATTGTCCCCCGCACCTCCATTGAGACAGTGTTACACCCCCACTCCACTGAGACATTGTCCCCCACACCTCCATTGAGACAGTGTTACACCCCCACCCCTACTGAGACATTGTCCCCCACACCTCCATTGAGACACTGTTACACCCACACCCCACTGAGTCATTGTCCCCCACACTTCCATTGAGACAGTGTTACACCCCCACCCCACTGAGACATTGTCCCCCACACCTCCATTGAGACAGTGTTTCACCCCCACCCTACTGAGACATTGTTCACCCACACCGCAATTGAGATAGTGTTACACCACCACCCCACTGAGACATTTTTCCCCACACACCTCCATTGAGACAGTGATACACCCCTAATCCACTGAGACATTGTTCCCCAAACACCTCCATTGAGACAGTGTTACACCACCACCCCACTGAGACATTGTCTCCCGCACCTCCATTGAGAGAGTATTACACCCCCAAACCCACTGAGACATTGTTCCCCACACCTCCATTGAGACAGTGTTACACCCCCACCCCTACTGAGACATTGTTCCCCACACCTCCATTGAGACCGTGTTAAACTGCCACCCCACTGAGACATTGTCCCCCACCTCCACTGAGACAGTGTTACACCCCCACCCCTACTGAGACATTGTTCCCCACACAGCTCCATTGAGACAGTGTTACACCCCCAGCCCACTGAGACATTGTTCCCAAACCTCCATTGAGACATTGTTACACACCCACCCCTACTGAGACATTGTTCCCCACACCTCCATTGAGACAGTGTTGCACCCCCACCCCGCTGAGACATTGTCCCCCACACCTCCATTGAGACAGTGTTACACTCCCACCCCACTGAGACATGGTACCCACACCTCCATTGAGACATTGTTACACCCCCACCCCACTGAGACATTGTTCCCCCACACCTCCATTGAGACAGTGTTACACCCCCACCCCACTGAGACGTTGTCCCCCACACCTCCATTGAGGCATTGTTACACCACCACCCCACTGAGACATTGTTCCCACACCTCCATGGATCATTGTTACACCCCCATCCCACTGAGACATTGTTCCCACACCTCCATTGAGACATTGTTACACCCCCACCCCTATTGAGACATTGTTCCCCACACCTCCATTGAGACAGTGTTACACCCCCACCCCACTGAGACATTGTTCCCACACCTCCATTGAGACATTGTTACACCCCCACCCCTACTGAGACATTGTCCCCCACACCTCCATTGAGACAGTGTTACACCCGCACCCCACTGAGACATTGTCCCACACACCTCCATTGAGACACTGTTACACCCCCACCCCACTGAGACATTGTCCCCCACAACTACATTGAGACAGTGTTACACCCCCAACTCACAGAGACATTGTTCCTCCACCTCCACTGAGACAGTGTTACACCCCCACCCCACTGAGACATTGTCACCCACCTCCATTGAGACAGTGTTACAACCCACCCCACTGAGACATTATCCCCCACACATCCATTGAGAAAGTGTTGCACACCCACCCTCACTGAGACATTGTTCCCCACACCTCCATTAAGGCAGTGTTACACCCCCACCCCACTGAGATATTGTTCCCCACACCTCCATTGAGACAGTGTTGCACCCCCACCCCACTGATGTATTGTTCCCCACACCTCCATTGAGACAGTGTTACACCCCCACCCCACTGAGAAATTTATCCCCACACCTCCATTGAGACAGTGTTACACCCCCACCCCACTAAGATATTGTCCCCTGCACCTCCATTGAGACATTGTGACACACCCATCCCCACTGAGACATTGTTCCCGACACTTCCATTGAGACAGTGTTACACCCGCACCCCCACTGAGACATTGTCCCCCACACATCCTTTGAGACAGTGTTACACCCCCACCCCACTGAGACATTGTTCCCCACACCTCCATTGAGACAGTGTTACACCCCCACCCCAATGAGACGTTGTTCCCCACACCTCCATTGAGACAGTGTTACACCCCCACCCCACTAAGATATTGTCCCCTGCAACTCCATTGAGACAGTGCTACACACCCATCCCCACTGAGACATTGTTCCCCACACTTCCATTGAGACAGTGTTACAACCCCATCCCCACTGAGACATTGTCCCCCACACCTCCATTGAGACAGTGTTACACCCCCACCCCACTGAGACATTGTTCACCCACACCGCCATTGAGATAGTGTTACACCCCCACCCGACTGAGACATTGTTCCCCACACGTCCATTGAGACAGTGTTACACCCCCACCCCCACTGAGACATTGTCCCCCACACCTCCATTGAGAAACTGTTACATCCCCACCCCATTGAGACATTTTCCCCCACACCTCCATTGAGACAGTGTTACACCCCCACCCCACTGATACATTGTTCCCCACCTCCACTGAGACAGTGTTACACCCCCACCCCCACTGAGACATTGTCCCCCACACCTCCATTGAGAGGGTGTTACACCCCCACCCCACTGAGACATTGTTCCCCACCTCCACTGAGACAGTGTTACACCACCACCCCTACTGAGACATTGTCCCCCACACCTCCATTGAGACAGTGTTACACCCCCACCCCACTGATACATTGATCCCCACACCTCCATTGAGACAGTGTTACACCCCCACCCCACTGAGAAATTGTCCCCCACACCTCCATTGAGACAGTGTAACAGACCCACCCCCACAGAGACATTGTTCCCCACACCTCCATTGAGACAGTGTTACACCCCCATCCCACTGAGACATTGTTCGCCACACCTCCATTGAGAAAGGGTTACACCCCCACACCTACTGGGACATGGTCCCCCTCTCCTCCATTGAGACAGTGTTACACCCCCACTCCACTGAGACATTGTCCCCCACACCTCCATTGAGACAGTGTTACACCCCCACCCCACTAAGATATTGTCCCCTGCACCTCCATTGAGACAGTGTTACACCCCCACCCCCACTGAGACATTGTCCCCCACACCTCCATTGAGACAGTGTTACACCCCCTCCCCACTGAGACATTGTTCACCCACACCGCCATTGATATAGTGTTACACCCCCACCCGACTGAGACATTGTTCCCCACACGTCCATTGAGACAGTGTTACACCCCGACCCCCACTGAGACATTGTCCCCCACACCTCCATTGAGAAATTGTTACATCCCCACCCCATTGAGACATTTTCCCCCACACCCCATTGAGACAGTGTTACACCCCCACCCCACTGAGACATTGTTCCCCACCTCCACTGAGACAGTGTTACACCCCCACCCCCACTGAGACATTGTCCCCCACACCTCCATTGAGAGAGTGTTACACCCCCACCCCACTGAGACATTGTTCCCCACCTCCACTGAGACAGTGTTACACCCCCACCCCTACTGAGACATTGTCCCCCACACCTCCATTGAGAGAGTGTTACACCCCCACCCCACTGAGACATTGTCCCCCACACCTCCATTGAGACAGAGTTACACCCCCACCCCACTGATACATTGATCCCCACACCTCCATTGAGACAGTGTTACACCCCCACCCCACTGAGACATTGTTCGCCACACCTCCATTGAGAAAGTGTTACACCCCCACCCCTACTGAGACATGGTCCCCCTCTCCTCCATTGAGACAGTGTTACACCCCCACTCCACTGAGACATTGTCCCCCACACCTCCATTGAGACAGTGTTACACCCCCACCCCTACTGAGACATTGTCCCCCACACCTCCATTGAGAAACTGTTACACCCCCACCCCACTGAGACATTGTCCCCCACACTTCCATTGAGACAGTGTTACACCCCCACCCCACTGAGACATTGTTCACCCACACCGCCATTGAGATAATGTTACACCCCCACCCCACTGAGACATTTTTCCCCACACACCTCCATTGAGACAGTGTTACAACCCCAATCCACTGAGACATTGTTCCCCACACACCTCCATTGAGATAGTGATACACCACCACCCCACTGAGACATTGTCCCCCGCACCTCCATTGAGAGAGTGTTACACCCCCACCCCCACTGAGACATTGTTCCCCACACCTCCATTGAGATAGTTTTACACCACCACCCCACTGAGACATTGTCCCCCGCACCTCCATTGAGACAGTGTTACACCCCCACCCCTACTGAGACATTGTTCCCCACACCTCCATTGAGACCGTGTTAGACCCCCACCCCACTGAGACATTGTCCCCCACACCTCCATTGAGAGAGTGTTACACCCACACCTCCCAGAGACATTGTTCCCCACACCTCCATTGAGGCAGTGTTACACCCTCAGCGCACTGAGACATTGTCCCCCACACCTCCATTGAGAGAGTGTTACACCCCCACCCCACTGAGACATTGTCCCCCACACCTCCATTGAGACAGTGTTACACCCCCACCCCACTGATACATTGATCCCCACACCTCCATTGAGACAGTGTTACACCCCCACCCCACTGAGAAATTGTCCCCCACACCTCCATTGAGACAGTGTTACAGACCCACCCCCACAGAGACATTGTTCCCCACACCTCCATTGAGACAGTGTTACACCCCCATTCCCATGAGACATTGTTCGCCACACCTCCATTGAGAAAGTGTTACACCCCCACCCCTACTGAGACATGGTCCCCCTCTCCTCCATTGAGACAGTGTTACACCCCCACTCCACTGAGACATTGTCCCCCACACCTCCATTGAGACAGTGTTACACCCCCACCCCTACTGAGACATTGTCCCCCACACCTCCATTGAGAAACTGTTACACCCCCACCCCACTGAGACATTGTCCCCCACACTTCCATTGAGACAGTGTTACACCCCCACCCCACTGAGACATTGTCCCCCACACCTCCATTGAGACAGCGTTACACCCCCACCCCACTGTGACATTGTTCACCCACACCGCCATTGAGATAATGTTACACCCCCACCCCAATGAGACATTTTTCCGTACACACCTCCATTGAGACAGTGTTACACCCCCAATCCACTGAGACATTGTTCCCCACACACCTCCATTGAGACAGTGATACACCACCACCCCACTGAGACATTGTCCCCCGCACATCCATTGAGAGAGTGTTACACCCCCACCCCCACTGAGACATTGTTCCCCACACCTCCATTGAGATAGTGTTACACCACCACCCCACTGAGACATTGTCCCCCGCACCTCCATTGAGACAGTTTTACTCCCCCACACCTACTGAGACATTATTCCCCACACCTCCATTGAGACCGTGTTACACCCCCACCCCACTGAGACATTGTCCCCCACACCTCCATTGAGAGAGTGTTACACCCACACCTCCCAGAGACATTGTTCCCCACACCTCCATTGAGGCAGTGTTACACCCTCAGCGCACTGAGACATTGTCCCCCACACCTCCATTGAGACAGTGTTACACCCCCACCCCACTGAGACATGGTACCCACACCTCCATTGAGACATTGTTACACCCCCACCCCACTGAGACATTGTTCCCCCACACCTCCATTGAGACAGTGTTACACCCCCACCCCACTGAGACGTTGCCCCCACACCTCCATTGAGGCATTGTTACACCCCCACCCCACTGAGACATTGTTCCCACACCTCCATTGAGACATTGTTACACCCCCATCCCACTGAGACATTGTTCCCACACCTCCATTGAGACATTGTTACACCCCCACCCCTATTGAGACATTGTTCCCCACACCTCCATTGAGACAGTGTTACACCCCCACCCCACTGAGACATTGTTCCCACACCTCCATTGAGACATTGTTACACCCCCACCCCTACTGAGACATTGTCCCCCACACCTCCATTGAGACAGTGTTACACCCCCACCCCACTGAGACATTGTCCCACACACCTCCATTGAGACACTATTACACCCCCACCCCACTGAGACATTGTCCCGCACAACTCCATTGAGACAGTGTTACAACCCCAACTCACAGAGACATTGTTCCTCCACCTCCACTGAGACAGTGTTACACCCCCACCCCACTGAGACATTGTCACCCACCTCCATTGAGACAGTGTTACAACCCACCCCACTGAGACATTATCCCCCGCACATCCATTGAGAAAGTGTTACACACCCACCCTCACTGAGACATTGTTCCCCACACCTCCATTGAGGCAGTGTTACACCCCCACCCCACTGAGATATTGTTCCCCACACCTCCATTGAGACAGTGTTGCACCCCCACCCCACTGAGATATTGTTCCCCACACCTCCATTGAGAAAGTGTTACACCCCCACCCCATTGAGGTATTGTCCCCCACACCTCCATTGAGACAGTGTTACACCCCCACCCCACTAAGATATTGTCCCCTGCACCTCCATTGAGACATTGTTACACACCCATCCCCACTGAGCCATTGTTCCCGACACTTCCATTGAGACAGTGTTACACACCCACCCCCACTGAGACATTGTCCCCCACACATCCTTTGAGACAATGTTACACCCCCACCCCACTGAGACATTGTCCCCCACACCTAATTTGAGACAGTGTTACACCCCCACCCCACTGAGACATTGTTCCCCACACCTCCATTGAGACAGTGTTACACCCCCACCCCACTGAGACGTTGTTCCCCACACCTCCATTGAGACAGTGTTACACCCCCACCCCACTAAGATATTGTCCCCTGCACCTCCATTGAGACAGTGTTACACCCCCACCCCCACTGAGACATTGTCCCCCACACCTCCATTGAGACAGTGTTACACCCCCACCCCACTGAGACATTGTTCACCCACACCGCCATTGAGATAGTGTTACACCCCCACCCGACTGAGGCATTGTTCCCCACACGTCCATTGAGACAGTGTTACACCCCCACCCCCACTGAGACATTGTCCCCCACACCTCCATTGAGAAACTGTTACATCCCCACCCCATTGAGACATTTTCCCCCACACCTCCATTGAGAAAGTGTTACACCCCCACCCCACTGAGACATTGTTCCCCACCTCCACTGAGACAGTGTTACACCACCATCCCCACTGAGACATTGTCCCCCACACCTCCATTGAGAGAGTGTTACACCCCCACCCCACTGAGACATTGTTCCCCACCTCCACTGAGACAGTGTTACACCCCCACCCCTACTGAGACATTGTCCCCCACACCTCCATTGAGAGAGTGTTACTCCCCCACCCCACTGAGACATTGTCCCCCACACCTCCATTGAGACAGTGTTACACCCCCACCCCACTGATACATTGATCCCCACACCTCCATTGAGACAGTGTTACAGCCCCACCCCACTGAGACATTGTCCCCCACACCTCCATTGAAACAGCGTTACACCTCCATCCCACTGAGACATTGTCCCCCACACCTCCATTGAGACAGTGTTACACCCCCACCCCACTGAGATATTGTTCCCCACACACCTCCATTGAGACAGTGTTATTCCTCCACCCCCACTGAGACATTGTCCCCCACACCTCCATTGAGACAGTGTTACACCCCAACCCCACTGAGACATTGTCCCCCACCTCCACTGAGATAGCGATACACCCCCACCCCCACTGAGACATTGTTCCCCACACACCTCCATTGAGACAGTGTTACACCCCCGCCCCACTGAGACATTGTTTTCCACACCTCCACTGAGACAGTGTTACACCCCGAGCCCACTGAGACATTGTCCCCCACACCTCCATTGAGGCATTGTTACACCCCCACCTCACTGAGACATTGTTCCCACACCTCCATTGAGACATTGTTACACCCCCACCCCTACTGAGACATTGTCCCCCACACCTCCATTGAGACAGTGTTACATCCCCTCCCCACTGAGTCATTGTTCCCCACACACCTCCATTGAGACAGTGTTACACCACCACCCCACTGAGACATTGTCCCCCGCACCTCCATTGAGAGAGCATTACACCCCCAACCCCACTGAGACATTGTTCCCCCCACACCTCCATTGAGACAGTGTTACACCCCCACCCCTACTGAGACACTGTTCCCCACACCTCCATTGAGACCTTGTTACACCCCCACCCCACTGAGACATTGTCCCTCACACCTCCACTGAGAGAGTGTTACACCCACACCTCCCAGAGACATTGTTCGCCACACCTCCATTGAGGCAGTGTTACACCCTCACCCCACTGAGACATTGTCCCCCACACCTCCATTGAGACAGTGTTACACGTCCACCTTACTGAGACATTGTCCCCCACACCTCCATTGAGACAGTATCACACCCACACCCCACTGAGACATTGTCCCCACACCTCCATTGAGGCAGTGTTACACTCCCACCCCACTGAGACATGGTCCCCACACCTCCATTGAGACAGTGTTACAGCCCCACCCCACTGAGACATTGTCCCCCACACCTCCATTGAAACAGCGTTACACCTCCATCCCACTGAGACATTGTCCCCCAGACCTCGATTGAGACAGTGTTACAGCCCCACCCCACTGAGATATTGTTCCCCACACACCTCCATTGAGACAGTGTTACACCTCCACCCCCACTGAGACATTGTCCCCCACACCTCCATTGAGACAGTGTTACACCCCCACCCCACTGAGACATTGTTCCCCACACCTTCATTGAGACAGTGTTACACCCCCAACCCACTGAGACATTGTTCACACACCTTCATTGAGACAGTGTTACACCCCCACCCCACTGAGACATTGTTCCCCACACCTTCATTGAGACAGTGTTACTCCCCCACCCCACTGAGACATTGTCCCCCACCTCCACTGAGACAGTGTTACACCCCCACCCCTACTGAGACATTGTTCCCCACACAGCTCCATTGAGACAGGGTTACACCCCCGCCCCACTGAGACATTGTTTTCCACACCTCCACTGAGACAGTGTTACACCCCCAGCCCACTGAGACATTGTTCGCCCACACCTCCATTGAGACAGTGTAACACCCCCACTCCACTGAGACATTGTCCCCCACACTTCCATTGAGGCAGTGTTACACCCCCACCCCACTGAGACATTGTTCCCCACACCTTCATTGAGACAGTGTTATACCCCCACCCCACTGAGACATTGTCCCCCACCTCCACTGAGACAGTGTTACACCCCCACCCCTACTGAGACATTGTTCCCCACACAGCTCCATTGAGACAGTGTTACACCCCCGCCCCACTGAGACATTGTTTTCCACACCTCCATTGAGGCATTGTTACACCCCCACCCCACTGAAACATTGTTCCCAAACCTCCATTGAGACATTGTTACACCCCCACCCCTACTGAGACATTGTCCCCCACCCCTCCATTGAGACAGTGTTACACCCCCTCCCCACTGAGACATTGTCCCACACACCTCCATTGAGACAGTGTTACACCCCCACCCCACTGAGATATTGTCCCCCACACCTCCATTGAGACAGTGTTACAGACCCACCCCCACAGAGACATTGTTCCCCACACCTCCATTGAGAGAGTGTTACACCCCCACCCCCACTGTGACATTGTTCCCCACACCTTCATTGAGACACTGTTACACCCCCACACCTCTAATTCATTGTCCCCCGCACCTCCATTGAGACAGTGTTACACCCCCACCCCACTGAGACATTGTCCCCCACACCTCCATTGAGACAGTGTTTCACCCCCACCCTACTGAGACATTGTTCACCCACACCGCAATTGAGATAGTGTTACACCACCACCCCACTGAGACATTTTTCCCCACACACCTCCATTGAGACAGTGATACACCCCTAATCCACTGAGACATTGTTCCCCAAACACCTCCATTGAGATAGTGTTACACCACCACCCCACTGAGACATTGTCTCCCGCACCTCCATTGAGAGAGTATTACACCCCCAAACCCACTGAGACATTGTTCCCCACACCTCCATTGAGACAGTGTTACACCCCCACCCCTACTGAGACATTGTTCCCCACACCTCCATTGAGACCGTGTTACACTGCCACCCCACTGAGACATTGTCCCCCACCTCCACTGAGACAGTGTTACACCCCCACCCCTACTGAGACATTGTTCCCCACACAGCTCCATTGAGACAGTGTTACACCCCCAGCCCACTGAGACATTGTTCCCAAACCTCCATTGAGACATTGTTACACACCCACCCCTACTGAGACATTGTTCCCCACACCTCCATTGAGACAGTGTTGCACCCCCACCCCGCTGAGACATTGTCCCCCACACCTCCATTGAGACAGTGTTACACTCCCACCCCACTGAGACATGGTACCCACACCTCCATTGAGACATTGTTACACCCCCACCCCACTGAGACATTGTTCCCCCACACCTCCATTGAGACAGTGTTACACCCCCACCCCACTGAGACGTTGTCCCCCACACCTCCATTGAGGCATTGTTACACCCCCACCCCACTGAGACATTGTTCCCACACCTCCATGGATCATTGTTACACCCCCATCCCACTGAGACATTGTTCCCACACCTCCATTGAGACATTGTTACACCCCCACCCCTATTGAGACATTGTTCCCCACACCTCCATTGAGACAGTGTTACACCCCCACCCCACTGAGACATTGTTCCCACACCTCCATTGAGACATTGTTACACCCCCACCCCTACTGAGACATTGTCCCCCACACCTCCATTGAGACAGTGTTACACCCGCACCCCACTGAGACATTGTCCCACACACCTCCATTGAGACACTGTTACACCCCCACCCCACTGAGACATTGTCCCCCACAACTCCATTGAGACAGTGTTACACCCCCAACTCACAGAGACATTGTTCCTCCACCTCCACTGAGACAGTGTTACACCCCCACCCCACTGAGACATTGTCACCCACCTCCATTGAGACAGTGTTACAACCCACCCCACTGAGACATTATCCCCCACACATCCATTGAGAAAGTGTTGCACACCCACCCTCACTGAGACATTGTTCCCCACACCTCCATTGAGGCAGTGTTACACCCCCACCCCACTGAGATATTGTTCCCCACACCTCCATTGAGACAGTGTTGCACCCCCACCCCACTGATGTATTGTCCCCCACACCTCCATTGAGACAGTGTTACACCCCCACCCCACTGAGAAATTTATCCCCACACCTCCATTGAGACAGTGTTACACCCCCACCCCACTAAGATATTGTCCCCTGCACCTCCATTGAGACATTGTGACACACCCATCCCCACTGAGACATTGTTCCCGACACTTCCATTGAGACAGTGTTACACCCGCACCCCCACTGAGACATTGTCCCCCACACATCCTTTGAGACAGTGTTACACCCCCACCCCACTGAGACATTGTTCCCCACACCTCCATTGAGACAGTGTTACACCCCCACCCCACTGAGACGTTGTTCCCCACACCTCCATTGAGACAGTGTTACACCCCCACCCCACTAAGATATTGTCCCCTGCAACTCCATTGAGACAGTGCTACACACCCATCCCCACTGAGACATTGTTCCCCACACTTCCATTGAGACAGTGTTACACCCCCATCCCCACTGAGACATTGTCCCCCACACCTCCATTGAGACAGTGTTACACCCCCACCCCACTGAGACATTGTTCACCCACACCGCCATTGAGATAGTGTTACACCCCCACCCGACTGAGACATTGTTCCCCACACGTCCATTGAGACAGTGTTACACCCCCACCCCCACTGAGACATTGTCCCCCACACCTCCATTGAGAAACTGTTACATCCCCACCCCATTGAGACATTTTCCCCCACACCTCCATTGAGACAGTGTTACACCCCCACCCCACTGATACATTGTTCCCCACCTCCACTGAGACAGTGTTACACCCCCACCCCCACTGAGACATTGTCCCCCACACCTCCATTGAGAGGGTGTTACACCCCCACCCCACTGAGACATTGTTCCCCACCTACACTGAGACAGTGTTACACCACCACCCCTACTGAGACATTGTCCCCCACACCTCCATTGAGACAGTGTTACACCCCCACCCCACTGATACATTGATCCCCACACCTCCATTGAGACAGTGTTACACCCCCACCCCACTGAGAAATTGTCTCCCACACCTCCATTGAGACAATGTAACAGACCCACCCCCACAGAGACATTGTTCCCCACACCTCCATTGAGACAGTGTTACACCCCCATCCCACTGAGACATTTTTCGCCACACCTCCATTGAGAAAGTGTTACACCCCCACACCTACTGAGACATGGTCCCCCTCTCCTCCATTGAGACAGTGTTACACCCCCACTCCACTGAGACATTGTCCCCCACACCTCCATTGAGACAGTGTTACACCCCCACCCCACTGAGACATTGTCCCCCACACCTCCATTGAGACAGTGTTACACCCCCACCCCACTAAGATATTGTCCCCTGCACCTCCATTGAGACAGTTTTACACCCCCACCCCCACTGAGACATTGTCCCCCACACCTCCATTGAGACAGTGTTACACCCCCTCCCCACTGAGACATTGTTCACCCACACCGCCATTGATATAGTGTTACACCCCCACCCGACTGAGACATTGTTCCCCACACGTCCATTGAGACAGTGTTACACCCCGACCCCCACTGAGACATTGTCCCCCACACCTCCATTGAGAAATTGTTACATCCCCACCCCATTGAGACATTTTCCCCCACACCCCATTGAGACAGTGTTACACCCCCACCCCACTGAGACATTGTTCCCCACCTCCACTGAGACAGTGTTACACCCCCACCCCCACTGAGACATTGTCCCCCACACCTCCATTGAGAGAGTGTTACACCCCCACCCCACTGAGACATTGTTCCCCACCTCCACTGAGACAGTGTTACACCCCCACCCCTACTGAGACATTGTCCCCCACACCTCCATTGAGAGAGTGTTACACCCCCACCCCACAGAGACATTGTCCCCCACACCTCCATTGAGACAGTGTTACACCCCCACCCCACTGATACATTGATCCCCACACCTCCATTGAGACAGTGTTACACCCCCACCCCACTGAGACATTGTTCGCCACACCTCCATTGAGAAAGTGTTACACCCCCACCCCTACTGAGACATGGTCCCCCTCTCCTCCATTGAGACAGTGTTACACCCCCACTCCACTGAGACATTGTCCCCCACACCTCCATTGAGACAGTGTTACACCCCCACCCCTACTGAGACATTGTCCCCCACACCTCCATTGAGAAACTGTTACACCCCCACCCCACTGAGACATTGTCCCCCACACTTCCATTGAGACAGTGTTACACCCCCACCCCACTGAGACATTGTTCACCCACACCGCCATTGAGATAATGTTACACCCCCACCCCACTGAGACATTTTTCCCCACACACCTCCATTGAGACAGTGTTACAACCCCAATCCACTGAGACATTGTTCCCCACACACCTCCATTGAGATAGTGATACACCACCACCCCACTGAGACATTGTCCCCCGCACCTCCATTGAGAGAGTGTTACACCCCCACCCCCACTGAGACATTGTTCCCCACACCTCCATTGAGATAGTTTTACACCACCACCCCACTGAGACATTGTCCCCCGCACCTCCATTGAGACAGTGTTACACCCCCACCCCTACTGAGACATTGTTCCCCACACCTCCATTGAGACCGTGTTAGACCCCCACCCCACTGAGACATTGTCCCCCACACCTCCATTGAGAGAGTGTTACACCCACACCTCCCAGAGACATTGTTCCCCACACCTCCATTGAGGCAGTGTTACACCCTCAGCGCACTGAGACATTGTCCCCCACACCTCCATTGAGAGAGTGTTACACCCCCACCCCACTGAGACATTGTCCCCCACACCTCCATTGAGACAGTGTTACACCCCCACCCCACTGATACATTGATCCCCACACCTCCATTGAGACAGTGTTACACCCCCACCCCACTGAGAAATTGTCCCCCACACCTCCATTGAGACAGTGTTACAGACCCACCCCCACAGAGACATTGTTCCCCACACCTCCATTGAGACAGTGTTACACCCCCATCCCACTGAGACATTGTTCGCCACACCTCCATTGAGAAAGTGTTACACCCCCACCCCTACTGAGACATGGTCCCCCTCTCCTCCATTGAGACAGTGTTACACCCCCACTCCACTGAGACATTGTCCCCCACACCTCCATTGAGACAGTGTTACACCCCCACCCCTACTGAGACATTGTCCCCCACACCTCCATTGAGAAACTGTTACACCCCCACCCCACTGAGACATTGTCCCCCACACTTCCATTGAGACAGTGTTACACCCCCACCCCACTGAGACATTGTCCCCCACACCTCCATTGAGACAGCGTTACACCCCCACCCCACTGTGATATTGTTCACCCACACCGCCATTGAGATAATGTTACACCCCCACCCCAATGAGACATTTTTCCGTACACACCTCCATTGAGACAGTGTTACACCCCCAATCCACTGAGACATTGTTCCCCACACACCTCCATTGAGACAGTGATACACCACCACCCCACTGAGACATTGTCCCCCGCACATCCATTGAGAGAGTGTTACACCCCCACCCCCACTGAGACATTGTTCCCCACACCTCCATTGAGATAGTGTTACACCACCACCCCACTGAGACATTGTCCCCCGCACCTCCATTGAGACAGTTTTACTCCCCCACACCTACTGAGACATTGTTCCCCACACCTCCATTGAGACCGTGTTACACCCCCACCCCACTGAGACATTGTCCCCCACACCTCCATTGAGAGAGTGTTACACCCACACCTCCCAGAGACATTGTTCCCCACACCTCCATTGAGGCAGTGTTACACCCTCAGCGCACTGAGACATTGTCCCCCACACCTCCATTGAGACAGTGTTACACCCCCACCCCACTGAGACATGGTACCCACACCTCCATTGAGACATTGTTACACCCCCACCCCACTGAGACATTGTTCCCCCACACCTCCATTGAGACAGTGTTACACCCCCACCCCACTGAGACGTTGTTCCCCACACCTCCATTGAGGCATTGTTACACCCCCACCCCACTGAGACATTGTTCCCACACCTCCATTGAGACATTGTTACACCCCCACCCCACTGAGACATTGTCCCCCACACCTACATTGAGGCATTGTTACACCCCCACCCCACTGAGACATTGTTCCCACACCTCCATTGAGACATTGTTACACCCCCATCCCACTGAGACATTGTTCCCACACCTCCATTGAGACATTGTTACACCCCCACCCCTATTGAGACATTGTTCCCCACACCTCCATTGAGACAGTGTTACACCCCCACCCCACTGAGACATTGTTCCCACACCTCCATTGAGACATTGTTACACCCCCACCCCTACTGAGACATTGTCCCCCACACCTCCATTGAGACAGTGTTACACCCCCACCCCACTGAGACATTGTCCCACACACCTCCATTGAGACACTATTACACCCCCACCCCACTGAGACATTGTCCCGCACAACTCCATTGAGACAGTGTTACACCCCCAACTCACAGAGACATTGTTCCTCCACCTCCACTGAGACAGTGTTACACCCCCACCCCACTGAGACATTGTCACCCACCTCCATTGAGACAGTGTTACAACCCACCCCACTGAGACATTATCCCCCGCACATCCATTGAGAAAGTGTTACACACCCACCCTCACTGAGACATTGTTCCCCACACCTCCATTGAGGCAGTGTTACACCCCCACCCCACTGAGATATTGTTCCCCACACCTCCATTGAGACAGTGTTGCACCCCCACCCCACTGAGATATTGTTCCCCACACCTCCATTGAGAAAGTGTTGCACCCCCACCCCATTGAGGTATTGTCCCCCACACCTCCATTGAGACAGTGTTACACTCCCACCCCAATAAGATATTGTCCCCTGCACCTCCATTGAGACATTGTTACACACCCATCCCCACTGAGCCATTGTTCCCGACACTTCCATTGAGACAGTGTTACACCCCCACCCCCACTGAGACATTGTCCCCCACACATCCTTTGAGACAATGTTACACCCCCACCCCACTGAGACATTGTCCCCCACACCTAATTTGAGACAGTGTTACACCCCCACCCCACTGAGACATTGTTCCCCACACCTCCATTGAGACAGTGTTACACCCCCACCCCACTGAGACGTTGTTCCCCACACCTCCATTGAGACAGTGTTACACCCCCACCCCACTAAGATATTGTCCCCTGCACCTCCATTGAGACAGTGTTACACCCCCACCCCCACTGAGACATTGTCCCCCACACCTCCATTGAGACAGTGTTACACCCCCACCCCACTGAGACATTGTTCACCCACACCGCCATTGAGATAGAGTTACACCCCCACCCGACTGAGGCATTGTTCCCCACACGTCCATTGAGACAGTGTTACACCCCCACCCCCACTGAGACATTGTCCCCCACACCTCCATTGAGAAACTGTTACATCGCCACCCCATTGAGACATTTTCCCCCACACCTCCATTGAGACAGTGTTACACCCCCACCCCACTGAGACATTGTTCCCCACCTCCACTGAGACAGTGTTACACCAACATCCCCACTGAGACATTGTCCCCCACACCTCCATTGAGAGAGTGTTACACCCCCACCCCACTGAGACATTGTTCCCCACCTCCACTGAGACAGTGTTACACCCCCACCCCTACTGAGACATTGTCCCCCACACCTCCATTGAGAGAGTGTTACTCCCCCACCCCACTGAGACATTGTCCCCCACACCTCCATTGAGACAGTGTTACACCCCCACCCCACTGATACATTGATCCCCACACCTCCATTGAGACAGTGTTACACCCCCACCCCACTGAGATATTGTCCCCCACACCTCCATTGAGACAGTGTTACAGACCCACCCCCACAGAGACATTGTTCCCCACACCTCCATTGAGACAGTGTTACACCCCCACCCCACTGAGATATTGTCCCCCACACCTCCATTGAGACAGTGTTACAGACCCACCCCCACAGAGACATTGTTCGCCACACCTCCATTGAGAAAGTGTTACACCCCCACCCCTACTGAGACATGGTCCCCCTCTCCTCCATTGAGACAGTGTTACACCCCCACTCCACTGAGACATTGTCCCCCACACCTCCATTGAGACAGTGTTACACCCCCACCCCTACTGAGACATTGTCCCCCACACCTCCATTGAGAAACTGTTACACCCCCACCCCACTGAGACATTGTCCCCCACACTTCCATTGAGACAGTGTTACACCCGCACCCCACTGAGACATTGTCCCCCACTCCTCCATTGAGACAGTGTTACACCCCCACCCCACTGAGACATTGTTCACCCACACCGCCATTGAGATAATGTTACACCCCCACCCCACTGAGACATTTTTCCCCACACACCTCCATTGTGACAGTGTTACAACCCCAATCCACTGAGACATTGTTCCCCACACACCTCCATTGAGACAGTGATACACCACCACCCCACTGAGACATTGTCCCCCGCACCTCCATTGAGAGAGTGTTACACCCCCACCCCCATTGAGACATTGTTCCCCACACCTCCATTGAGATAGTGTTACACCACCACCCCACTGAGACATTGTCCCCCGCACCTCCATTGAGACAGTGTTACACCCCCACCCCCACTGAGACATTGTTCCCCACACCTCCATTGAGACCGTGTTACACCCCCACCCCACTGAGACGTTGTTCCCCACACCTCCATTGAGACAGTGTTACACCGCCACCCCACTAAAATATTGTCCCCTGCACCTCCATTGAGACAGTGTTACACCCCCACCCCCACTGAGACATTGTCCCCCACACCTCCATTGAGACAGTGTTACACCCCCACCCCACTGAGACATTGTTCCCACACCTCCATTGAGACAGTGTTACACCCCCACCCCACTGAGACATTGTTCCCACACCTCCATTGAGACATTGTTACACCCCCACCCCTACTGAGACATTGTCCCCCACACCTCCATTGAGACAGTGTTGCACGCCCACCCCACTGAGACATTGTCCCACACACCTCCATTGAGATACTGTTACACCCCCACCCCACTGAGACATTGACCCCACAACTCCATTGAGACAGTGTTACACCCCCAACTCACAGAGACATTGTTCCTCCACCTCCACTGAGACAGTGTTACACCCCCACCCCACTGAGACATTGTCACCCACCTCCATTGAGACAGTGTTACAGCCCACCCCACTGAGACATTATCCCCCGCACATCCATTGAGAAAGTGTTACACACCCACCCTCACTGAGACATTGTTCCCCACACCTCCATTGAGGCAGTGTTACACCCCCACCCCACTGAGATATTGTTCCCCACACCTCCATTGAGACAGTGTTGCACCCCCACCCCACTGAGGTATTGTCCCCCACACCTCCATTGAGACAGTGTTACACCCCCACCCCACTGAGAAATTTATCCCCACACCTCCATTGAGACAGTGTTACACCCCCACCCCACTAAGATATTGTCCCCTGCACCTCCATTGAGACATTGTTACACACCCATCCCCACTGAGACATTGTCCCCCACACCTCCATTGAGAGAGTGTTACACCCCCACCCCACTGAGACATTGTTCCCCACCTCCACTGAGACAGTGTTACACCCCCAACCCTACTGAGACATTGTCCCCCACACCTCCATTGAGAGACTGTTACTCCCCCACCCCACTGAGACATTGTCCCCCACACCTCCATTGAGACAGTTTTACACCCCCACCCCACTGATACATTGATCCCCACACCTCCATTGAGACAGTGTTACACCCCCACCCCACTGAGATATTGTCCCCCACACCTCCATTGAGACAGTGTTACAGACCCACCCCCACAGAGACATTGTTCCTCACACCTCCATTGAGACAGTGTTACACCCCCACCCCACTGAGATATTGTCCCCCACACCTCCATTGAGACAGTGTTACAGACCCACCCCCACAGAGACATTGTTCGCCACACCTCCATTGAGAAAGTGTTACACCCCCACCCCTACTGAGACATGGTCCCCCTCTCCTCCATTGAGACAGTGTTACACCCCCACTCCACTGAGACATTGTCCCCCACACCTCCATTGAGACAGTGTTACACCCCCACCCCTACTGAGACATTGTCCCCCACGCCTCCATTGAGAAACTGTTACACCCCCTCCCCACTGAGACATTGTCCCCCACACTTCCATTGAGACAGTGTTACACCCGCACCCCACTGAGACATTGTCCCCCACTCCTCCATTGAGACAGTGTTACACCCCCACCCCACTGAGACATTGTTCACCCACACCGCCATTGAGATAATGTTACACCCCCACCCCACTGAGACATTTTTCCCCACACACCTCCATTGAGACAGTGTTACAACCCCAATCCACTGAGACATTATCCCCACACACCTCCATTGAGACAGTGATACACCACCACCCCACTGAGACATTGTCCCCCGCACCTCCATTGAGAGAGTGTTACACCCCCACCCCCACTGAGACATTGTTCCCCACACCTCCATTGAGATAGTGTTACACCACCACCCCACTGAGACATTGTCCCCCGCACCTCCATTGAGACAGTGTTACACCCCCACCCCTACTGAGACATTGTTCCCCACACCTCCATTGAGACCGTGTTAAACCCCCACCCCACTGAGACGTTGTTCCCCACACCTCCATTGAGACAGTGTTACACCCCCACCCCACTAAGATATTGTCCCCTGCACCTCCATTGAGACAGTGTTACACCCCCACCCCCACTGAGACATTGTCCCCCACACCTCCATTGAGACAGTGTTACACCCCCACCCCACTGAGACATTGTTCCCACACCTCCATTGAGACAGTGTTACACCCCCACCCCACTGAGACATTGTTCCCACACCTCCATTGAGACATTGTTACACCCCCACCCCTACTGAGACATTGTCCCCCACACCTCCATTGAGACAGTGTTGCACGCCCACCCCACTGAGACATTGTCCCACACACCTCCATTGAGACACTGTTACACCCCCACCCCACTGAGACATTGTCCCCCACAACTCCATTGAGACAGTGTTACACCCCCAACTCACAGAGACATTGTTCCTCCACCTCCACTGAGACAGTGTTACACCCCCACCCCACTGAGACATTGTCACCCACCTCCATTGAGACAGTGTTACAGCCCACCCCACTGAGACATTATCCCCGGCACATCCATTGAGAAAGTGTTACACACCCACCCTCACTGAGACATTGTTCCCCACACCTCCATTGAGGCAGTGTTACACCCCCACACCACTGAGATATTGTTCCCCACACCTCCATTGAGACAGTGTTGCACCCCCACCCCACTGAGGTATTGTCCCCCACACCTCCATTGAGACAGTGTTACACCCCCACCCCACTGAGAAATTTATCCCCACACCTCCATTGAGACAGTGTTACACCCCCACCCCACTAAGATATTGTCCCCTGCACCTCCATTGAGACATTGTTACACACCCATCCCCACTGAGACATTGTCCCCCACACATCCTTTGAGACAATGTTACACCCCCACCCCACTGAGACATTGTTCCCCACACCTCCATTGAGACAGTGTTACACCCCCACCCCACTGAGACGTTGTTCCCCACACCTCCATTGAGACAGTGTTACACCCCCACCCCACTAAGATATTGTCCCCTGCACCTCCATTGAGATAGTGTTACACCCCCACCCGACTGAGACATTGTTCCCCACACGTCCATTGAGACAGTGTTACACCCCGACCCCCACTGAGACATTGTCCCCCACACCTCCATTGAGAAATTGTTACATCCCCACCCCATTGAGACATTTTCCCCCACACCCCATTGAGACAGTGTTACACCCCCACCCCACTGAGACATTGTTCCCCACCTCCACTGAGACAGTGTTACACCCCCACCCCTACTGAGACATTGTCCCGCACACCTCCATTGAGAGAGTGTTACACCCCCACCCCACTGAGACATTGTTCCCCACCTCCACTGAGACAGTGTTACACCCCCACCCCTACTGAGACATTGTCCCCCACACCTCCATTGAGAGAGTGTTACACCCCCACCCCACTGAGACATTGTCCCCCACACCTCCATTGAGACAGTGTTACACCCCTACCCCACTGATACATTGATCCCCACACCTCCATTGAGACAGTGTTACACCCCCACCCCACTGAGATATTGTCCCCCACACCTCCATTGAGACAGTGTTACAGACCAACCCCACAGAGACATTGTTCCCCACACCTCCATTGAGACAGTGTTACACCCCCACCCCACTGAGACATTGTTCGCCACACCTCCATTGAGAAAGTGTTACACCCCCACCCCTACTGAGACATGGTCCCCCTCTCCTCCATTGAGACAGTGTTACACCCCCACTCCACTGAGACATTGTCCCCCACACCTCCATTGAGACAGTGTTACACCCCCACCCCTACTGAGACATTGTCCCCCACACCTCCATTGAGAAACTGTTACAGCCCCACCCCACTGAGACATTGTCCCCCACACTTCCATTGAGACAGTGTTACACCCCCACCCCACTGAGACATTGTTCACCCACACCGCCATTGAGATAATGTTACATCCCCACACCACTGAGACATTTTTCCCCACACACCTCCATTGAGACAGTGTTACAACCCCAATCCACTGAGACATTGTTCCCCACACACCTCCATTGAGATAGTGATACACCACCACCCCACTGAGACATTGTCCCCCGCACCTCCATTGAGAGAGTGTTACACCCCCACCCCCACTGAGACATTGTTCCCCACACCTCCATTGAGATAGTTTTACACCACCACCCCACTGAGACATTGTCCCCCGCACCTCCATTGAGACAGTGTTACACCCCCACCCCTACTGAGACATTGTTCCCCACACCTCCATTGAGACCGTGTTACACCCCCACCCCACTGAGACATTGTCCCCCACACCTCCATTGAGAGAGTGTTACACCCACACCTCCCAGAGACATTGTTCCCCACACCTCCATTGAGGCAGTGTTACACCCTCAGCGCACTGAGACATTGTCCCCCACACCTCCATTGAGAGAGTGTTACACCCCCACCCCACTGAGACATTGTCCCCCACACCTCCATTGAGACAGTGTTACATCCCCACCCCACTGATACATTGATCCCCACACCTCCATTGAGACAGTGTTACACCCCCACCCCACTGAGAAATTGTCCCCCACACCTCCATTGAGACAGTGTTACAGACCCACCCCCACAGAGACATTGTTCCCCACACCTCCATTGAGACAGTGTTACACCCCCATCCCACTGAGACATTGTTCGCCACACCTCCATTGAGAAAGTGTTACACCCCCACCCCTACTGAGACATGGTCCCCCTCTCCTCCATTGAGACAGTGTTTCACCCCCACTCCACTGAGACATTGTCCCCCACACCTCCATTGAGACAGTGTTACACCCCCACCCCTACTGAGACATTGTTCCCCACACCTCCATTAAGACAGTGTTACACCCCCACTCCACTGAGACATTGTCCCCCACACCTCCATTGAGGCAGTGTTACACCCCCACCCCACTGAGACATTGTTCCCCACACCTCCATTGAGACAGTGTTACACCCCCACCCCTACTGAGACATTGTCCCCCACACCTCCATTGAGAAACTGTTACACCCCCACCCCACTGAGACATTGTCCCCCACACTTCCATTGAGACAGTGTTACACCCCCACCCCACTGAGACATTGTCCCCCACACCTCCATTGAGACAGCATTACACCCCCACCCCACTGTGACATTGTTCACCCACACCGCCATTGAGATAATGTTACACCCCCACCCCAATGAGACATTTTTCCGTACACACCTCCATTGAGACAGTGTTACACCCCCAATCCACTGAGACATTGTTCCCCACACACCTCCATTGAGACAGTGATACACCACCACCCCACTGAGACATTGTCCCCCGCACATCCATTGAGAGAGTGTTACACCCCCACCCCCACTGAGACATTGTTCCCCACACCTCCATTGAGATAGTGTTACACCACCACCCCACTGAGACATTGTCCCCCGCACCTCCATTGAGACAGTTTTACACCCCCACACCTACTGAGACATTGTTCCCCACACCTCCATTGAGACCGTGTTACACCCCCACCCCACTGAGACATTGTCCCCCACACCTCCATTGAGAGAGTGTTACACCCACACCTCCCAGAGACATTGTTCCCCACACCTCCATTGAGGCAGTGTTACACCCTCAGCGCACTGAGACATTGTCCCCCACACCTCCATTGAGACAGTGTTACACCCCCACCCCACTGAGACATGGTACCCACACCTCCATTGAGACATTGTTACACCCCCACCCCACTGAGACATTGTTCCCCCACACCTCCATTGAGACAGTGTTACACCCCCACCCCACTGAGACGTTGTCCCCCACACCTCCATTGAGGCATTGTTACACCCCCACCCCACTGAAACATTGTTCCCACACCTCCATTGAGACATTGTTACACCCCCATCCCACTGAGACATTGTTCCCACACCTCCATTGAGACATTGTTACACCCCCACCCCTATTGAGACATTGTTCCCCACACCTCCATTGAGACAGTGTTACACCCCCACCCCACTGAGACATTGTTCCCACACCTCCATTGAGACATTGTTACACCCCCACCCCTACTGAGACATTGTCCCCCACACCTCCATTGAGACAGTGTTACACCCCCACCCCACTGAGACATTGTCCCACACACCTCCACTGAGACACTGTTACACCCCCACCCCACTGAGACATTGTCCCGCACAACTCCATTGAGACAGTGTTACACCCCCAACTCACAGAGACATTGTTCCTCCACCTCCACTGAGACAGTGTTACACCCCCACCCCACTGAGACATTGTCACCCACCTCCATTGAGACAGTGTTACAACCCACCCCACTGAGACATTATCCCCCGCACATCCATTGAGAAAGTGTTACACACCCACCCTCACTGAGACATTGTTCCCCACACCTCCATTGAGGCAGTGTTACACCCCCACCCCACTGAGATATTGTTCCCCACACCTCCATTGAGACAGTGTTGCACCCCCACCCCACTGAGGTATTGTCCCCCACACCTCCATTGAGACAGTGTTACACACCCACCCCACTGAGAAATTTATCCCCACACCTCCATTGAGACAGTGTTACACCCCCACCCCACTAAGATATTGTCCCCTGCACCTCCATTGAGACATTGTTACACACCCATCCCCACTGAGACATTGTTCCCGACACTTCCATTGAGACAGTGTTACACCCCCACCCCACTGAGACATTGTTCCCCACACCTCCATTGAGACAGTGTTACACCCCCACCCCACTGAGACGTTGTTCCCCACACCTCCATTGAGACAGTGTTACACCCCCACCCCACTGAGACGTTGTTCCCCACACCTCCATTGAGACAGTGTTACACCCCCACCCCCACTGAGACATTGTTCACCCACACCGCCATTGAGATAGTGTTACACCCCCACCCGACTGAGGCATTGTTCCCCACACGTCCATTGAGACAGTGTTACACCCCCACCCCCACTGAGACATTGTCCCCCACACCTCCATTGAGAAACTGTTACATCCCCACCCCATTGAGACATTTTCCCCCACACCTCCATTGAGACAGTGTTACACCCCCACCCCACTGATACATTGATCCCCACACCTCCATTGAGACAGTGTTACACCCCCACCCCACTGAGAGATTGTTCCCCACACCTCCATTGAGACAGTGTTACACCCCCACCCCACTGAGACATTGTTCCCCACCTCCACTGGGACAGTGTTACACCACCATCCCCACTGAGACATTGTCCCCCACACCTCCATTGAGAGAGTGTTACACCCCCACCCCACTGAGACATTGTTCCCCACCTCCACTGAGACAGTGTTACACCCCCACCCCTACTGAGACATTGTCCCCCACACCTCCATTGAGAGAGTGTTACACCCCCACCCCACTGAGACATTGTCCCCCACACCTCCATTGAGACAGTGTTACACCCACACCCCACTGATACATTGATCCCCACACCTCCATTGAGACAGTGTTACACCCCCACCCCACTGAGTCATTGTCCCTCACACCTCCATTGAGACAGTGTTACACCCCCACCCCACTGAGATATTGTCCCCCACACCTCCATTGAGACAGTGTTACAGACCCACCCCCACAGAGACATTGTTCCCCACACCTCCATTGAGACAGTGTTACACCCCCACCCCACTGAGATATTGTCCCCCACACCTCCATTGAGACAGTGTTACAGACCCACCCCCACAGAGACATTGTTCGCCACACCTCCATTGAGAAAGTGTTACACCCCCACCCCTACTGAGACATGGTCCCCCTCTCCTCCATTGAGACAGTGTTACACCCCCACTCCACTGAGACATTTACCCCCACACCTCCATTGAGACAGTGTTACACCCCCACCCCTACTGAGACATTGTCCCCCACACCTCCATTGAGAAAGTGTTACACCCCCACCCCACTGAGACATTGTCCCCCACACTTCCATTGAGACAGTGTTACACCCGCACCCCACTGAGACATTGTCCCACACTCCTCCATTGAGACAGTGTTACACCCCCACCCCACTGAGACATTGTTCACCCACACCGCCATTGAGATAATGTTACACCCCCACCCCACTGAGACATTTTTCCCCACACACCTCCATTGAGACAGTGTTACAACCCCAATCCACTGAGACATTGTTCCCCACACACCTCCATTGAGACAGTGATACACCACCACCCCACTGAGACATTGTCCCCCGCACCTCCATTGAGAGAGTGTTACACCCCCACCCCCACTGAGACATTGTTCCCCACACCTCCATTGAGATAGTGTTACACCACCACCCCACTGAGACATTGTCCCCCGCACCTCCATTGAGACAGTGTTACACCCCCACCCCTACTGAGACATTGTTCCCCACACCTCCATTGAGACCGTGTTACACCCCCACCCCACTGAGACGTTGTTCCCCACACCTCCATTGAGACAGTGTTACACCCCCACCCCACTAAGATATTGTCCCCTGCACCTCCATTGAGACAGTGTTACACCCCCACCCCCACTGAGACATTGTCCCCCACACCTCCATTGAGACAGTGTTACACCCCCACCCCACTGAGACATTGTTCCCACACCTCCATTGAGACAGTGTTACACCCCCACCCCACTGAGACATTGTTCCCACACCTCCATTGAGACATTGTTACACCCCCACCCCTACTGAGACATTGTCCCCCACACCTCCATTGAGACAGTGTTGCACCCCCACCCCACTGAGACATTGTCCCACACACCTCCATTGAGACACTGTTACACCCCCACACCACTGAGACATTGTCCCCCACAACTCCATTGAGACAGTGTTACACCCCCAACTCACAGAGACATTGTTCCTCCACCTCCACTGAGACAGTGTTACACCCCCACCCCACTGAGACATTGTCACCCACCTCCATTGAGACAGTGTTACAGCCCACCCCACTGAGACATTATCCCCCGCACATCCATTGAGAAAGTGTTACACACCCACCCTCACTGAGACATTGTTCCCCACACCTCCATTGAGGCAGTGTTACACCCCCACCCCACTGAGATATTGTTCCCCACACCTCCATTGAGACAGTGTTGCACCCCCACCCCACTGAGGTATTGTCCCCCACACCTCCATTGAGACAGTGTTACACCCCCACCCCACTGAGAAATTTATCCCCACACCTCCATTGAGACAGTGTTACACCCCCACCCCACTAAGATATTGTCCCCTGCACCTCCATTGAGACATTGTTACACACCCATCCCCACTGAGACATTGTCCCCCACACATCCTTTGAGACAATGTTACACCCCCACCCCACTGAGACATTGTTCCCCACACCTCCATTGAGACAGTGTTACACCCCCACCCCACTGAGACGTTGTTCCCCACACCTCCATTGAGACAGTGTTACACCCCCACCCCACTAAGATATTGTCCCCTGCACCTCCATTGAGATAGTGTTACACCCCCACCCGACTGAGACATTGCTCCCCACACGTCCATTGAGACAGTGTTACACCCCGACCCCCACTGAGACATTGTCCCCCACACCTCCATTGAGAAATTGTTACATCCCCACCCCATTGAGACATTTTCCCCCACACCCCATTGAGACAGTGTTACACCCCCACCCCACTGAGACATTGTTCCCCACCTCCACTGAGACAGTGTTACACCCCCACCCCCACTGAGACATTGTCCCGCACACCTCCATTGAGAGAGTGTTACACCCCCACACCACTGAGACATTGTTCCCCACCTCCACTGAGACAGTGTTACACCCCCACCCCTACTGAGACATTGTCCCCCACACCTCCATTGAGACAGTGTTACACCCCCACCCCACTGAGAAATTTATCCCCACACCTCCATTGAGACAGTGTTACACCCCCACCCCTCTAAGATATTGTCCCCTGCACCTCCATTGAGACATTGTTACACACCCATCCCCACTGAGACATTGTTTCCGACACTTCCATTGAGACAATGTTACACCCCCACCCCACTGAGACATTGTCCCCCACACCTCCATTGAGACCGTGTTAGACCCCCACCCCACTGAGACATTGTCCCCCACACCTCCATTGAGAGAGTGTTACACCCACACCTCCCAGAGACATTGTTCCCCACACCTCCATTGAGGCAGTGTTACACCCTCAGCGCACTGAGACATTGTCCCCCACACCTCCATTGAGAGAGTGTTACACCCCCACCCCACTGAGACATTGTCCCCCACACCTCCATTGAGACAGTGTTACACCCCCACCCCACTGATACATTGATCCCCACACCTCCATTGAGACAGTGTTACACCCCCACCCCACTGAGAAATTGTCCCCCACACCTCCATTGAGACAGTGTTACAGACCCACCCCCACAGAGACATTGTTCCCCACACCTCCATTGAGACAGTGTTACACCCCCATCCCACTGAGACATTGTTCGCCACACCTCCATTGAGAAAGTGTTACACCCCCACCCCTACTGAGACATGGTCCCCCTCTCCTCCATTGAGACAGTGTTACACCCCCACTCCACTGAGACATTGTCCCCCACACCTCCATTGAGACAGTGTTACACCCCCACCCCTACTGAGACATTGTCCCCCACACCTCCATTGAGAAACTGTTACACCCCCACCCCACTGAGACATTGTCCCCCACACTTCCATTGAGACAGTGTTACACCCCCACCCCACTGAGACATTGTCCCCCACACCTCCATTGAGACAGCGTTACACCCCCACCCCACTGTGATATTGTTCACCCACACCGCCATTGAGATAATGTTACACCCCCACCCCAATGAGACATTTTTCCGTACACACCTCCATTGAGACAGTGTTACACCCCCAATCCACTGAGACATTGTTCCCCACACACCTCCATTGAGACAGTGATACACCACCACCCCACTGAGACATTGTCCCCCGCACATCCATTGAGAGAGTGTTACACCCCCACCCCCACTGAGACATTGTTCCCCACACCTCCATTGAGATAGTGTTACACCACCACCCCACTGAGACATTGTCCCCCGCACCTCCATTGAGACAGTTTTACTCCCCCACACCTACTGAGACATTGTTCCCCACACCTCCATTGAGACCGTGTTACACCCCCACCCCACTGAGACATTGTCCCCCACACCTCCATTGAGAGAGTGTTACACCCACACCTCCCAGAGACATTGTTCCCCACACCTCCATTGAGGCAGTGTTACACCCTCAGCGCACTGAGACATTGTCCCCCACACCTCCATTGAGACAGTGTTACACCCCCACCCCACTGAGACATGGTACCCACACCTCCATTGAGACATTGTTACACCCCCACCCCACTGAGACATTGTTCCCCCACACCTCCATTGAGACAGTGTTACACCCCCACCCCACTGAGACGTTGTTCCCCACACCTCCATTGAGGCATTGTTACACCCCCACCCCACTGAGACATTGTTCCCACACCTCCATTGAGACATTGTTACACCCCCACCCCACTGAGACATTGTCCCCCACACCTACATTGAGGCATTGTTACACCCCCACCCCACTGAGACATTGTTCCCACACCTCCATTGAGACATTGTTACACCCCCATCCCACTGAGACATTGTTCCCACACCTCCATTGAGACATTGTTACACCCCCACCCCTATTGAGACATTGTTCCCCACACCTCCATTGAGACAGTGTTACACCCCCACCCCACTGAGACATTGTTCCCACACCTCCATTGAGACATTGTTACACCCCCACCCCTACTGAGACATTGTCCCCCACACCTCCATTGAGACAGTGTTACACCCCCACCCCACTGAGACATTGTCCCACACACCTCCATTGAGACACTATTACACCCCCACCCCACTGAGACATTGTCCCGCACAACTCCATTGAGACAGTGTTACACCCCCAACTCACAGAGACATTGTTCCTCCACCTCCACTGAGACAGTGTTACACCCCCACCCCACTGAGACATTGTCACCCACCTCCATTGAGACAGTGTTACAACCCACCCCACTGAGACATTATCCCCCGCACATCCATTGAGAAAGTGTTACACACCCACCCTCACTGAGACATTGTTCCCCACACCTCCATTGAGGCAGTGTTACACCCCCACCCCACTGAGATATTGTTCCCCACACCTCCATTGAGACAGTGTTGCACCCCCACCCCACTGAGATATTGTTCCCCACACCTCCATTGAGAAAGTGTTGCACCCCCACCCCATTGAGGTATTGTCCCCCACACCTCCATTGAGACAGTGTTACACTCCCACCCCAATAAGATATTGTCCCCTGCACCTCCATTGAGACATTGTTACACACCCATCCCCACTGAGCCATTGTTCCCGACACTTCCATTGAGACAGTGTTACACCCCCACCCCCACTGAGACATTGTCCCCCACACATCCTTTGAGACAATGTTACACCCCCACCCCACTGAGACATTGTCCCCCACACCTAATTTGAGACAGTGTTACACCCCCACCCCACTGAGACGTTGTTCCCCACACCTCCATTGAGACAGTGTTACACCCCCACCCCACTAAGATATTGTCCCCTGCACCTCCATTGAGACAGTGTTACACCCCCACCCCCACTGAGACATTGTCCCCCACACCTCCATTGAGACAGTGTTACACCCCCACCCCACTGAGACATTGTTCACCCACACCGCCATTGAGATAGAGTTACACCCCCACCCGACTGAGGCATTGTTCCCCACACGTCCATTGAGACAGTGTTACACCCCCACCCCCACTGAGACATTGTCCCCCACACCTCCATTGAGAAACTGTTACATCGCCACCCCATTGAGACATTTTCCCCCACACCTCCATTGAGACAGTGTTACACCCCCACCCCACTGAGACATTGTTCCCCACCTCCACTGAGACAGTGTTACACCAACATCCCCACTGAGACATTGTCCCCCACACCTCCATTGAGAGAGTGTTACACCCCCACCCCACTGAGACATTGTTCCCCACCTCCACTGAGACAGTGTTACACCCCCACCCCTACTGAGACATTGTCCCCCACACCTCCATTGAGAGAGTGTTACTCCCCCACCCCACTGAGACATTGTCCCCCACACCTCCATTGAGACAGTGTTACACCCCCACCCCACTGATACATTGATCCCCACACCTCCATTGAGACAGTGTTACACCCCCACCCCACTGAGATATTGTCCCCCACACCTCCATTGAGACAGTGTTACAGACCCACCCCCACAGAGACATTGTTCCCCACACCTCCATTGAGACAGTGTTACACCCCCACCCCACTGAGATATTGTCCCCCACACCTCCATTGAGACAGTGTTACAGACCCACCCCCACAGAGACATTGTTCGCCACACCTCCATTGAGAAAGTGTTACACCCCCACCCCTACTGAGACATGGTCCCCCTCTCCTCCATTGAGACAGTGTTACACCCCCACTCCACTGAGACATTGTCCCCCACACCTCCATTGAGACAGTGTTACACCCCCACCCCTACTGAGACATTGTCCCCCACACCTCCATTGAGAAACTGTTACACCCCCACCCCACTGAGACATTGTCCCCCACACTTCCATTGAGACAGTGTTACACCCGCACCCCACTGAGACATTGTCCCCCACTCCTCCATTGAGACAGTGTTACACCCCCACCCCACTGAGACATTGTTCACCCACACCGCCATTGAGACAGTGTTGCACGCCCACCCCACTGAGACATTGTCCCACACACCTCCATTGAGACACTGTTACACCCCCACCCCACTGAGACGTTGTTCCCCACACCTCCATTGAGACAGTGTTACACCCCCACCCCACTAAGATATTGTCCCCTGCACCTCCATTGAGACAGTGTTACACCCCCACCCCCACTGAGACATTGTCCCCCACACCTCCATTGAGACAGTGTTACACCCCCACCCCACTGAGACATTGTTCCCACACCTCCATTGAGACAGTGTTACACCCCCACCCCACTGAGACATTGTTCCCACACCTCCATTGAGACATTGTTACACCCCCACCCCTACTGAGACATTGTCCCCCACACCTCCATTGAGACAGTGTTGCACGCCCACCCCACTGAGACATTGTCCCACACACCTCCATTGAGACACTGTTACACCCCCACCCCACTGAGACATTGTCCCCCACAACTCCATTGAGACAGTGTTACACCCCCAACTCACAGAGACATTGTTCCTCCACCTCCACTGAGACAGTGTTACACCCCCACCCCACTGAGACATTGTCACCCACCTCCATTGAGACAGTGTTACAGCCCACCCCACTGAGACATTATCCCCGGCACATCCATTGAGAAAGTGTTACACACCCACCCTCACTGAGACATTGTTCCCCACACCTCCATTGAGGCAGTGTTACACCCCCACCCCACTGAGATATTGTTCCCCACACCTCCATTGAGACAGTGTTGCACCCCCACCCCACTGAGGTATTGTCCCCCACACCTCCATTGAGACAGTGTTACACCCCCACCCCACTGAGAAATTTATCCCCACACCTCCATTGAGACAGTGTTACACCCCCACCCCACTAAGATATTGTCCCCTGCACCTCCATTGAGACATTGTTACACACCCATCCCCACTGAGACATTGTCCCCCACACATCCTTTGAGACAATGTTACACCCCCACCCCACTGAGACATTGTTCCCCACACCTCCATTGAGACAGTGTTACACCCCCACCCCACTGAGACGTTGTTCCCCACACCTCCATTGAGACAGTGTTACACCCCCACCCCACTAAGATATTGTCCCCTGCACCTCCATTGAGATAGTGTTACACCCCCACCCGACTGAGACATTGTTCCCCACACGTCCATTGAGACAGTGTTACACCCCGACCCCCACTGAGACATTGTCCCCCACACCTCCATTGAGAAATTGTTACATCCCCACCCCATTGAGACATTTTCCCCCACACCCCATTGAGACAGTGTTACACCCCCACCCCACTGAGACATTGTTCCCCACCTCCACTGAGACAGTGTTACACCCCCACCCCTACTGAGACATTGTCCCGCACACCTCCATTGAGAGAGTGTTACACCCCCACCCCACTGAGACATTGTTCCCCACCTCCACTGAGACAGTGTTACACCCCCACCCCTACTGAGACATTGTCCCCCACACCTCCATTGAGAGAGTGTTACACCCCCACCCCACTGAGACATTGTCCCCCACACCTCCATTGAGACAGTGTTACACCCCTACCCCACTGATACATTGATCCCCACACCTCCATTGAGACAGTGTTACACCCCCACCCCACTGAGATATTGTCCCCCACACCTCCATTGAGACAGTGTTACAGACCAACCCCACAGAGACATTGTTCCCCACACCTCCATTGAGACAGTGTTACACCCCCACCCCACTGAGACATTGTTCGCCACACCTCCATTGAGAAAGTGTTACACCCCCACCCCTACTGAGACATGGTCCCCCTCTCCTCCATTGAGACAGTGTTACACCCCCACTCCACTGAGACATTGTCCCCCACACCTCCATTGAGACAGTGTTACACCCCCACCCCTACTGAGACATTGTCCCCCACACCTCCATTGAGAAACTGTTACAGCCCCACCCCACTGAGACATTGTCCCCCACACTTCCATTGAGACAGTGTTACACCCCCACCCCACTGAGACATTGTTCACCCACACCGCCATTGAGATAATG
Organism: Somniosus microcephalus; assembly: GCF_052327205.1. NCBI lineage: Eukaryota > Metazoa > Chordata > Chondrichthyes > Squaliformes > Somniosidae > Somniosus > Somniosus microcephalus. The sequence continues at coordinate 184,876,799 of NC_140998.1, forward strand.
TTACATCCCCACACCACTGAGACATTTTTCCCCACACACCTCCATTGAGACAGTGTTACAACCCCAATCCACTGAGACATTGTTCCCCACACACCTCCATTGAGATAGTGATACACCACCACCCCACTGAGACATTGTCCCCCGCACCTCCATTGAGAGAGTGTTACACCCCCACCCCCACTGAGACATTGTTCCCCACACCTCCATTGAGATAGTTTTACACCACCACCCCACTGAGACATTGTCCCCCGCACCTCCATTGAGACAGTGTTACACCCCCACCCCTACTGAGACATTGTTCCCCACACCTCCATTGAGACCGTGTTACACCCCCACCCCACTGAGACATTGTCCCCCACACCTCCATTGAGAGAGTGTTACACCCACACCTCCCAGAGACATTGTTCCCCACACCTCCATTGAGGCAGTGTTACACCCTCAGCGCACTGAGACATTGTCCCCCACACCTCCATTGAGAGAGTGTTACACCCCCACCCCACTGAGACATTGTCCCCCACACCTCCATTGAGACAGTGTTACACCCCCACCCCACTGATACATTGATCCCCACACCTCCATTGAGACAGTGTTACACCCCCACCCCACTGAGAAATTGTCCCCCACACCTCCATTGAGACAGTGTTACAGACCCACCCCCACAGAGACATTGTTCCCCACACCTCCATTGAGACAGTGTTACACCCCCATCCCACTGAGACATTGTTCGCCACACCTCCATTGAGAAAGTGTTACACCCCCACCCCTACTGAGACATGGTCCCCCTCTCCTCCATTGAGACAGTGTTTCACCCCCACTCCACTGAGACATTGTCCCCCACACCTCCATTGAGACAGTGTTACACCCCCACCCCTACTGAGACATTGTTCCCCACACCTCCATTAAGACAGTGTTACACCCCCACTCCACTGAGACATTGTCCCCCACACCTCCATTGAGGCAGTGTTACACCCCCACCCCACTGAGACATTGTTCCCCACACCTCCATTGAGACAGTGTTACACCCCCACCCCTACTGAGACATTGTCCCCCACACCTCCATTGAGAAACTGTTACACCCCCACCCCACTGAGACATTGTCCCCCACACTTCCATTGAGACAGTGTTACACCCCCACCCCACTGAGACATTGTCCCCCACACCTCCATTGAGACAGCATTACACCCCCACCCCACTGTGACATTGTTCACCCACACCGCCATTGAGATAATGTTACACCCCCACCCCAATGAGACATTTTTCCGTACACACCTCCATTGAGACAGTGTTACACCCCCAATCCACTGAGACATTGTTCCCCACACACCTCCATTGAGACAGTGATACACCACCACCCCACTGAGACATTGTCCCCCGCACATCCATTGAGAGAGTGTTACACCCCCACCCCCACTGAGACATTGTTCCCCACACCTCCATTGAGATAGTGTTACACCACCACCCCACTGAGACATTGTCCCCCGCACCTCCATTGAGACAGTTTTACACCCCCACACCTACTGAGACATTGTTCCCCACACCTCCATTGAGACCGTGTTACACCCCCACCCCACTGAGACATTGTCCCCCACACCTCCATTGAGAGAGTGTTACACCCACACCTCCCAGAGACATTGTTCCCCACACCTCCATTGAGGCAGTGTTACACCCTCAGCGCACTGAGACATTGTCCCCCACACCTCCATTGAGACAGTGTTACACCCCCACCCCACTGAGACATGGTACCCACACCTCCATTGAGACATTGTTACACCCCCACCCCACTGAGACATTGTTCCCCCACACCTCCATTGAGACAGTGTTACACCCCCACCCCACTGAGACGTTGTCCCCCACACCTCCATTGAGGCATTGTTACACCCCCACCCCACTGAAACATTGTTCCCACACCTCCATTGAGACATTGTTACACCCCCATCCCACTGAGACATTGTTCCCACACCTCCATTGAGACATTGTTACACCCCCACCCCTATTGAGACATTGTTCCCCACACCTCCATTGAGACAGTGTTACACCCCCACCCCACTGAGACATTGTTCCCACACCTCCATTGAGACATTGTTACACCCCCACCCCTACTGAGACATTGTCCCCCACACCTCCATTGAGACAGTGTTACACCCCCACCCCACTGAGACATTGTCCCACACACCTCCACTGAGACACTGTTACACCCCCACCCCACTGAGACATTGTCCCGCACAACTCCATTGAGACAGTGTTACACCCCCAACTCACAGAGACATTGTTCCTCCACCTCCACTGAGACAGTGTTACACCCCCACCCCACTGAGACATTGTCACCCACCTCCATTGAGACAGTGTTACAACCCACCCCACTGAGACATTATCCCCCGCACATCCATTGAGAAAGTGTTACACACCCACCCTCACTGAGACATTGTTCCCCACACCTCCATTGAGGCAGTGTTACACCCCCACCCCACTGAGATATTGTTCCCCACACCTCCATTGAGACAGTGTTGCACCCCCACCCCACTGAGGTATTGTCCCCCACACCTCCATTGAGACAGTGTTACACACCCACCCCACTGAGAAATTTATCCCCACACCTCCATTGAGACAGTGTTACACCCCCACCCCACTAAGATATTGTCCCCTGCACCTCCATTGAGACATTGTTACACACCCATCCCCACTGAGACATTGTTCCCGACACTTCCATTGAGACAGTGTTACACCCCCACCCCACTGAGACATTGTTCCCCACACCTCCATTGAGACAGTGTTACACCCCCACCCCACTGAGACGTTGTTCCCCACACCTCCATTGAGACAGTGTTACACCCCCACCCCACTGAGACGTTGTTCCCCACACCTCCATTGAGACAGTGTTACACCCCCACCCCCACTGAGACATTGTTCACCCACACCGCCATTGAGATAGTGTTACACCCCCACCCGACTGAGGCATTGTTCCCCACACGTCCATTGAGACAGTGTTACACCCCCACCCCCACTGAGACATTGTCCCCCACACCTCCATTGAGAAACTGTTACATCCCCACCCCATTGAGACATTTTCCCCCACACCTCCATTGAGACAGTGTTACACCCCCACCCCACTGATACATTGATCCCCACACCTCCATTGAGACAGTGTTACACCCCCACCCCACTGAGAGATTGTTCCCCACACCTCCATTGAGACAGTGTTACACCCCCACCCCACTGAGACATTGTTCCCCACCTCCACTGGGACAGTGTTACACCACCATCCCCACTGAGACATTGTCCCCCACACCTCCATTGAGAGAGTGTTACACCCCCACCCCACTGAGACATTGTTCCCCACCTCCACTGAGACAGTGTTACACCCCCACCCCTACTGAGACATTGTCCCCCACACCTCCATTGAGAGAGTGTTACACCCCCACCCCACTGAGACATTGTCCCCCACACCTCCATTGAGACAGTGTTACACCCACACCCCACTGATACATTGATCCCCACACCTCCATTGAGACAGTGTTACACCCCCACCCCACTGAGTCATTGTCCCTCACACCTCCATTGAGACAGTGTTACACCCCCACCCCACTGAGATATTGTCCCCCACACCTCCATTGAGACAGTGTTACAGACCCACCCCCACAGAGACATTGTTCCCCACACCTCCATTGAGACAGTGTTACACCCCCACCCCACTGAGATATTGTCCCCCACACCTCCATTGAGACAGTGTTACAGACCCACCCCCACAGAGACATTGTTCGCCACACCTCCATTGAGAAAGTGTTACACCCCCACCCCTACTGAGACATGGTCCCCCTCTCCTCCATTGAGACAGTGTTACACCCCCACTCCACTGAGACATTTACCCCCACACCTCCATTGAGACAGTGTTACACCCCCACCCCTACTGAGACATTGTCCCCCACACCTCCATTGAGAAAGTGTTACACCCCCACCCCACTGAGACATTGTCCCCCACACTTCCATTGAGACAGTGTTACACCCGCACCCCACTGAGACATTGTCCCACACTCCTCCATTGAGACAGTGTTACACCCCCACCCCACTGAGACATTGTTCACCCACACCGCCATTGAGATAATGTTACACCCCCACCCCACTGAGACATTTTTCCCCACACACCTCCATTGAGACAGTGTTACAACCCCAATCCACTGAGACATTGTTCCCCACACACCTCCATTGAGACAGTGATACACCACCACCCCACTGAGACATTGTCCCCCGCACCTCCATTGAGAGAGTGTTACACCCCCACCCCCACTGAGACATTGTTCCCCACACCTCCATTGAGATAGTGTTACACCACCACCCCACTGAGACATTGTCCCCCGCACCTCCATTGAGACAGTGTTACACCCCCACCCCTACTGAGACATTGTTCCCCACACCTCCATTGAGACCGTGTTACACCCCCACCCCACTGAGACGTTGTTCCCCACACCTCCATTGAGACAGTGTTACACCCCCACCCCACTAAGATATTGTCCCCTGCACCTCCATTGAGACAGTGTTACACCCCCACCCCCACTGAGACATTGTCCCCCACACCTCCATTGAGACAGTGTTACACCCCCACCCCACTGAGACATTGTTCCCACACCTCCATTGAGACAGTGTTACACCCCCACCCCACTGAGACATTGTTCCCACACCTCCATTGAGACATTGTTACACCCCCACCCCTACTGAGACATTGTCCCCCACACCTCCATTGAGACAGTGTTGCACCCCCACCCCACTGAGACATTGTCCCACACACCTCCATTGAGACACTGTTACACCCCCACCCCACTGAGACATTGTCCCCCACAACTCCATTGAGACAGTGTTACACCCCCAACTCACAGAGACATTGTTCCTCCACCTCCACTGAGACAGTGTTACACCCCCACCCCACTGAGACATTGTCACCCACCTCCATTGAGACAGTGTTACAGCCCACCCCACTGAGACATTATCCCCCGCACATCCATTGAGAAAGTGTTACACACCCACCCTCACTGAGACATTGTTCCCCACACCTCCATTGAGGCAGTGTTACACCCCCACCCCACTGAGATATTGTTCCCCACACCTCCATTGAGACAGTGTTGCACCCCCACCCCACTGAGGTATTGTCCCCCACACCTCCATTGAGACAGTGTTACACCCCCACCCCACTGAGAAATTTATCCCCACACCTCCATTGAGACAGTGTTACACCCCCACCCCACTAAGATATTGTCCCCTGCACCTCCATTGAGACATTGTTACACACCCATCCCCACTGAGACATTGTCCCCCACACATCCTTTGAGACAATGTTACACCCCCACCCCACTGAGACATTGTTCCCCACACCTCCATTGAGACAGTGTTACACCCCCACCCCACTGAGACGTTGTTCCCCACACCTCCATTGAGACAGTGTTACACCCCCACCCCACTAAGATATTGTCCCCTGCACCTCCATTGAGATAGTGTTACACCCCCACCCGACTGAGACATTGCTCCCCACACGTCCATTGAGACAGTGTTACACCCCGACCCCCACTGAGACATTGTCCCCCACACCTCCATTGAGAAATTGTTACATCCCCACCCCATTGAGACATTTTCCCCCACACCCCATTGAGACAGTGTTACACCCCCACCCCACTGAGACATTGTTCCCCACCTCCACTGAGACAGTGTTACACCCCCACCCCCACTGAGACATTGTCCCGCACACCTCCATTGAGAGAGTGTTACACCCCCACACCACTGAGACATTGTTCCCCACCTCCACTGAGACAGTGTTACACCCCCACCCCTACTGAGACATTGTACCCCACACCTCCATTGAGACAGTGTTACACCCCCACCCCACTGAGAAATTTATCCCCACACCTCCATTGAGACAGTGTTACACCCCCACCCCTCTAAGATATTGTCCCCTGCACCTCCATTGAGACATTGTTACACACCCATCCCCACTGAGACATTGTTTCCGACACTTCCATTGAGACAATGTTACACCCCCACCCCACTGAGACATTGTCCCCCACACCTCCATTGAGACCGTGTTAGACCCCCACCCCACTGAGACATTGTCCCCCACACCTCCATTGAGAGAGTGTTACACCCACACCTCCCAGAGACATTGTTCCCCACACCTCCATTGAGGCAGTGTTACACCCTCAGCGCACTGAGACATTGTCCCCCACACCTCCATTGAGAGAGTGTTACACCCCCACCCCACTGAGACATTGTCCCCCACACCTCCATTGAGACAGTGTTACACCCCCACCCCACTGATACATTGATCCCCACACCTCCATTGAGACAGTGTTACACCCCCACCCCACTGAGAAATTGTCCCCCACACCTCCATTGAGACAGTGTTACAGACCCACCCCCACAGAGACATTGTTCCCCACACCTCCATTGAGACAGTGTTACACCCCCATCCCACTGAGACATTGTTCGCCACACCTCCATTGAGAAAGTGTTACACCCCCACCCCTACTGAGACATGGTCCCCCTCTCCTCCATTGAGACAGTGTTACACCCCCACTCCACTGAGACATTGTCCCCCACACCTCCATTGAGACAGTGTTACACCCCCACCCCTACTGAGACATTGTCCCCCACACCTCCATTGAGAAACTGTTACACCCCCACCCCACTGAGACATTGTCCCCCACACTTCCATTGAGACAGTGTTACACCCCCACCCCACTGAGACATTGTCCCCCACACCTCCATTGAGACAGCGTTACACCCCCACCCCACTGTGATATTGTTCACCCACACCGCCATTGAGATAATGTTACACCCCCACCCCAATGAGACATTTTTCCGTACACACCTCCATTGAGACAGTGTTACACCCCCAATCCACTGAGACATTGTTCCCCACACACCTCCATTGAGACAGTGATACACCACCACCCCACTGAGACATTGTCCCCCGCACATCCATTGAGAGAGTGTTACACCCCCACCCCCACTGAGACATTGTTCCCCACACCTCCATTGAGATAGTGTTACACCACCACCCCACTGAGACATTGTCCCCCGCACCTCCATTGAGACAGTTTTACTCCCCCACACCTACTGAGACATTGTTCCCCACACCTCCATTGAGACCGTGTTACACCCCCACCCCACTGAGACATTGTCCCCCACACCTCCATTGAGAGAGTGTTACACCCACACCTCCCAGAGACATTGTTCCCCACACCTCCATTGAGGCAGTGTTACACCCTCAGCGCACTGAGACATTGTCCCCCACACCTCCATTGAGACAGTGTTACACCCCCACCCCACTGAGACATGGTACCCACACCTCCATTGAGACATTGTTACACCCCCACCCCACTGAGACATTGTTCCCCCACACCTCCATTGAGACAGTGTTACACCCCCACCCCACTGAGACGTTGTTCCCCACACCTCCATTGAGGCATTGTTACACCCCCACCCCACTGAGACATTGTTCCCACACCTCCATTGAGACATTGTTACACCCCCACCCCACTGAGACATTGTCCCCCACACCTACATTGAGGCATTGTTACACCCCCACCCCACTGAGACATTGTTCCCACACCTCCATTGAGACATTGTTACACCCCCATCCCACTGAGACATTGTTCCCACACCTCCATTGAGACATTGTTACACCCCCACCCCTATTGAGACATTGTTCCCCACACCTCCATTGAGACAGTGTTACACCCCCACCCCACTGAGACATTGTTCCCACACCTCCATTGAGACATTGTTACACCCCCACCCCTACTGAGACATTGTCCCCCACACCTCCATTGAGACAGTGTTACACCCCCACCCCACTGAGACATTGTCCCACACACCTCCATTGAGACACTATTACACCCCCACCCCACTGAGACATTGTCCCGCACAACTCCATTGAGACAGTGTTACACCCCCAACTCACAGAGACATTGTTCCTCCACCTCCACTGAGACAGTGTTACACCCCCACCCCACTGAGACATTGTCACCCACCTCCATTGAGACAGTGTTACAACCCACCCCACTGAGACATTATCCCCCGCACATCCATTGAGAAAGTGTTACACACCCACCCTCACTGAGACATTGTTCCCCACACCTCCATTGAGGCAGTGTTACACCCCCACCCCACTGAGATATTGTTCCCCACACCTCCATTGAGACAGTGTTGCACCCCCACCCCACTGAGATATTGTTCCCCACACCTCCATTGAGAAAGTGTTGCACCCCCACCCCATTGAGGTATTGTCCCCCACACCTCCATTGAGACAGTGTTACACTCCCACCCCAATAAGATATTGTCCCCTGCACCTCCATTGAGACATTGTTACACACCCATCCCCACTGAGCCATTGTTCCCGACACTTCCATTGAGACAGTGTTACACCCCCACCCCCACTGAGACATTGTCCCCCACACATCCTTTGAGACAATGTTACACCCCCACCCCACTGAGACATTGTCCCCCACACCTAATTTGAGACAGTGTTACACCCCCACCCCACTGAGACATTGTTCCCCACACCTCCATTGAGACAGTGTTACACCCCCACCCCACTGAGACGTTGTTCCCCACACCTCCATTGAGACAGTGTTACACCCCCACCCCACTAAGATATTGTCCCCTGCACCTCCATTGAGACAGTGTTACACCCCCACCCCCACTGAGACATTGTCCCCCACACCTCCATTGAGACAGTGTTACACCCCCACCCCACTGAGACATTGTTCACCCACACCGCCATTGAGATAGAGTTACACCCCCACCCGACTGAGGCATTGTTCCCCACACGTCCATTGAGACAGTGTTACACCCCCACCCCCACTGAGACATTGTCCCCCACACCTCCATTGAGAAACTGTTACATCGCCACCCCATTGAGACATTTTCCCCCACACCTCCATTGAGACAGTGTTACACCCCCACCCCACTGAGACATTGTTCCCCACCTCCACTGAGACAGTGTTACACCAACATCCCCACTGAGACATTGTCCCCCACACCTCCATTGAGAGAGTGTTACACCCCCACCCCACTGAGACATTGTTCCCCACCTCCACTGAGACAGTGTTACACCCCCACCCCTACTGAGACATTGTCCCCCACACCTCCATTGAGAGAGTGTTACTCCCCCACCCCACTGAGACATTGTCCCCCACACCTCCATTGAGACAGTGTTACACCCCCACCCCACTGATACATTGATCCCCACACCTCCATTGAGACAGTGTTACACCCCCACCCCACTGAGATATTGTCCCCCACACCTCCATTGAGACAGTGTTACAGACCCACCCCCACAGAGACATTGTTCCCCACACCTCCATTGAGACAGTGTTACACCCCCACCCCACTGAGATATTGTCCCCCACACCTCCATTGAGACAGTGTTACAGACCCACCCCCACAGAGACATTGTTCGCCACACCTCCATTGAGACAGTGTTGCACCCCCACCCCACTGAGACATTGTCCCACACACCTCCATTGAGACACTGTTACACCCCCACCCCACTGAGACATTGTCCCCCACAACTCCATTGAGACAGTGTTACACCCCCAACTCACAGAGACATTGTTCCTCCACCTCCACTGAGACAGTGTTACACCCCCACCCCACTGAGACATTGTCACCCACCTCCATTGAGACAGTGTTACAGCCCACCCCACTGAGACATTATCCCCCGCACATCCATTGAGAAAGTGTTACACACCCACCCTCACTGAGACATTGTTCCCCACACCTCCATTGAGGCAGTGTTACACCCCCACCCCACTGAGATATTGTTCCCCACACCTCCATTGAGACAGTGTTGCACCCCCACCCCACTGAGGTATTGTCCCCCACACCTCCATTGAGACAGTGTTACACCCCCACCCCACTGAGAAATTTATCCCCACACCTCCATTGAGACAGTGTTACACCCCCACCCCACTAAGATATTGTCCCCTGCACCTCCATTGAGACATTGTTACACACCCATCCCCACTGAGACATTGTCCCCCACACATCCTTTGAGACAATGTTACACCCCCACCCCACTGAGACATTGTTCCCCACACCTCCATTGAGACAGTGTTACACCCCCACCCCACTGAGACGTTGTTCCCCACACCTCCATTGAGACAGTGTTACACCCCCACCCCACTAAGATATTGTCCCCTGCACCTCCATTGAGATAGTGTTACACCCCCACCCGACTGAGACATTGCTCCCCACACGTCCATTGAGACAGTGTTACACCCCGACCCCCACTGAGACATTGTCCCCCACACCTCCATTGAGAAATTGTTACATCCCCACCCCATTGAGACATTTTCCCCCACACCCCATTGAGACAGTGTTACACCCCCACCCCACTGAGACATTGTTCCCCACCTCCACTGAGACAGTGTTACACCCCCACCCCCACTGAGACATTGTCCCGCACACCTCCATTGAGAGAGTGTTACACCCCCACACCACTGAGACATTGTTCCCCACCTCCACTGAGACAGTGTTACACCCCCACCCCTACTGAGACATTGTCCCCCACACCTCCATTGAGACAGTGTTACACCCCCACCCCACTGAGAAATTTATCCCCACACCTCCATTGAGACAGTGTTACACCCCCACCCCTCTAAGATATTGTCCCCTGCACCTCCATTGAGACATTGTTACACACCCATCCCCACTGAGACATTGTTTCCGACACTTCCATTGAGACAATGTTACACCCCCACCCCACTGAGACATTGTCCCCCACACCTCCATTGAGACCGTGTTAGACCCCCACCCCACTGAGACATTGTCCCCCACACCTCCATTGAGAGAGTGTTACACCCACACCTCCCAGAGACATTGTTCCCCACACCTCCATTGAGGCAGTGTTACACCCTCAGCGCACTGAGACATTGTCCCCCACACCTCCATTGAGAGAGTGTTACACCCCCACCCCACTGAGACATTGTCCCCCACACCTCCATTGAGACAGTGTTACACCCCCACCCCACTGATACATTGATCCCCACACCTCCATTGAGACAGTGTTACACCCCCACCCCACTGAGAAATTGTCCCCCACACCTCCATTGAGACAGTGTTACAGACCCACCCCCACAGAGACATTGTTCCCCACACCTCCATTGAGACAGTGTTACACCCCCATCCCACTGAGACATTGTTCGCCACACCTCCATTGAGAAAGTGTTACACCCCCACCCCTACTGAGACATGGTCCCCCTCTCCTCCATTGAGACAGTGTTACACCCCCACTCCACTGAGACATTGTCCCCCACACCTCCATTGAGACAGTGTTACACCCCCACCCCTACTGAGACATTGTCCCCCACACCTCCATTGAGAAACTGTTACACCCCCACCCCACTGAGACATTGTCCCCCACACTTCCATTGAGACAGTGTTACACCCCCACCCCACTGAGACATTGTCCCCCACACCTCCATTGAGACAGCGTTACACCCCCACCCCACTGTGATATTGTTCACCCACACCGCCATTGAGATAATGTTACACCCCCACCCCAATGAGACATTTTTCCGTACACACCTCCATTGAGACAGTGTTACACCCCCAATCCACTGAGACATTGTTCCCCACACACCTCCATTGAGACAGTGATACACCACCACCCCACTGAGACATTGTCCCCCGCACATCCATTGAGAGAGTGTTACACCCCCACCCCCACTGAGACATTGTTCCCCACACCTCCATTGAGATAGTGTTACACCACCACCCCACTGAGACATTGTCCCCCGCACCTCCATTGAGACAGTTTTACTCCCCCACACCTACTGAGACATTGTTCCCCACACCTCCATTGAGACCGTGTTACACCCCCACCCCACTGAGACATTGTCCCCCACACCTCCATTGAGAGAGTGTTACACCCACACCTCCCAGAGACATTGTTCCCCACACCTCCATTGAGGCAGTGTTACACCCTCAGCGCACTGAGACATTGTCCCCCACACCTCCATTGAGACAGTGTTACACCCCCACCCCACTGAGACATGGTACCCACACCTCCATTGAGACATTGTTACACCCCCACCCCACTGAGACATTGTTCCCCCACACCTCCATTGAGACAGTGTTACACCCCCACCCCACTGAGACGTTGTTCCCCACACCTCCATTGAGGCATTGTTACACCCCCACCCCACTGAGACATTGTTCCCACACCTCCATTGAGACATTGTTACACCCCCACCCCACTGAGACATTGTCCCCCACACCTACATTGAGGCATTGTTACACCCCCACCCCACTGAGACATTGTTCCCACACCTCCATTGAGACATTGTTACACCCCCATCCCACTGAGACATTGTTCCCACACCTCCATTGAGACATTGTTACACCCCCACCCCTATTGAGACATTGTTCCCCACACCTCCATTGAGACAGTGTTACACCCCCACCCCACTGAGACATTGTTCCCACACCTCCATTGAGACATTGTTACACCCCCACCCCTACTGAGACATTGTCCCCCACACCTCCATTGAGACAGTGTTACACCCCCACCCCACTGAGACATTGTCCCACACACCTCCATTGAGACACTATTACACCCCCACCCCACTGAGACATTGTCCCGCACAACTCCATTGAGACAGTGTTACACCCCCAACTCACAGAGACATTGTTCCTCCACCTCCACTGAGACAGTGTTACACCCCCACCCCACTGAGACATTGTCACCCACCTCCATTGAGACAGTGTTACAACCCACCCCACTGAGACATTATCCCCCGCACATCCATTGAGAAAGTGTTACACACCCACCCTCACTGAGACATTGTTCCCCACACCTCCATTGAGGCAGTGTTACACCCCCACCCCACTGAGATATTGTTCCCCACACCTCCATTGAGACAGTGTTGCACCCCCACCCCACTGAGATATTGTTCCCCACACCTCCATTGAGAAAGTGTTGCACCCCCACCCCATTGAGGTATTGTCCCCCACACCTCCATTGAGACAGTGTTACACTCCCACCCCAATAAGATATTGTCCCCTGCACCTCCATTGAGACATTGTTACACACCCATCCCCACTGAGCCATTGTTCCCGACACTTCCATTGAGACAGTGTTACACCCCCACCCCCACTGAGACATTGTCCCCCACACATCCTTTGAGACAATGTTACACCCCCACCCCACTGAGACATTGTCCCCCACACCTAATTTGAGACAGTGTTACACCCCCACCCCACTGAGACATTGTTCCCCACACCTCCATTGAGACAGTGTTACACCCCCACCCCACTGAGACGTTGTTCCCCACACCTCCATTGAGACAGTGTTACACCCCCACCCCACTAAGATATTGTCCCCTGCACCTCCATTGAGACAGTGTTACACCCCCACCCCCACTGAGACATTGTCCCCCACACCTCCATTGAGACAGTGTTACACCCCCACCCGACTGAGGCATTGTTCCCCACACGTCCATTGAGACAGTGTTACACCCCCACCCCCACTGAGACATTGTCCCCCACACCTCCATTGAGAAACTGTTACATCGCCACCCCATTGAGACATTTTCCCCCACACCTCCATTGAGACAGTGTTACACCCCCACCCCACTGAGACATTGTTCCCCACCTCCACTGAGACAGTGTTACACCAACATCCCCACTGAGACATTGTCCCCCACACCTCCATTGAGAGAGTGTTACACCCCCACCCCACTGAGACATTGTTCCCCACCTCCACTGAGACAGTGTTACACCCCCACCCCTACTGAGACATTGTCCCCCACACCTCCATTGAGAGAGTGTTACTCCCCCACCCCACTGAGACATTGTCCCCCACACCTCCATTGAGACAGTGTTACACCCCCACCCCACTGATACATTGATCCCCACACCTCCATTGAGACAGTGTTACACCCCCACCCCACTGAGATATTGTCCCCCACACCTCCATTGAGACAGTGTTACAGACCCACCCCCACAGAGACATTGTTCCCCACACCTCCATTGAGACAGTGTTACACCCCCACCCCACTGAGATATTGTCCCCCACACCTCCATTGAGACAGTGTTACAGACCCACCCCCACAGAGACATTGTTCGCCACACCTCCATTGAGAAAGTGTTACACCCCCACCCCTACTGAGACATGGTCCCCCTCTCCTCCATTGAGACAGTGTTACACCCCCACTCCACTGAGACATTGTCCCCCACACCTCCATTGAGACAGTGTTACACCCCCACCCCTACTGAGACATTGTCCCCCACACCTCCATTGAGAAACTGTTACACCCCCACCCCACTGAGACATTGTCCCCCACACTTCCATTGAGACAGTGTTACACCCGCACCCCACTGAGACATTGTCCCCCACTCCTCCATTGAGACAGTGTTACACCCCCACCCCACTGAGACATTGTTCACCCACACCGCCATTGAGATAATGTTACACCCCCACCCCACTGAGACATTTTTCCCCACACACCTCCATTGAGACAGTGTTACAACCCCAATCCACTGAGACATTGTTCCCCACACACCTCCATTGAGACAGTGATACACCACCACCCCACTGAGACATTGTCCCCCGCACCTCCATTGAGAGAGTGTTACACCCCCACCCCCACTGAGACATTGTTCCCCACACCTCCATTGAGATAGTGTTACACCACCACCCCACTGAGACATTGTCCCCCGCACCTCCATTGAGACAGTGTTACACCCCCACCCCTACTGAGACATTGTTCCCCACACCTCCATTGAGACCGTGTTACACCCCCACCCCACTGAGACGTTGTTCCCCACACCTCCATTGAGACAGTGTTACACCGCCACCCCACTAAAATATTGTCCCCTGCACCTCCATTGAGACAGTGTTACACCCCCACCCCCACTGAGACATTGTCCCCCACACCTCCATTGAGACAGTGTTACACCCCCACCCCACTGAGACATTGTTCCCACACCTCCATTGAGACAGTGTTACACCCCCACCCCACTGAGACATTGTTCCCACACCTCCATTGAGACATTGTTACACCCCCACCCCTACTGAGACATTGTCCCCCACACCTCCATTGAGACAGTGTTGCACGCCCACCCCACTGAGACATTGTCCCACACACCTCCATTGAGACACTGTTACACCCCCACCCCACTGAGACATTGACCCCACAACTCCATTGAGACAGTGTTACACCCCCAACTCACAGAGACATTGTTCCTCCACCTCCACTGAGACAGTGTTACACCCCCACCCCACTGAGACATTGTCACCCACCTCCATTGAGACAGTGTTACAGCCCACCCCACTGAGACATTATCCCCCGCACATCCATTGAGAAAGTGTTACACACCCACCCTCACTGAGACATTGTTCCCCACACCTCCATTGAGGCAGTGTTACACCCCCACCCCACTGAGATATTGTTCCCCACACCTCCATTGAGACAGTGTTGCACCCCCACCCCACTGAGGTATTGTCCCCCACACCTCCATTGAGACAGTGTTACACCCCCACCCCACTGAGAAATTTATCCCCACACCTCCATTGAGAGAGTGTTACACCCCCACCCCACTAAGATATTGTCCCCTGCACCTCCATTGAGACATTGTTACACACCCATCCCCACTGAGACATTGTCCCCCACACCTCCATTGAGAGAGTGTTACACCCCCACCCCACTGAGACATTGTTCCCCACCTCCACTGAGACAGTGTTACACCCCCACCCCTACTGAGACATTGTCCCCCACACCTCCATTGAGAGACTGTTACTCCCCCACCCCACTGAGACATTGTCCCCCACACCTCCATTGAGACAGTTTTACACCCCCACCCCACTGATACATTGATCCCCACACCTCCATTGAGACAGTGTTACACCCCCACCCCACTGAGATATTGTCCCCCACACCTCCATTGAGACAGTGTTACAGACCCACCCCCACAGAGACATTGTTCCTCACACCTCCATTGAGACAGTGTTACACCCCCACCCCACTGAGATATTGTCCCCCACACCTCCATTGAGACAGTGTTACAGACCCACCCCCACAGAGACATTGTTCGCCACACCTCCATTGAGAAAGTGTTACACCCCCACCCCTACTGAGACATGGTCCCCCTCTCCTCCATTGAGACAGTGTTACACCCCCACTCCACTGAGACATTGTCCCCCACACCTCCATTGAGACAGTGTTACACCCCCACCCCTACTGAGACATTGTCCCCCACGCCTCCATTGAGAAACTGTTACACCCCCTCCCCACTGAGACATTGTCCCCCACACTTCCATTGAGACAGTGTTACACCCGCACCCCACTGAGACATTGTCCCCCACTCCTCCATTGAGACAGTGTTACACCCCCACCCCACTGAGACATTGTTCACCCACACCGCCATTGAGATAATGTTACACCCCCACCCCACTGAGACATTTTTCCCCACACACCTCCATTGAGACAGTGTTACAACCCCAATCCACTGAGACATTATCCCCACACACCTCCATTGAGACAGTGATACACCACCACCCCACTGAGACATTGTCCCCCGCACCTCCATTGAGAGAGTGTTACACCCCCACCCCCACTGAGACATTGTTCCCCACACCTCCATTGAGATAGTGTTACACCACCACCCCACTGAGACATTGTCCCCCGCACCTCCATTGAGACAGTGTTACACCCCCACCCCTACTGAGACATTGTTCCCCACACCTCCATTGAGACCGTGTTAAACCCCCACCCCACTGAGACGTTGTTCCCCACACCTCCATTGAGACAGTGTTACACCCCCACCCCACTAAGATATTGTCCCCTGCACCTCCATTGAGACAGTGTTACACCCCCACCCCCACTGAGACATTGTCCCCCACACCTCCATTGAGACAGTGTTACACCCCCACCCCACTGAGACATTGTTCCCACACCTCCATTGAGACAGTGTTACACCCCCACCCCACTGAGACATTGTTCCCACACCTCCATTGAGACATTGTTACACCCCCACCCCTACTGAGACATTGTCCCCCACACCTCCATTGAGACAGTGTTGCACGCCCACCCCACTGAGACATTGTCCCACACACCTCCATTGAGACACTGTTACACCCCCACCCCACTGAGACATTGTCCCCCACAACTCCATTGAGACAGTGTTACACCCCCAACTCACAGAGACATTGTTCCTCCACCTCCACTGAGACAGTGTTACACCCCCACCCCACTGAGACATTGTCACCCACCTCCATTGAGACAGTGTTACAGCCCACCCCACTGAGACATTATCCCCGGCACATCCATTGAGAAAGTGTTACACACCCACCCTCACTGAGACATTGTTCCCCACACCTCCATTGAGGCAGTGTTACACCCCCACCCCACTGAGATATTGTTCCCCACACCTCCATTGAGACAGTGTTGCACCCCCACCCCACTGAGGTATTGTCCCCCACACCTCCATTGAGACAGTGTTACACCCCCACCCCACTGAGAAATTTATCCCCACACCTCCATTGAGACAGTGTTACACCCCCACCCCACTAAGATATTGTCCCCTGCACCTCCATTGAGACATTGTTACACACCCATCCCCACTGAGACATTGTCCCCCACACATCCTTTGAGACAATGTTACACCCCCACCCCACTGAGACATTGTTCCCCACACCTCCATTGAGACAGTGTTACACCCCCACCCCACTGAGACGTTGTTCCCCACACCTCCATTGAGACAGTGTTACACCCCCACCCCACTAAGATATTGTCCCCTGCACCTCCATTGAGATAGTGTTACACCCCCACCCGACTGAGACATTGTTCCCCACACGTCCATTGAGACAGTGTTACACCCCGACCCCCACTGAGACATTGTCCCCCACACCTCCATTGAGAAATTGTTACATCCCCACCCCATTGAGACATTTTCCCCCACACCCCATTGAGACAGTGTTACACCCCCACCCCACTGAGACATTGTTCCCCACCTCCACTGAGACAGTGTTACACCCCCACCCCTACTGAGACATTGTCCCGCACACCTCCATTGAGAGAGTGTTACACCCCCACCCCACTGAGACATTGTTCCCCACCTCCACTGAGACAGTGTTACACCCCCACCCCTACTGAGACATTGTCCCCCACACCTCCATTGAGAGAGTGTTACACCCCCACCCCACTGAGACATTGTCCCCCACACCTCCATTGAGACAGTGTTACACCCCTACCCCACTGATACATTGATCCCCACACCTCCATTGAGACAGTGTTACACCCCCACCCCACTGAGATATTGTCCCCCACACCTCCATTGAGACAGTGTTACAGACCAACCCCACAGAGACATTGTTCCCCACACCTCCATTGAGACAGTGTTACACCCCCACCCCACTGAGACATTGTTCGCCACACCTCCATTGAGAAAGTGTTACACCCCCACTCCTACTGAGACATGGTCCCCCTCTCCTCCATTGAGACAGTGTTACACCCCCACTCCACTGAGACATTGTCCCCCACACCTCCATTGAGACAGTGTTACACCCCCACCCCTACTGAGACATTGTCCCCCACACCTCCATTGAGAAACTGTTACAGCCCCACCCCACTGAGACATTGTCCCCCACACTTCCATTGAGACAGTGTTACACCCCCACCCCACTGAGACATTGTTCACCCACACCGCCATTGAGATAATGTTACATCCCCACACCACTGAGACATTTTTCCCCACACACCTCCATTGAGACAGTGTTACAACCCCAATCCACTGAGACATTGTTCCCCACACACCTCCATTGAGATAGTGATACACCACCACCCCACTGAGACATTGTCCCCCGCACCTCCATTGAGAGAGTGTTACACCCCCACCCCCACTGAGACATTGTTCCCCACACCTCCATTGAGATAGTTTTACACCACCACCCCACTGAGACATTGTCCCCCGCACCTCCATTGAGACAGTGTTACACCCCCACCCCTACTGAGACATTGTTCCCCACACCTCCATTGAGACCGTGTTACACCCCCACCCCACTGAGACATTGTCCCCCACACCTCCATTGAGAGAGTGTTACACCCACACCTCCCAGAGACATTGTTCCCCACACCTCCATTGAGGCAGTGTTACACCCTCAGCGCACTGAGACATTGTCCCCCACACCTCCATTGAGAGAGTGTTACACCCCCACCCCACTGAGACATTGTCCCCCACACCTCCATTGAGACAGTGTTACACCCCCACCCCACTGATACATTGATCCCCACACCTCCATTGAGACAGTGTTACACCCCCACCCCACTGAGAAATTGTCCCCCACACCTCCATTGAGACAGTGTTACAGACCCACCCCCACAGAGACATTGTTCCCCACACCTCCATTGAGACAGTGTTACACCCCCATCCCACTGAGACATTGTTCGCCACACCTCCATTGAGAAAGTGTTACACCCCCACCCCTACTGAGACATGGTCCCCCTCTCCTCCATTGAGACAGTGTTTCACCCCCACTCCACTGAGACATTGTCCCCCACACCTCCATTGAGACAGTGTTACACCCCCACCCCTACTGAGACATTGTTCCCCACACCTCCATTAAGACAGTGTTACACCCCCACTCCACTGAGACATTGTCCCCCACACCTCCATTGAGGCAGTGTTACACCCCCACCCCACTGAGACATTGTTCCCCACACCTCCATTGAGACAGTGTTACACCCCCACCCCTACTGAGACATTGTCCCCCACACCTCCATTGAGAAACTGTTACACCCCCACCCCACTGAGACATTGTCCCCCACACTTCCATTGAGACAGTGTTACACCCCCACCCCACTGAGACATTGTCCCCCACACCTCCATTGAGACAGCGTTACACCCCCACCCCACTGTGACATTGTTCACCCACACCGCCATTGAGATAATGTTACACCCCCACCCCAATGAGACATTTTTCCGTACACACCTCCATTGAGACAGTGTTACACCCCCAATCCACTGAGACATTGTTCCCCACACACCTCCATTGAGACAGTGATACACCACCACCCCACTGAGACATTGTCCCCCGCACATCCATTGAGAGAGTGTTACACCCCCACCCCCACTGAGACATTGTTCCCCACACCTCCATTGAGATAGTGTTACACCACCACCCCACTGAGACATTGTCCCCCGCACCTCCATTGAGACAGTTTTACACCCCCACACCTACTGAGACATTGTTCCCCACACCTCCATTGAGACCGTGTTACACCCCCACCCCACTGAGACATTGTCCCCCACACCTCCATTGAGAGAGTGTTACACCCACACCTCCCAGAGACATTGTTCCCCACACCTCCATTGAGGCAGTGTTACACCCTCAGCGCACTGAGACATTGTCCCCCACACCTCCATTGAGACAGTGTTACACCCCCACCCCACTGAGACATGGTACCCACACCTCCATTGAGACATTGTTACACCCCCACCCCACTGAGACATTGTTCCCCCACACCTCCATTGAGACAGTGTTACACCCCCACCCCACTGAGACGTTGTCCCCCACACCTCCATTGAGGCATTGTTACACCCCCACCCCACTGAAACATTGTTCCCACACCTCCATTGAGACATTGTTACACCCCCATCCCACTGAGACATTGTTCCCACACCTCCATTGAGACATTGTTACACCCCCACCCCTATTGAGACATTGTTCCCCACACCTCCATTGAGACAGTGTTACACCCCCACCCCACTGAGACATTGTTCCCACACCTCCATTGAGACATTGTTACACCCCCACCCCTACTGAGACATTGTCCCCCACACCTCCATTGAGACAGTGTTACACCCCCACCCCACTGAGACATTGTCCCACACACCTCCACTGAGACACTGTTACACCCCCACCCCACTGAGACATTGTCCCGCACAACTCCATTGAGACAGTGTTACACCCCCAACTCACAGAGACATTGTTCCTCCACCTCCACTGAGACAGTGTTACACCCCCACCCCACTGAGACATTGTCACCCACCTCCATTGAGACAGTGTTACAACCCACCCCACTGAGACATTATCCCCCGCACATCCATTGAGAAAGTGTTACACACCCACCCTCACTGAGACATTGTTCCCCACACCTCCATTGAGGCAGTGATACACCCCCACCCCACTGAGATATTGTTCCCCACACCTCCATTGAGACAGTGTTGCACCCCCACCCCACTGAGGTATTGTCCCCCACACCTCCATTGAGACAGTGTTACACACCCACCCCACTGAGAAATTTATACCCACACCTCCATTGAGACAGTGTTACACCCCCACCCCACTAAGATATTGTCCCCTGCACCTCCATTGAGACATTGTTACACACCCATCCCCACTGAGACATTGTTCCCGACACTTCCATTGAGACAGTGTTACACCCCCACCCCACTGAGACATTGTTCCCCACACCTCCATTGAGACAGTGTTACACCCCCACCCCACTGAGACGTTGTTCCCCACACCTCCATTGAGACAGTGTTACACCCCCACCCCACTGAGACGTTGTTCCCCACACCTCCATTGAGACAGTGTTACACCCCCACCCCCACTGAGACATTGTTCACCCACACCGCCATTGAGATAGTGTTACACCCCCACCCGACTGAGGCATTGTTCCCCACACGTCCATTGAGACAGTGTTACACCCCCACCCCCACTGAGACATTGTCCCCCACACCTCCATTGAGAAACTGTTACATCCCCACCCCATTGAGACATTTTCCCCCACACCTCCATTGAGACAGTGTTACACCCCCACCCCACTGATACATTGATCCCCACACCTCCATTGAGACAGTGTTACACCCCCACCCCACTGAGAGATTGTTCCCCACACCTCCATTGAGACAGTGTTACACCCCCACCCCACTGAGACATTGTTCCCCACCTCCACTGGGACAGTGTTACACCACCATCCCCACTGAGACATTGTCCCCCACACCTCCATTGAGAGAGTGTTACACCCCCACCCCACTGAGACATTGTTCCCCACCTCCACTGAGACAGTGTTACACCCCCACCCCTACTGAGACATTGTCCCCCACACCTCCATTGAGAGAGTGTTACACCCCCACCCCACTGAGACATTGTCCCCCACACCTCCATTGAGACAGTGTTACACCCACACCCCACTGATACATTGATCCCCACACCTCCATTGAGACAGTGTTACACCCCCACCCCACTGAGTCATTGTCCCTCACACCTCCATTGAGACAGTGTTACACCCCCACCCCACTGAGATATTGTCCCCCACACCTCCATTGAGACAGTGTTACAGACCCACCCCCACAGAGACATTGTTCCCCACACCTCCATTGAGACAGTGTTACACCCCCACCCCACTGAGATATTGTCCCCCACACCTCCATTGAGACAGTGTTACAGACCCACCCCCACAGAGACATTGTTCGCCACACCTCCATTGAGAAAGTGTTACACCCCCACCCCTACTGAGACATGGTCCCCCTCTCCTCCATTGAGACAGTGTTACACCCCCACTCCACTGAGACATTTACCCCCACACCTCCATTGAGACAGTGTTACACCCCCACCCCTACTGAGACATTGTCCCCCACACCTCCATTGAGAAAGTGTTACACCCCCACCCCACTGAGACATTGTCCCCCACACTTCCATTGAGACAGTGTTACACCCGCACCCCACTGAGACATTGTCCCACACTCCTCCATTGAGACAGTGTTACACCCCCACCCCACTGAGACATTGTTCACCCACACCGCCATTGAGATAATGTTACACCCCCACCCCACTGAGACATTTTTCCCCACACACCTCCATTGAGACAGTGTTACAACCCCAATCCACTGAGACATTGTTCCCCACACACCTCCATTGAGACAGTGATACACCACCACCCCACTGAGACATTGTCCCCCGCACCTCCATTGAGAGAGTGTTACACCCCCACCCCCACTGAGACATTGTTCCCCACACCTCCATTGAGATAGTGTTACACCACCACCCCACTGAGACATTGTCCCCCGCACCTCCATTGAGACAGTGTTACACCCCCACCCCTACTGAGACATTGTTCCCCACACCTCCATTGAGACCGTGTTACACCCCCACCCCACTGAGACGTTGTTCCCCACACCTCCATTGAGACAGTGTTACACCCCCACCCCACTAAGATATTGTCCCCTGCACCTCCATTGAGACAGTGTTACACCCCCACCCCCACTGAGACATTGTCCCCCACACCTCCATTGAGACAGTGTTACACCCCCACCCCACTGAGACATTGTTCCCACACCTCCATTGAGACAGTGTTACACCCCCACCCCACTGAGACATTGTCCCACACACCTCCATTGAGACACTGTTACACCCCCACCCCACTGAGACATTGTCCCCCACAACTCCATTGAGACAGTGTTACACCCCCAACTCACAGAGACATTGTTCCTCCACCTCCACTGAGACAGTGTTACACCCCCACCCCACTGAGACATTGTCACCCACCTCCATTGAGACAGTGTTACAGCCCACCCCACTGAGACATTATCCCCCGCACATCCATTGAGAAAGTGTTACACACCCACCCTCACTGAGACATTGTTCCCCACACCTCCATTGAGGCAGTGTTACACCCCCACCCCACTGAGATATTGTTCCCCACACCTCCATTGAGACAGTGTTGCACCCCCACCCCACTGAGGTATTGTCCCCCACACCTCCATTGAGACAGTGTTACACCCCCACCCCACTGAGAAATTTATCCCCACACCTCCATTGAGACAGTGTTACACCCCCACCCCACTAAGATATTGTCCCCTGCACCTCCATTGAGACATTGTTACACACCCATCCCCACTGAGACATTGTCCCCCACACATCCTTTGAGACAATGTTACACCCCCACCCCACTGAGACATTGTTCCCCACACCTCCATTGAGACAGTGTTACACCCCCACCCCACTGAGACGTTGTTCCCCACACCTCCATTGAGACAGTGTTACACCCCCACCCCACTAAGATATTGTCCCCTGCACCTCCATTGAGATAGTGTTACACCCCCACCCGACTGAGACATTGCTCCCCACACGTCCATTGAGACAGTGTTACACCCCGACCCCCACTGAGACATTGTCCCCCACACCTCCATTGAGAAATTGTTACATCCCCACCCCATTGAGACATTTTCCCCCACACCCCATTGAGACAGTGTTACACCCCCACCCCACTGAGACATTGTTCCCCACCTCCACTGAGACAGTGTTACACCCCCACCCCCACTGAGACATTGTCCCGCACACCTCCATTGAGAGAGTGTTACACCCCCACCCCACTGAGACATTGTTCCCCACCTCCACTGAGACAGTGTTACACCCCCACCCCTACTGAGACATTGTCCCCCACACCTCCATTGAGACAGTGTTACACCCCCACCCCACTGAGAAATTTATCCCCACACCTCCATTGAGACAGTGTTACACCCCCACCCCTCTAAGATATTGTCCCCTGCACCTCCATTGAGACATTGTTACACACCCATCCCCACTGAGACATTGTTTCCGACACTTCCATTGAGACAATGTTACATCCCCACCCCACTGAGACATTGTCCCCCACACCTAATTTGAGACAGTGTTACACCCCCACCCCACTGAGACATTGTTCCCCACACCTCCATTGAGACAGTGTTACACCCCCACCCCACTGAGACGTTGTTCCCCACACCTCCATTGAGACAGTGTTACACCCCCACCCCACTAAGATATTGTTCCCCACACCTCCATTGAGACAGTGTTACACCCCCACCCCCACTGAGACATTGTCCCCCACACCTCCATTGAGACAGTGTTACACCCCCACCCCACTGAGACATTGTTCACCCACACCGCCATTGAGATAGTGTTACACCCCCACCCGACTGAGACATTGTTCCCCACACCTCCATTGAGACAGTGTTACACCCTCACCCCCACTGAGACATTGTCCCCCACACCTCCATTGAGAAACTGTTACATCCCCACCCCATTGAGACATTTTCCCCCACACCTCCATTGAGACAGTGTTACACCCCCACCCCACTGAGACATTGTTCCCCACCTCCACTGAGACAGTGTTACACCACCATCCCCACTGAGACATTGTCCCCCACACCTCCATTGAGAGAGTGTTACACCCCCACCCCACTGAGACATTGTCCCCACCTCCACTGAGACAGTGTTACACCCCCACCCCACTGATACATTGATCCCCACACCTCCATTGAGACAGTGTTACACCCCACCACACTGAGATATTGTCCCCCACACCTCCATTGAGACAGTGTTACAGACCCACCCCCACAGAGACATTGTTCCCCACACCTCCATTGAGACAGTGTTACACCCCCACCCCACTGAGATATTGTCCCCCACACCTCCATTGAGACAGTATTACACCCCCACCCCACTGAGACATTGTTCCCCACACCTCCATTGAGAAACTGTTACACCCCCACCCCACTGAGACATTGTCCCCCACACCTCCATTGAGACAGTGTTACACCCCCACCCCACTGAGACATTGTTCACCCACACCGCCATTGAGATAATATTACACCCCCACCCCACTGAGACATTTTTCCCCACACACCTCCATTGAGACAGTGTTACAACCCCAATCCACTGAGACATTGTTCCCCACATACCTCCATTGAGACAGTGATACACCACCACCCCACTGAGACATTGTCCCCCGCACCTCCATTGAGAGAGTGTTACACCCCCACCCCCACTGAGACATTGTTCCCCACACCTCCATTGAGACCGTGTTACACCCCCACCCCACTGAGACGTTGTTCCCCACACCTCCATTGAGACAGTGTTACACCCCCACCCCACTAAGATATTGTCCCCTGCACCTCCATTGAGACAGTGTTACACCCCCACCCCCACTGAGACATTGTCCCCCACACCTCCATTGAGACAGTGTTACACCCCCACCCCACTGAGACATTGTTCACCCACACCGCCATTGAGATAGTGTTACACCTCCACCCGACTGAGACATTGTTCCCCACACGTCCTTTGAGACAGTGTTACACCCCACCCCCACTGAGACATTGTCCCCCACACCTCCATTGAGATAGTGTTACACCACCACCCCACTGAGACATTGTCCCCCGCACCTCCATTGAGACAGTGTTACACCCCCACCCCTACTGAGACATTGTTCCCCACACCTCCATTGAGACCGTGTTACACCCCCAACCCACTGAGACATTGTCCCCCACACCTCCATTGAGAGAGTGTTACACCCACACGTCCCAGAGACATTGTTCCCCACAACTCCATTGAGGCAGTGTTACACCCTCAGCGCACTGAGACATTGTCCCCCACACCTCCATTGAGAGAGTGTTACACCCACACCTCACATAGACATTGTTCCCCAAAACTCCATTGAGACAGTGATACAACCCCACCCTACTGAGACATTGTTCCCGACAACTCCATTGAGACAGTGTTACACCCCCACCCCGACTGAGACATTGTTCCTGACACCTCCATTGAGAGAGTGTTACACCCCCACCCCACTGAGACATTGTCCCCCACACCTCCATTGAGACAGTGTTACACGTCCACCCTACTGAGACATTGTCCCCCACACCTCCATTGAGACAGTATTACACCCCCACCCCACTGAGACATTGTCCCCACACCTCCATTGAGGCAGTGTTACACCCCCACCCCACTGAGACATGGTCCCCACACCTCCATTGAGACAGTGTTACAGCCCCACCCCACTGAGATGTTGTCCCCCACACCTCCATTGAAACAGTTTTACACCTCCACCCCCACTGAGACATTGTCCCCCACACCTCCATTGAGACAGTGTTACAGCCCCACCCCACTGAGATGTTGTCCCCCACACCTCCATTGAAACAGTTTTACACCTCCACCCCACTGAGACATTGTCCCCCATACCTCCATTGAGACAGTGTTACACCCCCACCCCACTGAGATGTTGTTCCCCACACACCTCCATTGAGACAGTGTTACACCTCCACCCCCACTGAGACATTGTCCCCCACACCTCCATTGAGACAGTGTTACACCCCCACCCCACTGAGACATTGTTCCCACACCTCCATTGAGACAGTGTTACTCCCCACCCCACTGAGACATTGTTCCCCACAACTTCATTGAGACAGTGTTACACCCCCACCCCACTGAGACATTGTCCCCCACCTCCACTGAGACAGTGTTACACCCCCACCGCTACTGAGACATTGTTCTCCACACACCTCCATTGAGACAGAGTTACACCCCCACCCCGCTGAGACATTGTCCCCCACACCTCCATTGAGACAGTGTTACACCCCCACCCCACTGAGACATTGTTCCCCACACCTCCATTGAGACAGTGTTACACCCCCACCCCACTGAGACATGCTACCCACACCTCCATTGAGACAGTGTTACACCCCCACCCCACTGAGACATTGTCCCCCACACCTCCATTGAGACATTGTTACACCCCCACCCCACTGAGACATTGTCCCCCACACCTCCATTGAGACAGTTTTACACCCCCACCCCACTGAGACATTGTTCCCCACACCTCCATTGAGACAGTTTTACACCCCCACCCCACTGAGATATTATTCCCCACACCTCCATTGGGACAGTGCCACACCCCTACCCCACTGAGACATTGTCCCACACACCTCCATTGAGACAGTGTTACACCCACACCCCACTGAGACATTTATCCCCACACCTCCATTGAGAGAGTGTTACACCCCCACCCCACTAAGATATTGTCCCCCACACCTCCATTGAGACAATGTTACACACCCACCCCACTGAGACATTGTCCCCCACACCTCATTTGAGACAGTGGTGCACCTCACCCCAATGAGACATTGTCCCCCACACCTCCATTGAGAAAGTGTTACACCCCCACCCCCACTGAGACATTGTTCCCCACACTTCCATTGAGACAGTGTTCCACCCCCACCCCCACTGAGACATTGTCCCCCACACCTCCATTGAGACAATGTTACACACCCACCCCACTGAGACATTGTCCCCCACACCTCATTTGAGACAGTGGTGCACCTCACCCCAATGAGACATTGTCCCCCACACCTCCATTGAGACAGTGTTAAACCCCCACCACACTGAGACATTGTCCACCACACCTCCATTGAGAGAGTGTTACACCCCCACCCCACTGAGTCATTGTCCCCCACACCTCCATTGAGACAGTGTTACACCCCCACCCCACTGAGACATTGTTCCGCACACCTCCATTGAGACAGTGTTACACCCCCACCCCACTTTGACGTTGTTCCCCACACCTCCATTGAGACAGTGTTACACTCCCAACCCTGCAGAGACTTTGTTCCCCACACCTCCATTGAGACAGTGTTACACCTTCACCCCCACTGAGACATTGTCCCCCTCACCTCCATTGAGACAGTATTACACCCCCACCCCTACTGAGACATTGTCCCCCACACCTCCATTGAGACAGTGTTACACCCCCACCCCCACTGAGACATTGTCCCACATACATCCATTGAGACAGTATTACACCCCCACCCCTACTGAGACATTGTCCCCCACACCTCCATTGAGACAGTGTTACACCCTCACCCTACTGAGACATTGTCCCCCACACCACCATTGAGACAGTGCTACACCCCCACCCCACTGAGACATTGTTCCCCAAAACTCCATTGAGACAGTGTTACACCCCCACCCTACTGAGACGTTGTTCTCGACAACTCCATTGAGACAGTGTTACACACCCACCCCTACTGAGACATTGTTCCTGACACCTCCATTGAGAGAGTGTTAAACCCATTCCCCACTGAGACATTGTTCCCCACACCTCCATTGAGAGACTGTTACACCCCCACCCCACTGAGACATTGTCCGCCACACCTCCATTGAGACAGTGTTACACGTCCACCTTACTGAGACATTGTCCCCCACACCTCCATTGAGACAGTATCACACCCCCATCCCACTGAGACATTGTCCCCACACCTTCATTGAGGCAGTGTTACACTCCCACCCCACTGAGACATGGTCCCCACACCTCCATTGAGACAGTGTTACAGCCCCACCCCACTGAGACATTGTCCCCCACACCTCCATTGAAACAGCGTTACACCTCCATCCCACTGAGACATTATCCCTCACACCTCCATTGAGACAGTGTTACACCCCCACCCCACTGAGATATTGTTCCCCACACACCTCAATTGAGACAGTGTTATACCTCCACCCCCACTGAGACATTGTCCCCCACACCTCCATTGAGACAGTGTTACACCCCCACCCCTACTGAGACATTGTCCCCCACACCTCCACTGAGACAGTGTTACACCCCCACCCCTACTGAGACATTGTTCCCACACCTCCATTGAGACAGTGTTACACCCCCACCCCACTGAGACATTGTTCCCCACACCTTCATTGAGACAGTGTTACACCCCAACCCCACTGAGACATTGTCCCCCACCTCCACTGAGACAGTGTTACACCCCCACCCCGACTGAGACATTGTTCCCCACACACCTCCATTGAGACAGTGTTACACCCCCGCCCCACTGAGACATTGTTTTCCACACCTCCACTGAGACAGTGTTACACCCCCAGCCCACTGAGACATTGTTCGCCCACACCTCCATTGAGACAGTATAACACCCCCACCCCACTGATACATTGTCCCCCACACCTCCATTGAGGCATTGTTACACCCCCACCCCACTGAGACATTGTTCCCACACCTCCATTGAGACATTGTTACACCCCACCCCTACTGAGACATTGTCCCCCACACCTCCATTGAGACAGTGTTACACCCCCTCCCCACTGAGACATTGTTCCCCACACCTCCATTGAGACCGTGTTACACCCCCATCCCACTGAGAAATTGTTCGCCACACCTCCATTGAGAAAGTGTTACACCCCCACCCCTACTGAGACATGCTCCCCCTCTCCTCCATTGAGACAGTGTTACACCCCCACTCCACTGAGACATTGTCCCCCACACCTCCATTGAGACAGTGTTACACCCCCACCCCTACTGAGACATTGTCCCCCACACCTCCATTGAGAAACTGTTACACCCCCACCCCACTGAGACATTGTCCCCCACTCCTCCATTGAGACAGTGTTACACCCCCACACCACTGAGACATTTTTCCCCACACACCTCCATTGAGACAGTGTTACAACCCCAATCTACTGAGACATTGTTCCCCACACACCTCCATTGAGACAGTGATACACCACCACCCCACTGAGACATTGTCCTTCGCACCTCCATTGAGAGAGTGTTACACCCCCACCCCCACTGAGACATTGTTCCCCACACCTCCATTGAGATAGTGTTACACCACCACCCCACTGAGACATTGTCCCCCGCACCTCCATTGAGACAGTGTTACACCCCCACCCCTACTGAGACATTGTTCCCCACACCTCCATTGAGACCGTGTTACACCCCCACCCCACTGAGACATTGTCCCCCACACCTCCATTGAGAGAGTGTTACACCCACACCTCCCAGAGACATTGTTCCCCACACCTCCATTGAGGTAGTGTTACACCCTCAGCGCACTGAGACATTGTCCCCCACACCTCCATTGAGAGAGTGTTACACCAACACCTCACATAGACATTGTTCCCCAAAACTCCATTGAGACAGTGATACAGCCCCACCCTACTGAGACATTGTTCCCGACAACTCCATTGAGACAGTGTTACACCCCCACCCCGACTGAGACATTGTTCCTGACACCTCCATTGAGAGAGTGTTACACCCCCACCCCACTGAGACATTGTCCCCCACACCTCCATTGAGACAGTGTTAGACGTCCACCCTACTGAGACATTGTCCCCCACACCTCCATTGAGACAGTATTACACCCCCACCCCACTGAGACATTGTCCCCACACCTCCATTGAGGCAGTGTTACACCCCCACCCCACTGAGACATGGTCCCCACACCTCCATTGAGACAGTGTTACAGCCCCACCCCACTGAGATGTTGTCCCCCACACCTCCATTGAAACAGTTTTACACCTCCACCCCACTGAGACATTGTCCCCCATACCTCCATTGAGACAGTGTTACAGCCCCACCCCAATGAGATATTGTTCCCCACACACCTCCATTGAGACAGTGTTACACCTCCACACCCACTGAGACATTGTCCCCCACACCTCCATTGAGACAGTGTTACACCCCCACCCCACTGAGACATTGTTCCCACACCTCCATTGAGACAGTGTTACTCCCCACCCCACTGAGACATTGTTCCCCACAACTTCATTGAGACAGTGTTACACCCCCACCCCACTGAGACATTGTCCCCCACCTCCACTGAGACAGTGTTACACCCCCACCGCTACTGAGACATTGTTCTCCACACACCTCCATTGAGACAGAGTTACACCCCCACCCTGCTGAGACATTGTCCCCCACACCTCCATTGAGACAGTGTTACACCCCCACCCCACTGAGACATGCTACCCACACCTCCATTGAGACAGTTTTACACCCCCACCCCACTGAGACATTGTCCCCCACACTTCCATTGAGACAGTGTTACACCCGCACCCCACTGAGACATTGTCCCCCACTCCTCCATTGAGACAGTGTTACACCCCCACCCCACTGAGACATTGTTCACCCACACCGCCATTGAGATAATGTTACACCCCCACCCCACTGAGACATTTTTCCCCACACACCTCCATTGAGACAGTGTTACAACCCCAATCCACTGAGACATTGTTCCCCACACACCTCCATTGAGACAGTGATACACCACCACCCCACTGAGACATTGTCCCCCGCACCTCCATTGAGAGAGTGTTACACCCCCACCCCCACTGAGACATTGTACCCCACACCTCCATTGAGATAGTGTTACACCACCACCCCACTGAGACATTGTCCCCCGCACCTCCATTGAGACAGTGTTACACCCCTACCCCTACTGAGACATTGTTCCCCACACCTCCATTGAGACCGTGTTACACCCCCACCCCACTGAGACGTTGTTCCCCACACCTCCATTGAGACAGTGTTACACCCCCTCCCCACTAAGATATTGTCCCCTGCACCTCCATTGAGACAGTGTTACACCCCCACCCCACTAAGATATTGTCCCCTGCACCTCCATTGAGACAGTGTTACACCCCCACCCCCACTGAGACATTGTCCCCCACACCTCCATTGAGACAGTGTTACATCCCCACCCCACTGAGACATTGTTCACCCACACTGCCATTGAGATAGTGTTACACCCCCACCCGACTGAGACATTGTTCCCCACACGTCCATTGAGACAGTGTTACACCCCCACCCCCACTGAGACATTGTCCCCCACACCTCCATTGAGATAGTGTTACACCACCACCCCACTGAGACATTGTCCCCCGCACCTCTATTGAGACAGTGTTACACCCCCACCCCACTAAGATATTGTCCCCTGCACCTCCATTGAGACAGTGTTACACCCCCACCCCCACTGAGACATTGTCCCCCACACCTCCATTGAGACAGTGTTACATCCCCACCCCACTGAGACATTGTTCACCCACACTGCCATTGAGATAGTGTTACACCCCCACCCGACTGAGACATTGTTCCCCACACGTCCATTGAGACAGTGTTACACCCCCACCCCCACTGAGACATTGTCCCCCACACCTCCATTGAGATAGTGTTACACCAGCACCCCACTGAGACATTGTCCCCCGCACCTCCATTGAGACAGTGTTACACCCCCACCCCTACTGAGACATTGTTCCCCACACCTCCATTGAGACCGTGTTACACCCCCACCCCACTGAGACATTGTCCCCCACACCTCCATTGAGAGAGTGTTACACCCACACCTCCCAGTGACATTGTTCCCCACAACTCCATTGAGGCAGTGTTACACCCTCAGCGCACTGAGACATTGTCCCCCACACCTCCATTGAGAGAGTGTTACACCCCCACCCCACTGAGACATTGTCCCCCACACCTCCATTGAGACAGTGTTACACGTCCACCCTACTGAGACATTGTCCCCCACACCTCCATTGAGACAGTATTACACCCCCACCCCACTGAGACATTGTCCCCACACCTCCATTGAGGCAGTGTTACACCCCCACCCCACTGAGACATGGTCCCCACACCTCCATTGAGACAGTGTTACAGCCCCACCCCACTGAGATGTTGTCCCCCACACCTCCATTGAAACAGTTTTACACCCCCACCCCACTGAGATATTGTTCCCCACACACCTCCATTGAGACAGTGTTACACCTCCACCCCACTGAGACATTGTCCCCCATACCTCCATTGAGACAGTGTTACACCCCCACCCCACTGAGATATTGTTCCCCACACACCTCCATTGAGACAGTGTTACACCTCCACCCCCACTGAGACATTGTCCCCCACACCTCCATTGAGACAGTGTTACACCCCCACCCCACTGAGACATTGTTCCCACACCTCCATTGAGACAGTGTTACTCCCCACCCCACTGAGACATTGTTCCCCACAACATCATTGAGACAGTGTTACACCCCCACCCCACTGAGACATTGTCCCCCACCTCCACTGAGACAGTGTTACACCCCACCGCTACTGAGACATTGTTCTCCACACACCTCCATTGAGACAGAGTTACACCCCCACCCCGCTGAGACATTGTCCCCCACACCTCCATTGAGACAGTGTTACACCCCCACCCCACTGAGACATGCTACCCACACCTCCATTGAGACAGTGTTACACCCCCACCCCACTGAGACATTGTCCCCCACACCTCCATTGAGACAGTTTTACACCCCCACCCCACTGAGACATTGTTCCCCACACCTCCATTGAGACAGTGTTACACCCCCACCCCACTGAGATATTATTCCCCACACCTCCATTGAGACAGTGCCACACCCCTACCCCACTGAGACATTGTCCCACACACCTCCATTGAGACAGTGTTACACCCACACCCCACTGAGACATTTATCCCCACACCTCCATTGAGAGAGTGTTACACCCCCACCCCACTAAGATATTGTCCCCTGCACCTCCATTGAGGCAGTGTTACACACCCATCCCCACTGAGACATTGTTCCCCACACTTCCATTGAGACAGTGTTACACCCCCACCCCCACTGAGACATTGTACCCCACACCTCCATTGAGACAATATTACACACCCACCCCACTGAGACATTGTCCCCCACACCTCATTTGAGACAGTGGTGCACCTCACCCCAATGAGACATTGTCCCCCACACCTCCATTGAGACAGTGTTAAACCCCCACCACACTGAGACATTGTCCACCACACCTCCATTGAGACAGTGTTACACCCACACCCCACTGAGTCATTGTCCCCCACACCTCCATTGAGACAGTGTTACACCCCCACCCCACTGAGACATTGTTCCCCACACCTCCATTGAGACAGTGTTACACCCCCACCCCACTGAGACGTTGTTCCCCACACCTCCATTGAGACAGTGTTACACTCCCAACCCTGCAGAGACTTTGTTCCCCACACCTCCATTGAGACAGTGTTACACCCCCACCCCTACTGAGACATTATCCCCCTCACCTCCATTGAGACAGTATTACACCCCCACCCCTACTGAGACATTGTCCCCCACACCTCCATTGAGACAGTGTTACACCCCCACCCCCACTGAGACATTGTCCCACACACATCCATTGAGACAGTATTACACCCCCACCCCTACTGAGACATTGTCCCCCACACCTCCTTTGAGACAGTGTTACACCCCCACCCTACTGAGACATTGTCCCCCACACCTCCATTGAGACAGTGCTACACCCCCACCCCACTGAGACATTGTTCCCCAAAACTCCATTGAGACAGTGTTACACCCCCACCCTACTGAGACGTTGTTCTCGACAACTCCATTGAGACAGTGTTACACCCCCACCCCTACTGAGACATTGTTCCTGACACCTCCATTGAGAGAGTGTTAAACCCATTCCCCACTGAGACATTGTTCCCCACACCTCCATTGAGAGAGTGTTACACCCCCACCCCACTGAGACATTATCCGCCACACCTCCATTGAGACAGTGTTACACGTCCACCTTACTGAGACATTGTCCCCCACACCTCCATTGAGACAGTATCACACCCCCACCCCACTGAGACATTGTCCCCACACCTTCATTGAGGCAGTGTTACACTCCCACCCCACTGAGACATGGTCCCCACACCTCCATTGAGACAGTGTTACAGCCCCACCCCACTGAGACATTGTCCCCCACACCTCCATTGAAACAGCGTTACACCTCCATCCCACTGAGACATTGTCCCTCACACCTCCATTGAGACAGTGTTACACCCCCACCCCACTGAGATATTGTTCCCCACACACCTCAATTGAGACAGTGTTATACCTCCACCCCCACTGAGACATTGTCCCCCACACCTCCATTGAGACAGTGTTACACCCCCACCCCTACTGAGACATTGTTCCCACACCTCCATTGAGACAGTGTTACACCCCCACCCCACTGAG
The DNA here is from genome assembly GCF_052327205.1 of Somniosus microcephalus. Lineage (NCBI taxonomy): Eukaryota > Metazoa > Chordata > Chondrichthyes > Squaliformes > Somniosidae > Somniosus > Somniosus microcephalus. The sequence continues at coordinate 184,912,401 of NC_140998.1, forward strand.
ACATTGTTCCCCACACCTTCATTGAGACAGTGTTACACCCCAACCCCACTGAGACATTGTCCCCCACCTCCACTGAGACAGTGTTACACCCCCACCCCTACTGAGACATTGTTCCCCACACACCTCCATTGAGACAGTGTTACACCCCCGCCCCACTGAGACATTGTTTTCCACACCTCCACTGAGACAGTGTTACACCCCCAGCCCACTGAGACATTGTTCGCCCACACCTCCATTGATGCATTGTTACACCCCCACCCCACTGAGACATTGTTCCCACACCTCCATTGAGACATTGTTACACCCCCACCCCTACTGAGACATTGTCCCCCACACCTCAATTGAGACAGTGTTACACCCCCTCCCCACTGAGACATTGTTCCCCACACCTCCATTGAGACCGTGTTACACCCCCATCCCACTGAGACATTGTTCGCCACACCTCCATTGAGAAAGTGTTATACCCCCACCCCTACTGAGACATGGTCCCCCTCTCCTCCATTGAGACAGTGTTACACCCCCACTCCACTGAGACATTGTCCCCCACACCTCCATTGAGACAGTGTTACACCCCCACCCCTACTGAGACATTGTCCCCCACACATCCATTGAGAAACTGTTACACCCCCACCCCACTGAGACATTGTCCCCCACTCCTCCATTGAGACAGTGTTACACCCCCACACCACTGAGACATTTTTCCCCACACACCTCCATTGAGACAGTGTTACAACCCCAATCCACTGAGACATTGTTCCCCACACACCTCCATTGAGACAGTGATACACCACCACCCCACTGAGACATTGTCCTTCGCACCTCCATTTAGAGAGTGTTACACCCCCACCCCCACTGAGACATTGTTCCCCACACCTCCATTGAGATAGTGTTACACCACCACCCCACTGAGACATTGTCCCCCGCACCTCCATTGAGACAGTGTTACACCCCCACCCCTACTGAGACATTGTTCCCCACACCTCCATTGAGACCGTGTTACACCCCCACCCCACTGAGACATTGTCCCCCACACCTCCATTGAGAGAGTGTTACACCCACACCTCCCAGAGACATTGTTCCCCACACCTCCATTGAGGTAGTGTTATACCCTCAGCGCACTGAGACATTGTCCCCCACACCTCCATTGAGAGAGTGTTACACCCACACCTCACATAGACATTGTTCCCCAAAACTCCATTGAGACAGTGATACAGCCCCACCCTACTGAGACATTGTTCCCGACAACTCCATTGAGACAGTGTTACACCCCCACCCCGACTGAGACATTGTTCCTGACACCTCCATTGAGAGAGTGTTACACCCCCACCCCACTGAGACATTGTCCCCCACACCTCCATTGAGACAGTGTTAGACGTCCACCCTACTGAGACATTGTCCCCCACACCTCCATTGAGACAGTATTACACCCCCACCCCACTGAGACATTGTCCCCACACCTCCATTGAGGCAGTGTTACACCCCCACCCCACTGAGACATGGTCCCCACACCTCCATTGAGACAGTGTTACAGCCCCACCCCACTGAGATGTTGTCCCCCACACCTCCATTGAAACAGTTTTACACCTCCACCCCACTGAGACATTGTCCCCCATACCTCCATTGAGACAGTGTTACACCCCCACCCCAATGAGATATTGTTCCCCACACACCTCCATTGAGACAGTGTTACACCTCCACCGCTACTAATACATTGTTCTCCACACACCTCCATTGAGACAGTGTTACACCCCACCCCACTGAGACATTGTCCCCCACCTCCACTGAGACAGTGTTACACCCCCACCGCTACTGAGACATTGTTCTCCACACACCTCCATTGAGACAGTGTTACACCCCCACCCCACTGAGACATTGTTCCCCACACCTCCATTGAGACAGTGTTACACCCCCACCCCGCTGAGACATTGTCCCTCACACCTCCATTGAGAGAGTGTTACACCCCCACCCCACTGAGACATGCTACCCACACCTCCATTGAGACAGTGTTACACCCCCACCCCACTGAGACATTGTCCCCCACACCTCCATTGAGACATTGTTACACCCCCACCCCACTGAGACATTGTCCCCCACACCTCCATTGAGACAGTTTTACACCCCCACCCCACTGAGACATTGTTCCCCACACCTCCATTGAGACAGTGTTACACCCCCACACCACTGAGATATTATTCCCCACACCTCCATTGAGACAGTGTCACACCCCTACCCCACTGAGACATTGTCCCCCACACCTCCATTGAGACAGTGTTACACCCCCACCCCACTGAGACATTTATCCCCACACCTCCATTGAGAGAGTGTTACACCCCCACCCCACTAAGATATTGTCCCCTGCACCTCCATTGAGACAGTGTTACACACCCATCCCCACTGAGACATTGTTCCCCACACTTCCATTGAGACAGTGTTACACCCCCACCCCCACTGAGACATTGTCCCCCACACCTCCATTGAGACAATGTTACACACCCACCCCACTGAGACATTGTCCCCCACACCTCATTTGAGACAGTTGTGCACCCTCACCCCAATGAGACATTGTCCCCCACACCTCCATTGAGACAGTGTTAAACCCCCACCACACTGAGACATTGTCCACCACACCTCCATTGAGACAGTGTTACACCCCCACCCCACTGAGTCATTGTCCCCCACACCTCCATTGAGACAGTGTTACACCCCCACCCCACTGAGACATTGTTCCCCACACCTCCATTGAGACAGTGTTACACCCCCACCCCACTGAGACGTTGTTCCCCACACCTCCATTGAGACAGTGTTACACTCCCAACCCTACAGAGACTTTGTTCCCCACACCTCCATTGAGACAGTGTTACACCTCCACCCCCACTGAGACATTGTCCCCCTCACCTCCATTGAGACAGTATTACACCCCCACCCCTACTGAGACATTGTCCCCCACACCTCCATTGAGAGAGTGTTATACCCCCACCGCCACTGAGACATTGTCCCACACACATCCATTGAGACAGTATTACACCCCCACCCCTACTGAGACATTGTCCCCCACACCTCCATTGAGACAGTGTTACACCCCCACCCTACTGAGACATTGTCCCCCACACCTCCATTGAGACAGTGCTACACCCCCACCCCACTGAGACATTGTTCCTCAAAACTCCATTGAGACAGTGTTACACCCCCACCCGACTGAGACGTTGTTCTCGACAACTCCATTGAGACAGTGTTACACCCCCACCCCTACTGAGACATTGTTCCTGACACCTCCATTGAGAGAGTGTTAAACCCATTCCCCACTGAGACATTGTTCCCCACACCTCCATTGAGAGACTGTTACACCCCCACCCCACTGAGACATTTTCCGCCACACCTCCATTGAGACAGTGTTACACGTCCACCTTACTGAGACATTGTCCCCCACACCTCCATTGAGACAGTATCACACCCCCACCCCACTGAGACATTGTCCCCACACCTTCATTGAGGCAGTGTTACACTCCCACCCCACTGAGACATGGTCCCCACACCTCCATTGAGACAGTGTTACAGCCCCACCCCACTGAGACATTGTCCCCCACACCTCCATTGAAACAGCGTTACACCTTCATCCCACTGAGACATTGTCCCTCACACCTCCATTGAGACAGTGTTACACCCCCACCCCTACTGAGACATTGTTCCCACACCTCCATTGAGACAGTGTTACACCCCCACCCCTACTGAGACATTGTTCCCACACCTCCATTGAGACAGTGTTACACCCCCACCCCACTGAGACATTGTTCCCCACACCTTCATTGAGACAGTGTTACACCCCCACCCCTACTGAGACATTGTTCCCCACACACCTCCATTGAGACAGTGTGACACCCCCGCCCCACTGAGACATTGTTTTCCACACCTCCACTGAGACAGTGTTACACCCCCAGCCCACTGAGACATTGTTCGCCCACACCTCCATTGAGACAGTATAACACCCCCACCCCACTGATACATTGTCCCCCACACCTCCATTGAGGCATTGTTACACCCCCACCCCACTGAGACATTGTTCCCACACCTCCATTGAGACATTGTTACACCCCCACCCCTACTGAGACATTGTCCCCCACACCTCCATTGAGACAGTGTTACACCCCCTCCCCACTGAGACATTGTCCCACACACCTCCATTGAGACAGTGTTACACCCCCAATCCACTGAGACATTGTTCCCCACACACCTCCATTGAGACAGTGTTACACCACCACCCCACTGAGATATTGTCCCCCGCACCTCCATTGAGAGAGCATTACACCCCCAACCTCACTGAGACATTGTTCCCCACACCTCCATTGAGACAGTGTTACACCCCCACCCCTACTGAGACATTGCTCCCCACACCTCCATTGAGACCGTGTTACACCCCCACCCCACTGAGACATTGTCCCCCACACCTCCATTGAGAGAGTATTACACCCACACCTCCCAGAGACATTGTTCGCCACACATCCATTGAGGCAGTGTTACACCCTCACCCCACTGAGACATTGTCCCCCACACCTCCATTGAGAGAGTGTTACACCCACACCTCACAGAGACATTGTTCCCCAAAACTCCATTGAGACAGTGTTACACCCCCACCCTACTGAGACGTTGTTCTCGACAACTCCATTGAGACAATGTTACACCCCCACCCCTACTGAGACATTGTTCCTGACACCTCCATTGAGAGAGTGTTACACCCATTCCCCACTGAGACATTGTTCCCCACACCTCCATTGAGAGACTGTTACACCCCCACCCCACTGAGACATTGTCCCCCACACCTCCATTGAGACAGTGTTACACGTCCACCTTACTGAGACATTGCCCCCACACCTCCATTGAGACAGTATCACAACTCCACCCCACTGAGACATTGTCCCCACACCTCCATTGAGGCAGTGTTACACTCCCACCCCACTGAGACATGGTCCCCACACGTCCATTGAGACAGTGTTACAGCCCCACCCCACTGAGACATTGTCCCCCACACCTCCATTGAAACAGCGTTACACCTCCATCCCACTGAGACATTGTCCCCCACACCTCCATTGAGACAGTGTTACACCCCCACCCCACTGTGATATTGTTCCCAACACACCTCCTTTGAGACAGTGTTTCACCTCCACCCCCACTGTGACATTGTCCCCCACACCTCCATTGAGACAGTGTTACACCCCCACCCCGCTGAGACATTGTCCCTCACACCTCCATCGAGGCAGTGTTACACGCCCACCCCACTGAGACATGGTACCCACACCTCCATTGAGACAGTGTTACAGCCCCACCCCACTGAGACATGGTACCCACACCTCCATCGAGACAGTGTTACACCCCCACCCCACTGAGACATGGTACCCACACCTCCATTGAGACATTGTTACATCCCCACCCCACTGAGACATTGTCACCCACACCACCATTAAGACAGTTTAACACCCCCACCCAACTGAGACATTGTTCCCCACACCTCCATTGAGACAGTGTTACACCCCCACCCCACTGAGATATTATTCCCCACACCTCCATTGAGACAGTGTCACACCCCCACCCCACTGAGACATTTATCCCCACACCTCCATTGAGACAGTGTTACACCCCCACCCCACTAAGATATTGTCCCCTGCACCTCCATTGAGACAGTGTTACACACCCATCCCCACTGAGACATTGTTCCCCACACTTCCATTCAGACAGTGTTACACCCCCACCCCCACTGAGACATTGTCCCCCACACCTCCATTGAGACAATGTTACACATCCACCCCACTGAGACATTGTCCCCCACACCTCCATTGAGACAGTGTTACACCCCCACCCCACTGAGACATGGTACCCACACCTCCATTGAGACATTGTTACACCCCCACCCCACTGAGACATTGTTCCCACACCTCATTGAGACATTGTTACACCCCCACCCCTACTGAGACATTGTCCCCCACACCTCCAGTGAGACAGTGTAACACCCTCACCCCACTGAGACATTGTTCCCCACACCTCCATTGAGACAGTGTTACGCCCCCACCCCTACTGAGACATTATCCCCCACACATCCTTTGAGACAATGTTACACACCCACCCCACTGAGACATTGGCCCCACACCTAATTTGAGACAGTGTTACACCCCCACCCCAATGAGACATTGTTCCCCACACCGCCATTGAGACAGTGTTACACCCCCACACCACTGAGACGTTGTTCCCCACACCTCCATTGAGACAGTGTTACACCCCCACCCCCACTAAGAAATTGTCCCCTGCACCTCCATTGAGACAGTGTTACACACCCATCCCCACTGAGACATTGTTCCCCACACTTCCATTGAGACAGTGCTACACCCCCACCCCCACTGAGACATTGTCCCCCACACCTCCATTGAGACAGTGTTACACCCCCACCCCACTGAGACATTGTTCACCCACACCGCCATTGAGATAGTGTTACACCCCCACCCGACTGAGACATTGTTCCCCACACGTCCATTGAGACAGTGTTACACCCCCACCCCCACTGAGACATTGTCCCCCACACCTCCATTGAGAAACTGTTACATCCCCACCCCATTGAGACATTTCCCCCAAACCTCCATTGAGACAGTGTTACACCCCCACCCCACTGAGACATTGTTCCCCACCTCCACTGAGACAGTGTTACACCCCCACCCCTACTGAGACATTTTCCCACACACCTCCATTGAGAGAGTGTTACACCCCCACCCCACTGAGACATTGTCCCCCACACCTCGATTGAGACAGTGTTACACCCCCACCCCACTGATACATTGATCCCCACACCTCCATTGAGACAGTGTTACACCCGCACCCCACTGAGAAATTGTCCCCCAAACCTCCATTGAGACAGTGTTACAGACCCACCCCCACAGAGACATTGTTCCCCACACCTCCATTGAGACAGTGTAACACCCCCACCCCACTGAGACATTGTTCGCCACACCTCCATTGAGAAAGTGTTACACCCACACCGCTACTGAGACATGGTCCCCCTCTCCTCCATTGAGACAGTGTTACACCCCCACTCCACTGAGACCTTGTCCCCCACACCTCCATTGAGACAGTGTTACACCCCCACCCCTACTGAGACATTGTCCCCCACACCTCCATTGAGAAACTGTTACACCCCCACCCCACTGAGACATTGTCCCCCACACTTCCATTGAGACAGTGTTACTCCCCCACCCCACTGAGACATAGTCCCCCACACCTCCATTGAGACAGTGTTACACCCCCACCCCACTGAGACATTGTTCACCCACACCGCCATTGAGATAATGTTACACCCCCACCCCACTGAGACATTTTTCCCCACACACCTCCATTGAGACAGTGTTACACCCCCAGTCCACTGAGACATTGTTCCCCACACACCTCCATTGAGACAGTGATACACCACCACCCCACTGAGAAATTGTCCCCCGCACCTCCATTGAGAGAGTGTTACACCCCCACCCCCACTGAGACATTGTTCCCCACACCTCCATTGAGATAGTGTTACACCACCACCCCACTGAGACATTGTCCCCCGCACCTCCATTGAGACAGTGTTACACCCCCACCACTACTGAGACATTGTTCCCCACACCTCCATTGAGACCGTGTTACACCCCCACCCCACTGAGACATTGTCCCCCACACCTCCATTGAGAGAGTGTTACACCCACACCTCCCAGAGACATTGTTCCCCACACCTCCATTGAGGCAGTGTTACACCCTCAGCGCACTGAGACATTGTTCCCCACACCTCCATTGAGAGAGTGTTACACCCACACCTCACATAGACATTGTTCCCCAAAACTCCATTGAGACAGTGTTACACCCCCACCCTACTGAGACATTGTTCCCGACGACTCCATTGAGACAGTGTTACACCCCCACCCCGACTGAGACATTGCTCCTGACACCTCCATTGAGAGAGTGTTACACCCCCACCCCACTGAGACATTGTCCCCCACACCTCCATTGAGACAGTGTTACACGTCCACCCTACTGAGACATTGTCCCCCACACCTCCATTGAGCCAGTATTACACCACCACCCCACTGAGACATTGTCCCCACACCTCCATTGAGGCAGTGTTACACACCCACCCCACTGAGACATTGTCCCCCACACCTCCATTGAGGCAGTGTTACACACCCACCCCACTGAGACATTGTCCCCCACACCTCCATTGAAACAGTGTTACACACCCACCCCACTGAGACATTGTCCCCCATACCTACATTGAGCCAGTGTTACACCCCCACCCCACTGAGATATTGTTCCCCACACACATCCATCGAGAGAGTGTTACACCCCCACCCCACTGAGACATTGTTCCCACACCTCCATTGAGACAGTGTTACTCCCCCACCCCACTGAGACATTGTTCCCACACCTCCATTGAGACAGAGTTACACCCCCACACCACTGAGACATTGATTTCCACACCTCCATTGAGACAGTGTTACACCCCCACCCCGCTGAGACATTGTCCCCCACACCTCCATTGAGACAGTGTTACACCCCCACCCCACTGAGACATTGTTCCCCACACCTCCATTGAGACAGTGTTACACACCCACCCCGCTGAGACATTGTCCCCCACACCTCCATTGAGACAGAGTTACACCCCCACACCACTGAGACATTGATTTCCACACCTCCATTGAGACAGTGTTACACCCCCACCCCACTGAGACATTGTTCCCCACACCTCCATTGAGACAGTGTTACACCCCCACCCCACTAAGATATTGTCCCCTGCACCTCCATTGAGACAGTGTTACACACCCATCCCCACTGAGACATTGTCCCCCACACCTCCATTGAGACAGTGTTACACCCCCTCCCCACTGAGACATTGTTCACCCACACCGCCATTGAGATAGTGTTACACCCCCACCCGACTGAGACATTGTTCCCCACACGTCCATTGAGACAGTGTTACACCCCACCCCCACTGAGACATTGTCCCCCACACCTCCATTGAGAAACTGTTACATCCCCACCCCATTGAGACATTTCCCCCACACCTCCATTGAGACAGTGTTACACCCCCACCCCACTGAGACATTGTTCCCCACACCTCCATTGAGACAGTGTTACACCCCCACCCCACTGAGACATTGTTCCCCACACCTCCATTGAGACAGTGTTACACCCCCACCCCTACTGAGACATTTTCCCACACACCTCCATTGAGAGAGTGTTACACTCCCACCCCACTGAGACATTGTCCCCTACACCTCCATTGAGACAGTGTTACACCCCCACCCCACTGATACATTGATCCCCACACCTCCATTGAGACAGTGTTACACCCCCACCCCACTGAGATATTGTCCCCCACACCTCCATTGAGACAGTGTTACAGACCCACCCCCACAGAGACATTGTTCCCCACACCTCCATTGAGACAGTGTAACACCCCCACCCCACTGAGACATTGTTCGCCACACCTCCATTGAGAAAGTGTTACACCCCCACCCCTACTGAGACATGGTCCCCCTCTCCTCCATTGAGACAGTGTTACACCCCCACTCCACTGAGACCTTGTCCCCCACACCTCCATTGAGACAGTGTTACACCCCCACCCCTACTGAGACATTGTCCCCCACACCTCCATTGAGAAACAGTTACACCCCCACCCCACTGAGACATTGTCCCCCACACTTCCATTGAGACAGTGTTACACCCCAGCCCCACTGAGACATAGTCCCCCACACCTCCATTGAGACAGTGTTACACCCCCACCCCACTGAGACATTGTTCACCCACACCGCAATTGAGATAATGTTACACCCCCACCCCACTGAGACATTTTTCCCCACACACCTCCATTGAGACAGTGTTACACCCCCAATCCACTGAGACATTGTTCCCCACACACCTCCATTGAGACAGTGATACACCACCACCCCACTGAGAAATTGTCCCCCTCACCTCCATTGAGAGAGTGTTACACCCCCTCCCCCACTGAGACATTGTTCCCCACACCTCCATTGAGATAGTGTTACACCATCACCCCACTGAGACATTGTCCCCCGCACCTCCATTGAGAGAGTGTTACACCCACACCTCCCAGAGACATTGTTCCCCACACCTCCATTGAGGCAGTGTTACACCCTCAGCGCACTGAGACATTGTCCCCCACACCTCCATTGAGAGAGTGTTACACCAACACCTCACATCGACATTGTTCCCCAAAACTCCATTGAGACAGTGTTACACACCCACCCTACTGAGACATTGTTCCCGACGACTCCATTCAGACAGTGTTACACCCCCACCCCGACTGAGACATTGCTCCTGATACCTCCATTGAGAGAGTGTTACACCCCCACCCCACTGAGACATTGTCCCCCACACCTCCATTGAGACAGTGTTACACATCCACCCTACTGAGACATTGTCCCCCACACCTCCATTGAGACAGTATTACACCCCCACCCCACTGAGACATTGTCCCCACACCTCCATTGAGTCAGTGTTACACACCCACCCCACTGAGACATTGTCCCCCACACCTCCATTGAAACAGTGTTACACCACCACCCCACTGAGACATTGTCCCCCATACCTCCATTGAGACAGTGTTACAGCCCCACCCCACTGAGATATTGTTCCCCACACACATCCATTGATACAGTGTTACACCTCCTCCCCCACTGAGACATTGTCCCCCACACCTCCATTGAGAGAGTGTTACACCCCCACCCCACTGAGACATTGTTCCCACACATCCATTGAGACAGTGTAACTCCCCCACCCCACTGAGACATTGTTCCCCACAACTTCATTGAGACAGTGGTACACCCCCACCCCACTGAGACATTGACCCCCACCTCCACTGAGACAGTGTTACACACCCACCCCTACTGAGACATTGTTCCCCACACACCTCCATTGAGACAGAGTTACACCCCCACACCACTGAGACATTGATTTCCACACCTCCATTGAGACAGTGTTACACCCCCACCCCGCTGAGACATTGTCCCCCCCAACTCCATTGAGACAGTGTTACACTCCCACCCCACTGAGACATTGTTCCCCACACCTCCATTGAGACAGTGTTACACCCCCACCCCGCTGAGACATTGTCCCTCACACCTCCATTGAGACAGTGTTACACCCCCACCCCACTGAGACATGCTACCCACACCTCCATTGAGACAGTGTTACACCCCCACCCCACTGAGATATTATTCCCCACACCTCCATTGAGACAGTGTCACACCCCTACCCCACTGAGACATTGTCCCCCACACCTCCATTGAGACAGTGTTACAACCCCACCCCCACTGAGACATTGTTCCCCACATCTCCATTGAGACACTGTTAAACCCCCACCTCAATGATACATTGCTCCCTCCACAGCTCCATTGAAACAGTGTCACACCCCCACCTCATTGAGACATTGACCCCCACACCTCAATTGAGACAGTGTTACACCCCCACCCCACTAAGATATTGTCCCGTGCACCTCCATTGAGACAGTGTTACACACCCATCCCCACTGAGACATTGTTCCCCACACCTCCATTGAGACAGTGTTACACCCCCACCCCACTGAGACATTGTTCACCCACACCGCCATTGAGATAGTGTTACACCCCCACCCTACTGAGACATTGTTCCCCACACGTCCATTGAGACAGTGTTACACCCCCACACCCACTGAGACATTGTCCCCCACACCTCCATTGAGAAACTGTTACACCCCCACCCCATTGAGACATTTTCCCCCACACCTCCATTGAGACAGTGTTACACCCCCAACCCACTGAGACATTGTTCCCCACCTCCACTGAGACAGTGTTACAGCCCCACCCCTACTGAGACATTGTCCCCCACACCTCCATTGAGACAGTGTTACACCCCCACCCCACTGAGACATTGTCCCCCACACCTCCATTGAGACAGTGTTACACCCCCACCCCACTGATACATTGATCCCCACACCTCGATTGAGACAGTGTTACACCCCCACCCCACTGAGATATTGTCCCCCACACCTCCATTGAGACAGTGTTACAGACCCACCCCCACAGAGACATTGTTCCCCACACCTCCATTGAGACAGTGTTACACCCCCACCCCACTGAGACATTGTTCGCCACACCTCCATTGAGAAAGTGTTACACCCCCACCCCTACTGAGACATGATCCCCCTCTCCTCCATTGAGACAGTGTTACACCCCCACTCCACTGAGACATTGTCCCCCACACCTCCATTGAGACAGTGTTACACCCCCACCCCTACTGAGACATTGTCGCCCACACCTCCATTGAGACACTGTTACACCCCCACCCCACTGAGACATTGTCCCCCACACTTCCATTGAGACAGTGTTACACCCCCACCCCACTGAGACATTGTCCCCCACACCTCCATTGAGACAGTGTTACACCCCCACCCCACTGAGACATTGTTCACCCACACCGCCATTGAGATAGTGTTACACCCCCACCCCACTGAGACATTTTTCCCCACACACCTCCATTGAGACAGCGTTACACCCCCAATCCACTGAGACATTATTCCCCACACACCTCTATTGAGACAGTGTTACACCCCCACCCCTACTGAGACATTGTTCCCCACACCTCCATTGAGACAGTGTTACACACCCACCCCAACGAGACATAGTCCCCCACACCTCATTTGAGACAGTGGTACACCCCCACCCAACTGACACATTGTCCCCCACACCTCCATTGAGACAGTGTTAAACCCCCACCCCACTGAGACATTGTCCCCCACACCTCCATTGAGACAGTGTTACACCCCCACCCCTACTGAGACATTGTTCCCCACACCTCCATTGAGACAGTGTTACACCCCCACCCCACAGAGACATTGTCCCCCACACCTCCATTGAGACAGTGTTACACGTCCACTCAAATGAGATATTGTCCCCCACACCTCCATTGAGACAGTATTACACCCCCATCCCACTGAGACATTGATCCCCACACCTCCATTGAGGCAGTGTTACACCCCCATCCCACTGAGACATTGTCCCCACACCTCCATTGAGGCAGTGTTACACCCCCATCCCACTGAGACATTGTCCCCACACCTCCATTGAGGCAGTGTTACACACCCACCCCACTGAGACATGGTCCCCAAACCTCCATTGAGACAGTGTTACAGCCCCACCCCACTGAGACATTGTCCCCCACACCTCCATTGATATAGTGTTACACCTCCACCCCACTGAAACATTGTCCCCCACACCTCCATTGAGACAGTGTTACACCCCCACCCCACTGAGATATTGTTCCCAACACACCTCCATTGAGACAGTGTTACACCTCCACCCCAACTGAGACATTGTCCCCCACACCTCCATTGAGACAGTGTTACACCCCCACCCAACTGAGACATTGTTCCCACACCTCCATTGAGACAGTGTTACTCCCCCACCCCACTGAGACATTGTTCCCCACAACTTCATTGAGACAGTGTTACACCCCCACCCCACTGAGACATTGTCCCCCACCTCCACTGAGACAGTGTTACACCCCCACCCCTCCTGAGACATTGTTCTCCACACACCTCCATTGAGACAGTGTTACACCCCCACACCACTGAGACATTGATTTCCACACCTCCATTGAGACAGTGTTACACCCCCACCCCACTGAGACATGGTACCCACACCTCCATTGAGACAGTGTTACACCCCCACCCAACTGAGACATTGTTCCCCACACCTCCATTGAGACAGTGTTACACCCCCACCCCGCTGAGACATTGTCCCTCACACCTCCATTGAGACAGTGTTACACCCCCACCCCAATGAGACATGCTACCCACACCTCCATTGAGACAGTGTTACACCCCCACCCCACTGAGACATTGTCCCCCACACCTCCATTGAGACATTGTTACACCCCCACCCCACTGAGACATTGTCCCCCACACCTCCATTGAGACAGTTTTACACCCCCACCCCACTGAGACATTGTTCCCCACACCTCCATTGAGACAGTGTTACACCCCCACCCCACTGAGATATTATTCCCCACACCTCCATTGAGACAGTGTTACACCCCTACCCCACTGAGACATTGTCCCCCACACCTCCATTGAGACAGTGTTACACCCCCACCCCACTGAGACATTTATCCCCACACCTCCACTTAGACAGTGTTACACCCCCACCCCACTAAGATATTGTCCCCTGCACCTCCATTGAGACAGTGTTACACACCCATCCCCACTGAGACATTGTTCCCCACACTTCCATTGAGACAGTGTTACACCCCCACCCCCACTGAGACATTGTCCCCCACACCTCCATTGAGACAATGTTACACACCCACCCCACTGAGACATTGTACCCCACACCTCATTTGAGACAGAGGTGCACCCTCACCCCACTGAGACATTGTCCCCCACACCTCCATTGAGACAGTGTTAAACCCCCACCACACTGAGACATTGTCCACCACACCTCCATTGAGACAGTGTTACACCCCCACCCCACTGAGTCATTGTCCCCCACACCTCAATTGAGACAGTGTTACACCCCCACCCCACTGAGACATTGTTCCCCACACCTCCATTGAGACAGTGTTACACCCCCACCCCACTGAGACGTTGTTCCCCACACCTCCATTGAGACAGTGTTGCACTCCCACCCCTACAGAGACTTTGTTCCCCACACCTCCATTGAGACAGTGTTACACCCTCACCCCCACTGAGACATTGTCCCCCTCACCTCCATTGAGACAGTGTTACACCCTCACCCCCACTGAGACATTGTTCCCCACACCTCCATTAAGACAGTGTTACAACACCACCACACTGAGACATTGTTCCCCACACCTCCATTGAGACAGTGTTAAACCCACACCCCTACGGAGACATTGTCTCCCACACCTCCATTGAGACAGTGTTAGACCCCCACCCCCACTGAGACATTTTCCCACACACCTCCATTGAGACAGTATTACACCCCCACCCCTACTGAGACATTATACCCCACACCTCCATTGAGACAGTGTTATACCCCCACCCCCACTGAGACATTGTCCCACACACCTCCATTGAGACAGTATTACACCCCCACCCCTACTGAGACATTGTCCCCCACACCTCCATTGAGACAGTGTTACACCCCCACCCAACTGAGACATTGTTCCCCCACACCTCCATTGAGACAGTGTTACACCCCCACCCCACTGAGACATTGTCCCCCACACCTCCATTGAGACAGTGTTACACCCCCACCCCTACTGAGACATTGTCCCCCACACTCCATTGGCGCAATGTTACACCCCCACCCCCACTGAGACATTGTTCCCCACACCTCCATTGAGATAGTTTTACAAACCCACCCTACTGAGATATTGTCCCCCGCACATCCATTGAGATAGTGTTACACCCCCACCCCCACTGAGACATTGTTCCCCACACCTCCATTGAGACAGTCTTACACCCCCACCCCACAGAGATATTGTTCCCACACCTCCATTGAGACAGTGTTACACCTCCACCCCACTGAGACACTTATCCCCACACCTCTTTGAGAAAGTGTTACACCCCCACCCCACAGAGACATTGTCCCCCACAGCTCCATTGAGACAATGTTACACACCCACCCCAACGAGACATAGTCCCCCACACCTCATTTGAGACAGTGGTACACCCCCACCCAACTGACACATTGTCCCCCACACCTCCATTGAGACAGTGTTAAACCCCCACCCCACAGAGACATTGTTCCCCACACCTCCATTGAGACAGTGTTACACCCCCACCCCACAGAGACATTGTCCCCCACAGCTCCATTGAGACAGTGTTACACCCCCACCCCCACTGACACATTGTTCCCCACACCTCCATTGAGACAGTGTTCCAACCCCACCCCCACTGAGACATTGTTCCCCACACCTCTACTGAGACAGTGTTACACCCCCACCCCTACTAGGAAATTGTCCCCCACACCTCCATTGAGACAGTGTTACACCCCCACCCTACTGAGACATTGATCACCCACCTCCATTGAGACAGTGTTGCACCCCCACCCCTAATGAAACATTGTCCCCCACACCTCCACTTAGAGTGTTACACCCCCACCCCACTGAGACATTGACCCCCACACCTCCACTGAGACAGTGTTACACCCCCACCCCTACTGAGACATTGTTCCCCACACCTCCATTGAGACAGTGTTAAACCCCACCCCTACTGAGACATTGTTCCCCACACCTCCATTGAGGCAGTGTTTCATCCCCACCCCACTGAGACATTGGCCCCCCCACCTCCATTGAGACAGTGTTACAACCCCACCCCCACTGAGACATTGTTCACCACATCTCCATTGAGGCAGTGTTTCATCCCCACCCCACTGAGACATTGTTCCCCACACCTCCATTGAGGCAGTGTTTCATCCCCACCCCACTGGGACATTGTTCCCCACACCTCGATTGAGACAGTGTTACACCCCCACCGCCACTGAGACATTGTTCACCACACCTCCATTGAGACAGTGTTACACCCCCACCACCACTGAGACATTGTTCCCCACACCTCCATTGAGACAGTGTTACACCCCCACCCCTACTGAGACATTGTTCCCCACACCTCCATTGAGGCAGTGTTACATCCCCACACCACTGAGACATTTTTCCCCACACCTCCATTGAGGCAGTGTTACACCCCCACCCCTACTGAGACATTGTTCCCCACACCTCCATTAAGGCAGTGTTACACCCCCACCCCACTGAGACATTTTTCCCCACACCTCCATTGAGGCAGTGTTACACCCCCACCCCTACTGAGACATTGTTCCCCACACCTCCATTGAGGCAGTGTTACACCCCCACCCCTACTGAGACATTGTCCCCCACACCTCCATTGAGACAGTGTAACACCCTCACCCCACTGAGACATTGTTCCCCAAACCTCCATTGAGACAGTGTTACACCCCCACCCCACTGAGACATTGTCCCCCACACCTAATTTGAGACAGTGTTACACCCCCACCCCAATGAGACATTTTCCCCACACCTCCATTGAGACAGTGTTACACCCCCACCCCACTAAGATATTGTCCCCTGCACCTCCATTGAGACAGTGTTACACCCCCACCCCACTGAGACATTGTTCACCCACACCGCCATTGAGATAGTGTTACACCCCCACCCGACTGAGACATTGTTCCCCACACATCCATTGAGACAGTGTTACACCCCCACCCGACTGAGACATTTTTCCCCACACCTCCATTGAGGCAGTGTTATACCCCAACCCCTACTGAGACATTGTTCCCCACACCGCCATTGAGATAGTGTTACACCCCCACCCGACTGAGACATTTTTCCCCACACCTCCATTGAAGCAGTGTTACACCCCCACCCCTACTGAGACATTGTTCCCCACACCTCCATTGAGAAACTGTTACATCCCCACCCCATTGAGACATTTCCCCCACACCTCCATTGAGACAGTGTTACACCCCCACCCCACTGAGACATTGTTCCCCACACCTCCATTGAGACAGTGTTACACCCCCACCCCTACTGAGACATTTTCCCACACACCTCCATTGAGAGAGTGTTACTCCCCCACCCCACTGAGACATTGTCCCCCACACCTCCATTGAGACAGTGTTACACCCCCACCCCACTGATACATTGATCCCCACACCTCCATTGAGACAGTGATACACCCCCACCCCACTGAGACATTGTTCGCCCCACCTCCATTGAGAAAGTGTTGCACCCCCACCCCTACTGAGACATGGTCCCCCTCTCCTCCATTGAGACAGTGTTACACCCCCACCCACTGAGACCTTGTCCCCCACACCTCCATTGAGACAGTGTTACACCCCCACCCCACTGAGACATTGTCCCCCACACCTCCATTGAGAAACTGTTACACCCCCACCCCACTGAGACATTGTCCCCCACACTTCCATTGAGACAGTGTTACACCCCCGCCCCACTGAGACATAGTCCCCCACACCGCAATTGAGATAATGTTACACCCCCACCCCACTGAGACATTTTTCCCCACACACCTCCATTGAGACAGTGTTACACCCCCAATCCACTGAGACATTGTTCCCCACACACTTCCATTGAGACAGTGATACACCACCACCCCACTGAGAAATTGTCCCCCGCACCTCCATTGAGAGAGTGTTACACCCCCACCCCCACTGAGACATTGTTCCCCACACCTCCATTGAGATAGTGTTACACCACCACCCCACTGAGACATTGTCCCCCGCACCTCCATTGAGACAGTGTTACACCCCCACCCCTACTGAGATATTGTTCCCCACACCTCCATTGAGACCGTGTTACACCCCCACCCCACTGAGACATTGTCCCCCACACCTCCATTGAGAGAGTGTTACACCCACACCTCCCAGAGACATTGTTCCCCACACCTCCATTGAGGCAGTGTTACACCCTCAGCGCACTGAGACATTGTCCCCCACACCTCAATTGAGAGAGTGTTACACCAACACCTCACATAGACATTGTTCCCCAAAACTCCATTGAGACAGTGTTACACCCCCACCCTACTGAGACATTGTTCCCGACGACTCCATTGAGACAGTGTTACACCCCCACCCCGACTGAGACATTGCTCCTGATACCTCGATTGAGAGAGTGTTACACCCCCACCCCACTGAGACATTGTCCCCCACACCTCCATTGAGACAGTGTTACACGTCCACCCTACTGAGACATTGTCCCCCACACCTTCATTGAGACAGTATTACACCCCCACCCCACTGAGACATTGTCCCCACACCTCCATTGAGGCAGTGTTACACACCCACCCCACTGAGACATTGTCCCCCACACCTCCATTGAAACAGTGTTACACCACCACCCCACTGAGACATTGTCCCCCATACCTCCATTGAGACAGTGTTACACCCCCACCCCACTGAGATATTGTTCCCCACACACATCCATTGAGACAGTGTTACACCTCCACCCCCACTGAGACATTGTCCCCCACACCTCCATTGAGACAGTGTTACACCCCCACCCCACTGAGACATTGTTCCCACACCTCCATTGAGACAGTGTTACTCCCCCACCCCACTGAGACATTGTTCCCCTCAACTTCATTGAGACAGTGTTACACCCCCACCCCACTGAGACATTGTCCCCCACCTCCACTGAGACAGTGTTACACCCCCACCCCTACTGAGACATTGTTCCCCACACACCTCCATTGAGACAGAGTTACACCCCCACACCACTGAGACATTGATTTCCACACCTCCATTGAGACAGTGTTACACCCCCACCCCGCTGAGACATTGTCCCCCACACCTCCATTGAGACAGTGTTACACCCCCACCCCGCTGAGACATTGTCCCTCACACCTCCATTGAGACAGTGTTACACGCCCACCCCACTGAGACATGCTACCCACACCTCCATTGAGACAGTGT
The DNA here is from genome assembly GCF_052327205.1 of Somniosus microcephalus. NCBI lineage: Eukaryota > Metazoa > Chordata > Chondrichthyes > Squaliformes > Somniosidae > Somniosus > Somniosus microcephalus. The sequence continues at coordinate 184,931,873 of NC_140998.1, forward strand.
TACACCCCCACCCCACTGAGACATTGTTCCCCACACCTCCATTGAGGCAGTGTTTCATCCCCACCCCACTGGGACATTGTTCCCCACACCTCGATTGAGACAGTGTTACACCCCCACCGCCACTGAGACATTGTTCACCACACCTCCATTGAGACAGTGTTACACCCCCACCACCACTGAGACATTGTTCCCCACACCTCCATTGAGACAGTGTTACACCCCCACCCCTACTGAGACATTGTTCCCCACACCTCCATTGAGGCAGTGTTACATCCCCACACCACTGAGACATTTTTCCCCACACCTCCATTGAGGCAGTGTTACACCCCCACCCCTACTGAGACATTGTTCCCCACACCTCCATTAAGGCAGTGTTACACCCCCACCCCACTGAGACATTTTTCCCCACACCTCCATTGAGGCAGTGTTACACCCCCACCCCTACTGAGACATTGTTCCCCACACCTCCATTGAGGCAGTGTTACACCCCCACCCCTACTGAGACATTGTCCCCCACACCTCCATTGAGACAGTGTAACACCCTCACCCCACTGAGACATTGTTCCCCAAACCTCCATTGAGACAGTGTTACACCCCCACCCCACTGAGACATTGTCCCCCACACCTAATTTGAGACAGTGTTACACCCCCACCCCAATGAGACATTTTCCCCACACCTCCATTGAGACAGTGTTACACCCCCACCCCACTAAGATATTGTCCCCTGCACCTCCATTGAGACAGTGTTACACCCCCACCCCACTGAGACATTGTTCACCCACACCGCCATTGAGATAGTGTTACACCCCCACCCGACTGAGACATTGTTCCCCACACATCCATTGAGACAGTGTTACACCCCCACCCGACTGAGACATTTTTCCCCACACCTCCATTGAGGCAGTGTTATACCCCAACCCCTACTGAGACATTGTTCCCCACACCGCCATTGAGATAGTGTTACACCCCCACCCGACTGAGACATTTTTCCCCACACCTCCATTGAAGCAGTGTTACACCCCCACCCCTACTGAGACATTGTTCCCCACACCTCCATTGAGAAACTGTTACATCCCCACCCCATTGAGACATTTCCCCCACACCTCCATTGAGACAGTGTTACACCCCCACCCCACTGAGACATTGTTCCCCACACCTCCATTGAGACAGTGTTACACCCCCACCCCTACTGAGACATTTTCCCACACACCTCCATTGAGAGAGTGTTACACCCCCACCCCACTGAGACATTGTCCCCCACACCTCCATTGAGACAGTGTTACACCCCCACCCCACTGATACATTGATCCCCACACCTCCATTGAGACAGTGATACACCCCCACCCCACTGAGACATTGTTCGCCCCACCTCCATTGAGAAAGTGTTGCACCCCCACGCCTACTGAGACATGGTCCCCCTCTCCTCCATTGAGACAGTGTTACACCCCCACTCCACTGAGACCTTGTCCCCCACACCTCCATTGAGACAGTGTTACACCCCCACCCCACTGAGACATTGTCCCCCACACCTCCATTGAGAAACTGTTACACCCCCACCCCACTGAGACATTGTCCCCCACACTTCCATTGAGACAGTGTTACACCCCCGCCCCACTGAGACATAGTCCCCCACACCGCAATTGAGATAATGTTACACCCCCACCCCACTGAGACATTTTTCCCCACACACCTCCATTGAGACAGTGTTACACCCCCAATCCACTGAGACATTGTTCCCCACACACTTCCATTGAGACAGTGATACACCACCACCCCACTGAGAAATTGTCCCCCGCACCTCCATTGAGAGAGTGTTACACCCCCACCCCCACTGAGACATTGTTCCCCACACCTCCATTGAGATAGTGTTACACCACCACCCCACTGAGACATTGTCCCCCGCACCTCCATTGAGACAGTGTTACACCCCCACCCCTACTGAGATATTGTTCCCCACACCTCCATTGAGACCGTGTTACACCCCCACCCCACTGAGACATTGTCCCCCACACCTCCATTGAGAGAGTGTTACACCCACACCTCCCAGAGACATTGTTCCCCACACCTCCATTGAGGCAGTGTTACACCCTCAGCGCACTGAGACATTGTCCCCCACACCTCCATTGAGAGAGTGTTACACCAACACCTCACATAGACATTGTTCCCCAAAACTCCATTGAGACAGTGTTACACCCCCACCCTACTGAGACATTGTTCCCGACGACTCCATTGAGACAGTGTTACACCCCCACCCCGACTGAGACATTGCTCCTGATACCTCGATTGAGAGAGTGTTACACCCCCACCCCACTGAGACATTGTCCCCCACACCTCCATTGAGACAGTGTTACACGTCCACCCTACTGAGACATTGTCCCCCACACCTTCATTGAGACAGTATTACACCCCCACCCCACTGAGACATTGTCCCCACACCTCCATTGAGGCAGTGTTACACACCCACCCCACTGAGACATTGTCCCCCACACCTCCATTGAAACAGTGTTACACCACCACCCCACTGAGACATTGTCCCCCATACCTCCATTGAGACAGTGTTACACCCCCACCCCACTGAGATATTGTTCCCCACACACATCCATTGAGACAGTGTTACACCTCCACCCCCACTGAGACATTGTCCCCCACACCTCCATTGAGACAGTGTTACACCCCCACCCCACTGAGACATTGTTCCCACACCTCCATTGAGACAGTGTTACTCCCCCACCCCACTGAGACATTGTTCCCCTCAACTTCATTGAGACAGTGTTACACCCCCACCCCACTGAGACATTGTCCCCCACCTCCACTGAGACAGTGTTACACCCCCACCCCTACTGAGACATTGTTCCCCACACACCTCCATTGAGACAGAGTTACACCCCCACACCACTGAGACATTGATTTCCACACCTCCATTGAGACAGTGTTACACCCCCACCCCGCTGAGACATTGTCCCCCACACCTCCATTGAGACAGTGTTACACCCCCACCCCGCTGAGACATTGTCCCTCACACCTCCATTGAGACAGTGTTACACGCCCACCCCACTGAGACATGCTACCCACACCTCCATTGAGACAGTGTTACACCCCCACCCCACTGAGACATTGTTCCCCACACCTCCATTGAGACAGTGTTACACCCCCACCCCACTGAGATATTATTCCCCACACCTCCATTGAGATAGTTTTACAAACCCACCCTACTGAGATATTGTCCCCCGCACATCCATTGAGATAGTGTTACACCCCCACCCCACTGAGACACTTATCCCCACACCTCCTTTGAGAAAGTGTTACACCCCCACCCCACAGAGACATTGTCCCCCACAGCTCCATTGAGACAATGTTACACACCCACCCCCAACGAGACATAGTCCCCCACACCTCATTTGAGACAGTGGTACACCCCCACCCAACTGACACATTGTCCCCCACACCTCCATTGAGACAGTGTTAAACCCCCACCCCACTGAGACATTGTCCCCCACACCTCCATTGAGACAGTGTTACACCCCCACCCCTACTGAGACATTGTTCCCCACACCTCCATTGAGACAGTGTTACACCCCCACCCCACAGAGACATTGTCCCCCACTGCTCCATTGAGACAGTGTTACACCCCCACCCCCACTGAGACATTGTTCCCCACACCTCCATTGAGACAGTGTTACACCCCCACCCCACAGAGACATTGTCCCCCATAGCTCCATTGAGACAGTGTTACACCCCCACCCCCACTGAGACATTGTTCCCCACACCTCCATTGAGACAGTGTTACACCCCCACCCCACAGAGACATTGTTCCCCACACCTCCATTGAGACAGTGTTACACCCCCACCCCACAGAGACATTGTCCCCCACAGCTCCATTGAGACAGTGTTACACCCCCACCCCCACTGAGACATTGTTCCCCACACCTCCATTGAGACAGTGTTCCAACCCCACCCCCACTGAGACATTGTTCCCCACACCTCCACTGAGACAGTGTTACACCCCCACCCCTACTAAGAAATTGTCCCCCACACCTCCATTGAGACAGTGTTACACCCCCACCCTACTGAGACATTGTTCACCCACCTCCATTGAGACAGTGTTGCACCCCCACCCCTAATGAAACATTGTCCCCCACACCTCCACTTAGAGTGTTACACCCCCACCCCACTGAGACATTGACCCCCACACCTCCACTGAGACAGTGTTACACCCCCACCCCTACTGAGACATTGTTCCCCACACCTCCATTGAGACAGTGTTAAACCCCACCCCTACTGAGACATTGTTCCCCACACCTCCATTGAGGCAGTGTTTCATCCCCACCCCACTGAGACATTGGCCCCCCCCACCTCCATTGAGACAGTGTTACAACCCCACCCCCACTGAGACATTGTTCACCACATCTCCATTGAGGCAGTGTTTCATCCCCACCCCACTGGGACATTGTTCCCCACACCTCGATTGAGACAGTGTTACACCCCCACCCCCACTGAGACATTGTTCACCACACCTCCATTGAGGCAGTGTTTCAACCCCACCCCACTGAGACATTGTTACCCACACCTCCATTGAGACAGTGTTACACCCCCACCACCACTGAGACATTGTTCCCCACACCTCCATTGAGACAGTGTTACACCCCCACCCCTACTGAGACATTGTTCCCCACACCTCCATTGAGGCAGTGTTACATCCCCACCCCACTGAGACATTTTTCCCCACACCTCCATTGAGGCAGTGTTACACCCCCACCCCTACTGAGACATTGTTCCCCACACCTCCATTGAGGCACTGTTACACCCCCACCCCTACTGAGACATTGTCCCCCACACCTCCATTGAGACAGTGTAACACCCCCACCCCACTGAGACATTGTCCCCCACACCTAATTTGAGACAGTGTTACACCCCCACCCCACTGAGACATTGTTCACCCACACCGCCATTGAGATAGTGTTACACCCCCACCCGACTGAGACATTGTTCCCCACACATCCATTGAGACAGTGTTACACCCCCACCCCCACTGAGACATTGTCCCCCACACCTCCATTGAGAAACTGTTACACCCCCACCCCACTGAGACATTGTCCCCCACACCTCCATTGAGAGAGTGTTACACCCACACCTCCCAGAGACATTGTTCCCCACACCTCCATTGAGGTAGTGTTACACCCTCAGCGCACTGAGACATTGTCCCCCACACCTCCATTGAGAGAGTGTTACACCCACACCTCCCAGAGACATTGTCCCCCACACCTCCATTGAGAGAGTGTTACACCCCCACCCTACTGAGACATTGTTCCCGACGACTCCATTGAGACAGTGTTACACCCCCACCCCGACTGAGACATTGCTCCTGATACCTCGATTGAGAGAGTGTTACACCCCCACCCCACTGAGACATTGTCCCCCACACCTCCATTGAGACAGTGTTACACGTCCACCCTACTGAGACATTGTCCCCCACACCTCCATTGAGACAGTATTACACCCCCACCCCACTGAGACATTGTCCCCACACCTCCATTGAGGCAGTGTTACACACCCACCCCACTGAGACATTGTCCCCCACACCTCCATTGAAACAGTGTTACACCACCACCCCACTGAGACATTGTCCCCCATACCTCCATTGAGACATTGTTACACCCCCACCCCACTGAGATATTGTTCCCCACACACATCCATTGAGACAGTGTTACACCTCCACCCCCACTGAGACATTGTCCCCCACACCTCCATTGAGACAGTGTTACACCCCCACCCCACTGAGACATTGTTCCCACACCTCCATTGAGACAGTGTTACTCCCCCACCCCACTGAGACATTGTTCCCCACAACTTCATTGAGACAGTGTTACACCCCCACCCCACTGAGACATTGTCCCCCACCTCCACTGAGACAGTGTTACACCCCCACCCCTACTGAGACATTGTTCCCCACACACCTCCATTGAGACAGAGTTACACCCCCACACCACTGAGACATTGATTTCCACACCTCCATTGAGACAGTGTTACACCCCCACCCCACTGAGACATTGTCCCCCACACCTCCATTGAGACAGTGTTACACTCCCACCCCACTGAGACATTGTTCCCCACACCTCCATTGAGACAGTGTTACACCCCCACCCCGCTGAGACATTGTCCCTCACACCTCCATTGAGACAGTGTTACACGCCCACCCCACTGAGACATGCTACCCACACCTCCATTGAGACAGTGTTACACCCCCACCCCACTGAGACATTGTTCCCCACACCTCCATTGAGACAGTGTTACACCCCCACCCCACTGAGATATTATTCCCCACACCTCCATTGAGATAGTTTTACAAACCCACCCTACTGAGATATTGTCCCCCGCACATCCATTGAGATAGTGTTACACCCCCACCCCCACTGAGACATTGTTCCCCACACCTCCATTGAGACAGTCTTACACCCCCACCCCACAGAGATATTGTTCCCCACACCTCCATTGAGAAAGTGTTACACCCCCACCCCACAGAGACATTGTCCCCCACAGCTCCATTGAGACAATGTTACACACCCACCCCAACGAGACATAGTCCCCCACACCTCATTTGAGACAGTGGTACACCTCCACCCAACTAACACATTGTCCCCCACACCTCCATTGAGACAGTGTTAAACCCCCACCCCACTGAGACATTGTCCCCCACACCTCCATTGAGACAGTGTTACACCCCCACCCCTACTGAGACATTGTTCCCCACACCTCCATTGAGACAGTGTTACACCCCCACCCCACAGAGACATTGTCCCCCACAGCTCCATTGAGACAGTGTTACACCCCCACCCCCACTGAGACATTGTTCCCCACACCTTCATTGAGACAGTGTTACACCCCCACCCCACAGAGACATTGTCCCCCACAGCTCCATTGAGACAGTGTTACACCCCCACCCCCACTGAGACATTGTTCCCCACACCTCCATTGAGACAGTGTTACACCCCCACCCCACAGAGACATTGTTCCGCACACCTCCATTGAGACAGTGTTGCACCCCCACCCCACAGATACATTGTCCCCCACAGCTCCATTGAGACAGTGTTACACCCCCACCCCCACTGAGACATTGTTCCCCACACCTCCATTGAGACAGTGTTCCAACCCCACCCCCACTGAGACATTGTTCCCCACACCTCCACTGAGACAGTGTTACACCCCCACCCCTAATGAAACATTGTCCCCCACACCTCCACTTAGAGTGTTACACCCCCACCCCACTGAGACATTGACCCCCACACCTCCACTGAGACAGTGTTACACCCCCACCCCTACTGAGACATTGTTCCCCACACCTCCATTGAGACAGTGTTAAACCCCACCCCTACTGAGACATTGTTCCCCACACCTCCATTGAGGCAGTGTTTCATCCCCACCCCACTGAGACATTGGCCCCCCCACCTCCATTGAGACAGTGTTACAACCCCACCCCCACTGAGACATTGTTCACCACATCTCCATTGAGGCAGTGTTTCATCCCCACCCCACTGGGACATTGTTCCCCACACCTCGATTGAGACAGTGTTACACCCCCACCCCCACTGAGACATTGTTCACCACACCTCCATTGAGGCAGTGTTTCAACCCCACCCCACTGAGACATTGTTACCCACACCTCCATTGAGACAGTGTTACACCCCCACCACCACTGAGACATTGTTCCCCACACCTCCATTGAGACAGTGTTACACCCCCACCCCTACTGAGACATTGTTCCCCACACCTCCATTGAGGCAGTGTTACATCCCCACCCCACTGAGACATTTTTCCCCACACCTCCATTGAGGCAGTGTTACACCCCCACCCCTACTGAGACATTGTTCCCCACACCTCCATTAAGGCAGTGTTACACCCCCACCCCACTGAGACATTTTTCCCCACACCTCCATTGAGGCAGTGTTACACCCCCACCCCTACTGAGACATTGTTCCCCACACCTCCATTGAGGCAGTGTTACACCCCCACCCCTACTGAGACATTGTCCCCCTCACCTCCATTGAGACAGTGTAACACCCTCACCCCACTGAGACATTGTTCCCCACACCTCCATTGAGACAGTGTTACACCCCCACCCCACTGAGACATTGTCCCCCACACCTAATTTGAGACAGTGTTACACCCCCACCCCAATGAGACATTTTCCCCACACCTCCATTGAGACAGTGTTACACCCCCACCCCACTAAGATATTGTCCCCTGCACCTCCATTGAGACAGTGTTACAACCCCACCCCCACTGAGACATTGTCCACCACACCTCCATTGAGACAGTGTTACACCCCCACCCCACTGAGACATTGTTCACCCACACCGCCATTGAGATAGTGTTACACCCCCACCCGACTGAGACATTGTTCCCCACACATCCATTGAGACAGTGTTACACCCCCACTCCACTGAGACATTGTTCACCCACACCGCCATTGAGATAGTGTTACACCCCCACCCCCACTGAGACATTGTCCCCCACACCTCCATTGAGAAACTGTTACATCCCCACCCCATTGAGACATTTCCCCCACACCTCCATTGAGACAGTGTTACACCCCCACCCCACTGAGACATTGTTCCCCACACCTCCATTGAGACAGTGTTACACCCCCACCCCTACTGAGACATTTTCCCACACACCTCCATTGAGAGAGTGTTACACCCCCACCCCACTGAGACATTGTCCCCCACACCTCCATTGAGACAGTGTTACACCCCCACCCCATTGATACATTGATCCCCACACCTCCATTGAGACAGTGTTATAGACCCACCCCCACAGAGACATTGTTCCCCACACCTCCATTGAGACAGTGTAACACCCCCACCCCACTGAGACATTGTTCGCCACACCTCCATTGAGAAAGTTTTGCACCCCCACCCCTACTGAGACATGGTCCCCCTCTCCTCCATTGAGACAGTGTTACACCCCCACTCCACTGAGACCTTGTCCCCCACACCTCCATTGAGACAGTGTTACACCCTCACCCCTACTGAGACATTGTCCCCCACACCTCCATTGAGAAACTGTTACACCCCCACCCCACTGAGACTTTGACCCCCACACTTCCATTGAGACAGTGTTACACCCCCACTCCACTGAGACATTGTTCGCACACACCGCAATTGAGAAACTGTTACACCCCCACCCCACTGAGACATAGTCCCCCACACCTCCATTGAGACAGTGTTACACCCCCACCCCACTGAGACATTGTTCACACACACCGCAATTGAGATAATGTTACACCCCCACCCCACTGAGACATTTTTCCCCACACACCTCCATTGAGACAGTGTTACACCCCCAATCCACTGAGACATTGTTCCCCACACACCTCCATTGAGACAGTGATACACCACCACCCCACTGAGAAATTGTCCCCCGCTCCTCCATTGAGAGAGTGTTACACCCCCACCCCCACTGAGACATTGTTCCCCACACCTCCATTGAGATAGTGTTACACCACCACCCCACTGAGACATTGTCCCCCGCACCTCCATTGAGACAGTGTTACACCCCCACCCCTACTGAGACATTGTTCCCCACACCTCCATTGAGACCGTGTTACACCCCCACCCCACTGAGACATTGTCCCCCACACCTCCATTGAGAGAGTGTTACACCCACACCTCCCAGAGACATTGTCCCCACACCTCCATTGAGGCAGTGTTACACCCCCACCCTACTGAGACATTTTCCCGACGACTCCATTGAGACAGTGTTACACCCCCACCCCGACTGAGACATTGCTCCTGATAGCTCGATTGAGAGAGTGTTTCACCCCCACCCCACTGAGACATTGTCCCCCACACCTCCATTGAGACAGTGTTACACATCCACCCTACTGAGACATTGTCCCCCACACCTCCATTGAGACAGTATTACACCCCCACCCCACTGAGACATTGTCCCCACACCTCCATTGAGACAGTGTTACACACCCACCCCACTGAGACATTGTCCCCCACACCTCCATTGAGACAGTGTTACACCCCCACCCCACTGAGACATTGTTCCCACACCTCCATTGAGACAGTGTTACTCCCCCACCCCACTGAGACATTGTTCCCCACAACTTCATTGAGACAGTGTTACACCCCCACCCCACTGAGACATTGTCCCCCACCTCCACTGAGACAGTGTTACACCCCCACCCCTACTGAGACATTGTTCCCCACACACCTCCATTGAGACAGAGTTACACCCCCACACCACTGAGACATTGATTTCCACACCTCCATTGAGACAGTGTTACACCCCCACCCCGCTGAGACATTGTCCCCCACACCTCCATTGAGACAGTGTTACACTCCCACCCCACTGAGACATTGTTCCCCACACCTCCATTGAGACAGTGTTACACCCCCACCCCGCTGAGACATTGTCCCTCACACCTCCATTGAGACAGTGTTACACCCCCACCCCACTGAGACATTGTTCCCCCCACCTCCATTGAGACAGTGTTACACGCCCACCCCACTGCGACATGCTACCCACACCTCCATTGAGACAGTGTTACACCCCCACCCCACTGAGACATTGTTCCCCACACCTCCATTGAGACAGTGTTACACCCCCACCCCACTGAGATATTATTCCCCACACCTCCATTGAGACAGTGTCACACCCCTACCCCACTGAGACATTGTCCCCCACACCTCCATTGAGACAGTGTTACACCCCCACCCCACTGAGACATTTATCCCCACTCTTCCATTGAGACAGTGTTAAACCCCCACCCCACTAAGATATTGTCCCCTGCACCTCCATTGAGACAGTGTTACACACCCATCCCCACTGAGACATTGTTCCCCACACTTCCATTGAGACAGTGTTACACTCCCACCCCCACTGAGACATTGTCCCCCACACCTCCATTGAGACAATGTTACACACCCACCCCACTGAGACATTGTCCCCCACACCTCATTTGAGGCAGTGGTGCACCCTCACCCCAATGAGACATTGTCCCCCACACCTCCATTGAGACAGTGTTAAACCCCCACCACACTGAGACATTGTCCACCACACGTCCATTGAGACAGTGTTACACCCCCACCCCACTGAGTCATTGTCCCCCACACCTCCATTGAGACAGTGTTACACCCCCACCCCACTGAGACATTGTTCCCCACACCTCCATTGAGACAGTGTTACACCCCCACCCCACTGAGACGTTGTTTTCCACACCTCCATTGAGACAGAGTTACAACACCACCACACTGAGACATTGTTCCCCACACCTCCATTGAGACAGTGTTAAACCCCCACCCCTACGGAGACATTGTCTCCCCACACCTCCATTGAGACAGTGTTAGACCCCCACCCCCACTGAGACATTGTCCCACACACCTCCATTGAAACAGTATTATACCCCCACCCCTACTGAGACATTGTCCCCCACACCTCCATTGAGACAGTACTACACCCCCACCCCTACTGAGACATTGTCCCCCACACCTCCATTGAGGCAGTGTTACACCCCACCCTACTGAGACATTGTTCCCCCACACCTCCATTGAGACAGTGTTACACCCCCACCCCTGCTGAGACATTGTCCCCCACACTCCATTGACGCAATGTTACACCCCCACCCCCACTGAGACATTGTTCCCCACACCTCCATTGAGATAGTTTTACAAACCCACACTACTGAGATATTGTCCCCCGCACATCCATTGAGACAGTGTTACACCCCCACCCCCACTGAGACATTGTTCCCCACACCTCCATTGAGACAGTGTTACACCCCCACCCCACAGAGGTATTGTTCCCCACACCTCCATTGAGACAGTGTTACACCTCCACCCCACTGAGACATTTATCCCCACACCTCCATTGAGACAGTGTTACACCCCCACCCCACAGAAACATTGTCCCCCACAGCTCCATTGAGACAATGTTACACACCCACCCCAACGAGACATAGTCCCCCACACCTCATTTGAGACAGTGGTACACCCCCACCCAACTGAGACATTGTCCCCCACACCTCCATTGAGACAGTGTTAAACCCCCACCCCACTGAGACGTTGTCCCCCACACCTCCATTGAGACAGTGTTACACCCCCACCCCTACTGAGACATTGTTCCCCACACCTCCATTGAGACAGTGTTACACCCCCACCCCACAGAGACATTGTCCCCCACAGCTCCATTGAGACAGTGTTACACCCCCACCCCCACTGAGACATTCTTCCCCACACCTCCATTGAGACAGTGTTACACCCCCACCCCACAGAGACATTGTTCCCCACACCTCCATTGAGACAGTGTTACACCCCCACCCCACAGAGACATTGTTCCCCACACCTCCATTGAGACAGTGTTACAACCCCACCCCCACTGAGACATTGTTCCCCACACCTCCATTGAGACAGTGTTACACCCCCACCCCTACTGAGACATTGTCCCCCACACCTCCATTGAGACAGTGTTACACCACCACCCCTACTGAGACATTGTCCCGCACACCTCCATTGAGACAGTTTTACAACCCCTCCCCACTGAGACATTGTCCCCCACACCTCCATTGAGACAGTGTTGCACCCCCACCCCTACTGAAACATTGTCCCCCACACCTCCACTTAGATTGTTACACCCCCACCCCACTGAGACATTGACCCCCACACCTCCACTGAGACAGTGTTACCACCCCACCCCTACTGAGACATTGTTCCCCACACCTCCATTGAGACAGTGTTAAACCCCACCCCTACTGAGACATTGTTCCCCACACCTCCATTGAGGCAGTGTTTCATCCCCACCCCACTGAGACATTGTCCCCCACACCTCCATTGAGACAGTGTTACACCCCCACCCCCACTGAGACATTGTTCACCACACCTCCATTGAGGCAGTGTTTCATCCCCACCCCACTGAGACATTGTTCCCCACACCTCCATTGAGGCAGTGTTTCATCCCCACCCCACTGAGACATTGTTCCCCACAGCTCCATTGAGACAGTGTTACACCCCCACCCCCACTGAGACATTGTTCACCACACCTCCATTGAGGCAGTGTTTCATCCCCACCCCACTGAGACATTGTTCCCCAAACCTCCATTGAGACAGTGTTACACCCCCACCCCCACTGAGACATTGTTCCCTACATCTCCGTTGAGACACTGTTAAACACCCACCTCAATGATACATTGCTCCCTCCACAGCTACATTGAAACAGTGTTACACCCCCACCTCATTGAGACATTGACCCCCACACCTCAATTGAGACAGTGTTACACCCCCACCCCACTAAGATATTGTCCCCTGCACCTCCATTGAGACAGTGTTACACACCCATCCCCACTGAGACATTGTTCCCCACACTTCCATTGAGACAGTGTTACACCCCCACCCCCACTGAGACATTGTCCCCCACACCTCCATTGAGACAGTGTTACACCCCCACCCCACTGAGACATTGTTCACCCACACCACCATTGAGATAGTGTTACACCCCCACCCTACTGAGACATTGTTCCCCACACGTCCATTGAGACAGTGTTACACACCCACCCCCACTGAGACATTGTCCCCCACACCTCCATTGAGAAACTGTTACACCCCCACCCCATTGAGACATTTTCCCCCACACCTCCATTGAGACAGTGTTACACGTCCACCCTACTGAGACATTGTCCCCCACACCTCCATTGAGACAGTATTACACCCCCACCCCACTGAGACATTGTCCCCACACCTCCATTGAGACAGTGTTACACACCCACCCCACTGAGACATTGTCCCCCACACCTCCATTGAGACAGTGTTACACCCCCACCCCACTGAGACATTGTTCCCACACCTCCATTGAGACAGTGTTACTCCCCCACCCCACTGAGACATTGTTCCCCACAACTTCATTGAGACAGTGTTACACCCCCACCCCACTGAGACATTGTCCCCCACCTCCACTGAGACAGTGTTACACCCCCACACCTACTGAGACATTGTTCCCCACACACCTCCATTGAGACAGAGTTACACCCCCACACCACTGAGACATTGATTTCCACACCTCCATTGAGACAGTGTTACACCCCCACCCCGCTGAGACATTGTCCCCCACACCTCCATTGAGACAGTGTTACACTCCCACCCCACTGAGACATTGTTCCCCACACCTCCATTGAGACAGTGTTACACCCCCACCCCGCTGAGACATTGTCCCTCACACCTCCATTGAGACAGTGTTACACGCCCACCCCACTGAGACATTGTTCCCCCCACCTCCATTGAGACAGTGTTACACGCCCACCCCACTGCGACATGCTACCCACACCTCCATTGAGACAGTGTTACACCCCCACCCCACTGAGACATTGTTCCCCACACCTCCATTGAGACAGTGTTACACCCCCACCCCACTGAGATATTATTCCCCACACCTCCATTGAGACAGTGTCACACCCCTACCCCACTGAGACATTGTCCCCCACACCTCCATTGAGACAGTGTTACACCCCCACCCCACTGAGACATTTATCCCCACACTTCCATTGAGACAGTGTTAAACCCCCACCCCACTAAGATATTGTCCCCTGCACCTCCATTGAGACAGTGTTACACACCCATCCCCACTGAGACATTGTTCCCCACACTTCCATTGAGACAGTGTTACACCCACACCCCCACTGAGACATTGTACCCCACACCTCCATTGAGACAATGTTACACACCCACCCCACTGAGACATTGTCCCCCACACCTCATTTGAGGCAGTGGTGCACCCTCACCCCAATGAGACATTGTCCCCCACACCTCCATTGAGACAGTGTTAAACCCCCACCACACTGAGACATTGTCCACCACACCTCCATTGAGACAGTGTTACACCCCCACCCCACTGAGTCATTGTCCCCCACACCTCCATTGAGACAGTGTTACACCCCCACCCCACTGAGACATTGTTCCCCACACCTCCATTGAGACAGTGTTACACCCCCACCCCACTGAGACGTTGTTTTCCACACCTCCATTGAGACAGTGTTACAACACCACCACACTGAGACATTGTTCCCCACACCTCCATTGAGGCAGTGTTTCATCCCCACCCCACTGAGACATTGTTCCCCACAGCTCCATTGAGACAGTGTTACACCCCCACCCCCACTGAGACATTGTTCACCACACCTCCATTGAGGCAGTGTTTCATCCCCACCCCACTGAGACATTGTTCCCCAAACCTCCATTGAGACAGTGTTACACCCCCACCCCCACTGAGACATTGTTCCCTACATCTCCGTTGAGACACTGTTAAACACCCACCTCAATGATACATTGCTCCCTCCACAGCTACATTGAAACAGTGTTACACCCCCACCTCATTGAGACATTGACCCCCACACCTCAATTGAGACAGTGTTACACCCCCACCCCACTAAGATATTGTCCCCTGCACCTCCATTGAGACAGTGTTACACACCCATCCCCACTGAGACATTGTTCCCCACACTTCCATTGAGACAGTGTTACACCCCCACCCCCACTGAGACATTGTCCCCCACACCTCCATTGAGACAGTGTTACACCCCCACCCCACTGAGACATTGTTCACCCACACCACCATTGAGATAGTGTTACACCCCCACCCTACTGAGACATTGTTCCCCACACGTCCATTGAGACAGTGTTACACACCCACCCCCACTGAGACATTGTCCCCCACACCTCCATTGAGAAACTGTTACACCCCCACCCCATTGAGACATTTTCCCCCACACCTCCATTGAGACAGTGTTACACGTCCACCCTACTGAGACATTGTCCCCCACACCTCCATTGAGACAGTATTACACCCCCACCCCACTGAGACATTGTCCCCACACCTCCATTGAGACAGTGTTACACACCCACCCCACTGAGACATTGTCCCCCACACCTCCATTGAGACAGTGTTACACCCCCACCCCACTGAGACATTGTTCCCACACCTCCATTGAGACAGTGTTACTCCCCCACCCCACTGAGACATTGTTCCCCACAACTTCATTGAGACAGTGTTACACCCCCACCCCACTGAGACATTGTCCCCCACCTCCACTGAGACAGTGTTACACCCCCACACCTACTGAGACATTGTTCCCCACACACCTCCATTGAGACAGAGTTACACCCCCACACCACTGAGACATTGATTTCCACACCTCCATTGAGACAGTGTTACACCCCCACCCCGCTGAGACATTGTCCCCCACACCTCCATTGAGACAGTGTTACACTCCCACCCCACTGAGACATTGTTCCCCACACCTCCATTGAGACAGTGTTACACCCCCACCCCGCTGAGACATTGTCCCTCACACCTCCATTGAGACAGTGTTACACCCCCACCCCACTGAGACATTGTTCCCCCCACCTCCATTGAGACAGTGTTACACGCCCACCCCACTGCGACATGCTACCCACACCTCCATTGAGACAGTGTTACACCCCCACCCCACTGAGACATTGTTCCCCACACCTCCATTGAGACAGTGTTACAGCCCCACCCCACTGAGATATTATTCCCCACACCTCCATTGAGACAGTGTCACACCCCTACCCCACTGAGACATTGTCCCCCACACCTCCATTGAGACAGTGTTACACCCCCACCCCACTGAGACATTTATCCCCACACTTCCATTGAGACAGTGTTAAACCCCCACCCCACTAAGATATTGTCCCCTGCACCTCCATTGAGACAGTGTTACACACCCATCCCCACTGAGACATTGTTCCCCACACTTCCATTGAGACAGTGTTACACCCACACCCCCACTGAGACATTGTACCCCACACCTCCATTGAGACAATGTTACACACCCACCCCACTGAGACATTGTCCCCCACACCTCATTTGAGGCAGTGGTGCACCCTCACCCCAATGAGACATTGTCCCCCACACCTCCATTGAGACAGTGTTAAACCCCCACCACACTGAGACATTGTCCACCACACCTCCATTGAGACAGTGTTACACCCCCACCCCACTGAGTCATTGTCCCCCACACCTCCATTGAGACAGTGTTACACCCCCACCCCACTGAGACATTGTTCCCCACACCTCCATTGAGACAGTGTTACACCCCCACCCCACTGAGACGTTGTTTTCCACACCTCCATTGAGACAGTGTTACAACACCACCACACTGAGACATTGTTCCCCACACCTCCATTGAGACAGTGTTAAACCCCCACCCCTACGGAGACATTGTCTCCCCACACCTCCATTGAGACAGTGTTAGACCCCCACCCCCACTGAGACATTGTCCCACACACCTCCATTGAAACAGTATTATACCCCCACCCCTACTGAGACATTGTCCCCCACACCTCCATTGAGACATTGTTATACCCCCACCCCCACTGAGACATTGTCCCACACACATCCATTGAGACAGTACTACACCCCCACCCCTACTGAGACATTGTCCCCCACACCTCCATTGAGGCAGTGTTACACCCCACCCTACTGAGACATTGTTCCCCCAAACCTCCATTGAGACAGTGTTACACCCCCACCCCTGCTGAGACATTGTCCCCCACACTCCATTGACGCAATGTTACACCCCCACCCCCACTGAGACATTGTTCCCCACACCTCCATTGAGATAGATTTACAAACCCACACGACTGAGATATTGTCCCCCGCACATCCATTGAGACAGTGTTACACCCCCACCCCCACTGAGACATTGTTCCCCACACCTCCATTGAGACAGTGTTACACCCCCACCCCACAGAGGTATTGTTCCCCACACCTCCATTGAGACAGTGTTACACCTCCACCCCACTGAGACATTTATCCCCACACCTCCATTGAGACAGTGTTACACCCCCCACCCCACAGAAACATTGTCCCCCACAGCTCCATTGAGACAATGTTACACACCCACCCCAACGAGACATAGTCCCCCACACCTCATTTGAGACAGTGGTACACCCCCACCCAACTGAGACATTGTCCCCCACACCTCCATTGAGACAGTGTTAAACCCCCACCCCACTGAGACGTTGTCCCCCACACCTCCATTGAGACAGTGTTACACCCCCACCCCTACCGAGACATTGTTCCCCACACCTCCATTGAGACAGTGTTACACCCCCACCCCACAGAGACATTGTCCCCCACAGCTCCATTGAGACAGTGTTACACCCCCACCCCCACTGAGACATTCTTCCCCACACCTCCATTGAGACAGTGTTACACCCCCACCCCACAGAGACATTGTTCCCCACACCTCCATTGAGACAGTGTTACACCCCCACCCCACAGAGACATTGTTCCCCACACCTCCATTGAGACAGTGTTACAACCCCACCCCCACTGAGACATTGTTCCCCACACCTCCATTGAGACAGTGTTACACCCCCACCCCTACTGAGACATTGTCCCCCACACCTCCATTGAGACAGTGTTACACCACCACCCCTACTGAGACATTGTCCCGCACACCTCCATTGAGACAGTTTTACAACCCCTCCCCACTGAGACATTGTCCCCCACACCTCCATTGAGACAGTGTTGCACCCCCACCCCTACTGAAACATTGTCCCCCACACCTCCACTTAGATTGTTACACCCCCACCCCACTGAGACATTGACCCCCACACCTCCACTGAGACAGTGTTACCCCCCCACCCCTACTGAGACATTGTTCCCCACACCTCCATTGAGACAGTGTTAAACCGCACCCCTACTGAGACATTGTTCCCCACACCTCCATTGAGGCAGTGTTTCATCCCCACCCCACTGAGACATTGTCCCCCACACCTCCATTGAGACAGTGTTACACCCCCACCCCCACTGAGACATTGTTCACCACACCTCCATTGAGGCAGTGTTTCATCCCCACCCCACTGAGACATTGTTCCCCACACCTCCATTGAGGCAGTGTTTCATCCCCACCCCACTGAGACATTGTTCCCCACAGCTCCATTGAGACAGTGTTACACCCCCACCCCCACTGAGACATTGTTCACCACACCTCCATTGAGGCAGTGTTTCATCCCCACCCCACTGAGACATTGTTCCCCAAACCTCCATTGAGACAGTGTTACACCCCCACCCCCACTGAGACATTGTTCCCTACATCTCCATTGAGACACTGTTAAACCCCCACCTCAATGATACATTGCTCCCTCCACAGCTACATTGAAACAGTGTTACACCCCCACCTCATTGAGACATTGACCCCCACACCTCAATTGAGACAGTGTTACACCCCCACCCCACTAAGATATTGTCCCCTGCACCTCCATTGAGACAGTGTTACACACCCATCCCCACTGAGACATTGTTCCCCACACTTCCATTGAGACAGTGTTACACCCCCACCCCCACTGAGACATTGTCCCCCACACCTCCATTGAGACAGTGTTACACCCCCACCCCACTGAGACATTGTTCACCCACACCACCATTGAGATAGTGTTACACCCCCACCCTACTGAGACATTGTTCCCCACACGTCCATTGAGACAGTGTTACACCCCCACCCCCACTGAGCCATTGTCCCCCACACCTCCATTGAGAAACTGTTACACCCCCACCCCATTGAGACATTTTCCCCCACACCTCCATTGAGACAGTGTTACACCCCCACCCCACTGAGACATTGTTCCCCACCTCCACTGAGACAGTGTTACACCCCCACCCCTACTGAGACATTGTCCCCCACACCTCCATTGAGACAGTGTTACACCCCCACCCCACAGAGACATTGTTCCCCACACCTCCATTGAGACAGTGTTACACCCCCACCCCACTGAGACATTGTTCGCCACACCTCCATTGAGAAAGTGTTACACCCCCACCCCTACTGAGACATGGTCCCCCTCTCCTCCATTGAGACAGTGTTACACCCCCACTCCACTGAGACATTGTCCCCCACACTTCCATTGAGACAGTGTTACACCCGCACCCCACTGAGACATTGTCCCCCACACCTCCATTGAGACAGTGTTACACCCCCACCCCACTGAGACATTGTTCACCCACACCGCAATTGAGATAGTGTTACACCCCCACCCCACTGAGACATTATTCCCCACACACCTCCATTGAGACAGCGTTACACCCCCAATCCACTGAGACATTATTCCCCACACACCTCCATTGAGACAGTGTTACACCACCACCCCACTGAGACATTGTCCCCCGCAACTCCATTGAGAGAGTGTTACACCCCCACCCCCACTGAGACATTGATCCCCACACCTCCATTGAGATAGTGTTACATCACCACCCCACTGAGACATTGTCCCCCGCACCTCCATTGAGACAGTGTTACACCCCCACCCCTACTGAGACATTGTTCCCCACACCTCTATTGAGACCGTGTTACAATCCCACCCCACTGAGACATTGTCCCCCACACCTCCATTGAGAGAGTGTTACACCCACACCTCCCAGAGACATTGTTCCCCACACCTCCATTGAGGCAGTGTTCCACCCTCAGCCCACTGAGACATTGTCCCCCACACCTCCATTGAGAGAGTGTTACACCCACACCTCACATAGACATTGTTCCCGACAACTCCATTGAGACAGTGTTACACCCCCACCCCTTCTGAGACATTGTCCCCCACACCTCCATTGAGACAGTGTTACACGTCCTCTCAAATGAGACATTGTCCCCCACACCTCCATTGAGACAGTATTACACCCCCACCCCACAGAGACATTGTCCCCACACCTCCATTGAGGCAGTGTTACACCCCCACCCCACTGAGACATGGTCCCCAAACCTCCATTGAGACAGTGTTACAGCGCCACACCACTGAGACATTGTCCCCCACACCTCCATTGATACAGTGTTACACCTCCACCCCAACTGAGACATTGTCCCCCACACCTCCATTGAGACAGTGTTATACCCCCATCCCTCCTGAGACATTGTTCTCCACACACATCCTTTGAGACAGTGTTACACCCCCACACCACTGAGACATTGATTTCCACACCTCCATTGAGACAGTGTTACACCCCCACCCCGCTGAGACATGGTACCCACACCTCCATTGAGACACTGTTACACCCCCACCCCGCTGAGACATTGTTCCCCACACCTCCATTGAGACAGTGTTACACCCCCACCCCGCTGAGACATTGTCCCTCACACCTCAATTGAGACAGTGTTACACCCCCACCCCACTGAGACATGCTACCCACACCTCCATTGAGACAGTGTTACACCCCCACCCCACTGAGACATTGTCCCCCACACCTTCATTGAGACATTGTTACACCCCCACCCCACTGAGACATTGTCCCCCACACCTCCATTGAGACAGTTTTACACCCCCACCCCACTGAGACATTGTTCCCCACACCTCCATTGAGACAGTGTTACACCCCCACCCCACTGAGACATTTATCCCCACACCTCCATTGAGACAGTGTTACACCCCCACCCCACTAAGATATTGTCCCCTGCACCTCCATTGAGACAGTGTTACACACCCATCCCCACTGAGACATTGTTCCCCACACTTCCATTGAGACAGTGTTACATCCCCACCCCCACTGAGACATTGTCCGCAACACCTCCATTGAGACAGTGTTACACCCCCACCCCGCTGAGACATGGTACCCACACCTCCATTGAGACAGTGTTACACCCCCACCCCGCTGAGACATTGTTCCCCACACCTCCATTGAGACAGTGTTACACCCCCACCCCGCTGAGACATTGTCCCTCACACCTCCATTGAGACAGTGTTACAGCCCCACCCCACTGAGACATGCTACCCACACCTCCATTGAGACAGTGTTACACCCCCACCCCACTGAGACATTGTCCCCCACACCTCCATTGAGACATTGTTACACCCCCACCCCACTGAGACATTGTTCCCCACACCTCCATTGAGACAGTGTTACACCCCCACCCCACTGAGACGTTGTTCCCCACACCTCCATTGAGACAGTGTTACACTCCCACCCCTACAGAGACTTTGTTCCCCACACCTCCATTGAGACAGTGTTACACCCTCACCCCCACTGAGACATTGTCCCCCTCACCTCCATTGAGACAGTGTTACACCCTCACCCCCACTGAGACATTGTTCCCCACACCTCCATTAAGACAGTGTTACAACACCACCACACTGAGACATTGTTCCCCACACCTCCATTGAGACAGTGTTAAACCCCCCCCACTACGGAGACATTGTCTCCCACACCTCCATTGAGACAGTGTTAGACCCCCACCCCCACTGAGACATTTTCCCACACACCTCCATTGAGACAGTATTACACCCCCACCCCTGCTGAGACATTGTCCCCCACACCTCCATTGAGACAGTGTTACATCCCCACCCAACTGAGACATTGTTCCCCCACACCTCCATTGCGACAGTGTTACACCCCCACCCCACTGAGACATTGTCCCTCACACCTCCATTGAGACAGTGTTACACCCCCACCCCTACTGAGACATTGTCCCCCACACTCCATTGGCGCAATGTTACACCCCCACCCCCACTGAGACATTGTTCCCCACACCTCCATTGAGATAGTTTTACAAACCCACCCGACTGAGATATTGTCCCCCGCACATGCAAATAAGATAGTGTTACACCCCCACCCCCACTGAGACATTGTTCCCCACACCTCCATTGAGACAGTCTTACACCCCCACCCTACAGAGATATTGTTCCCCACACCTCCATTGAGACAGTGTTACACCCCCACCCCACTGAGACACTTATCCCCACACCTCCTTTGAGAAACTGTTACACCCCCACCCCACAGAGACATTGTCCCCCACAGCTCCATTGAGACAATGTTACACACCCACCCCAACGAGACTTAGTCCCCCACACCTCATTTGAGACAGTGGTACACCCCCACCCAACTGACACATTGTCCCCCACACCTCCATTGAGACAGTGTTAAACCCCCACCCCACTGATACATTGTCCCCCACACCTCCATTGAGACAGTGTTACACCCCCACCCCTACTGAGACATTGTTCCCCACACCTCCATTGAGACAGTGTTACACCCCCACCCCACAGAGACATTGTCCCCCACAGCTCCATTGAGACAGTGTTACACCCCCACCCCCACTGAGACATTGTTCCCCACACCTCCATTGAGACAGTGTTCCAACCCCACCCCCACTGAGACATTGTTCCCCACACCTCCACTGAGACAGTATTACACCTCCACCCCTACTAAGAAATTGTCCCCCACACCTCCATTGAGACAGTGTTACACCCCCACCCAACTGAGACATTGTTCACCCACCTCCATTGAGACAGTGTTGCACCCCCACCCCTAATGAAACATTGCCCCCACACCTCCACTTAGAGTGTTACACCCCCACCCCACTGAGAAATTGACCCCACACCTCCACTGAGACAGTGTTACACCCCCACCCCTACTGAGACATTGTTCCCCACACCTCCATTGAGACAGTGTTAAACCCCACCCCTACTGAGACATTGTTCCCCACACCTCCATTGAGGCAGTGTTTCATCCCCACCCCACTGAGACATTGGCCCCCCACCTCCATTGAGACAGTGTTACAACCCCACCCCCACTCAGACATTGTTCACCACACCTCCATTGAGGCAGTGTTTCATCCCCACCCCACTGAGACATTGTTCCCCACACCTCCATTGAGGCAGTGTTTCATCCCCACCCCACTGAGACATTGTTCCCCACACCTCGATTGAGACAGTGTTACACCCCCACCCACACTGAGACATTGTTCCCCACACCTCCATTGAGGCAGTGTTACATCCCCACCCCACTGAGACATTTTTCCCCACACCTCCATTGAGGCAGTGTTACACCCCCACCCCTACTGAGACATTGTTCCCCACACCTCCATTAAGGCAGTGTTACACCCCCACCCCACTGAGACATTGTTCCCCACACCTCCTTTGAGACAGTGTTACACCCCCCACCCCACTGAGACATTGTCCCCCACCCCTCCATTGAAACACTGTTACACCCCCACCCCACTGAGACATTGTTCCCCACACCTCCATTGAGGCAGTGTTACACCCTCACCCCCACTGAGACATTGTTCCCCACACCTCCATTAAGACAGTGTTACACCCCCACCACACTGAGACATTGTTACCCACACCTCCATTGAGACAGTGTTAAACCCACACCCCTACGGAGACATTGTCTCCCACACCTCCATTGAGACAGTGTTACACCCCCACCCCACTGAGACATTGACCCTCACACCTCCATTGAGACAGTGTTACACCCCCACCCCACTGAGACATTGTCCCCCACTCCTCCATTGAGACAGTGTTACACCCCCACCCCACTGAGACATTGTCCCCCACTCCTCCATTGAGACAGTGTTACACCCCCACCCTACTGAGACATTGACCCCCACACCTCCATTGAGAAAGTGTTACACCCCCACCCCACTGAGACATTGTCCCACACACCTCAATTGAGTCAGTGTTACATCCCGACCCCTACTGAGACATTGTTCCCCACACCTCCATTGAGACAGTGTTACACCCGCACCCTACTGAGACATTGACCCCCACACCTCCATTGAGACAGTGTTACACCCTCACCCCACTGAGACATTGTCCCACACACCTCCATTGAGTCAGTGTTACACCCCCACCCCTACTGAGACATTGTTACCCACACCTCCATTGAGAAAGTGTTACACCCCCACCCTACTGAGACATTGACCGCCACACCTCCATTGAGACAGTGTTACACCCCCACCCTACTGAGACATTGTTCCCCACACCTCCATTGAGACAGTGTTACACCCCCACCCCACTGAGACATTGTCCCCCACTCCTCCATTGAGACAGTGTTACACTCCCACCCCTACTGAGACATTGTCCCCCACACCTCCATTGAGACAGTGTTACACCCCCACCCTACTGAGACATTGACCCCCACACCTCCATTGAGACAGTGTTACACCCCCACCCCTACTGAGACATTGTCCCCCGCACCTCCATTGAGACAGTGTTACACCCCCAACCCACTGAGACATTGTTCCCCACACCTCCATTGAGGCAGTGTTACACCCCCACCCTACTGAGACATTGTTCCCCCACGCCTCCATTGAGAAAGTGTTACACCCCCACCCCACAGAGACATTGTTCCCCACACCTCCATTGAGACAGTGTAACACCCCCACCCCACAGAGACATTGTCCCCCACAGCTCCATTGAGACAGTGTTGCACCCCCACCCCCACTGAGACATTGTTCCCCACACCTCCATTGATGCAATATGACACCCCCACACCTACTGAGACATTGTTCCCCACACCTCCATTGAGACAGTGTTACACCCCCACCCCACAGAGGAATTGTCCCCCACAGCTCCATTGAGACAGTGTTACACCCCCACCCCCACTGAGACATTGTTCGCCACACCTCCATTGAGACAGTGTTACACCCCCACCCCACAGAGACATTGTCCCCCACAGCTCCATTGAGACAGTGATACACACCCACCCCCACTGAGACATTGTTCCCCACACCTCCATTGAGACAGTGTTACACCCCCACCCCACAGAGACATTGTTCCCCACACCTCCATTGAGACAGTGTAACACCCCCACCCCACAGAGACATTGTCCCCCACAGCTCCATTGAGACAGTGTTGCACCCCCACCCCCACTGAGACATTGTTCCCCACACCTCCATTGAGACAGTGTTACACCCCCAACCCACTGAGACATTGTTCCCCACACCTCCATTGATGCAATATGACACTCCCACCCCACTGAGACATTGTCCCCCACACCTCCATTGAGACAGTGTTACACACCCAACCCACTGAGACATTGTCCCCCACAGCTCCATTGATACAGTGATACACCCCCACCCCCACTGAGACATTGTTTGCCACACCTCCATTGAGACAGTGTAACACCCTCACCCCACAGAGACATTGTCCCCCACAGCTCCATTGAGACAGTGATACACCCCCACCCCCACTGAGACATTGTTCCCCACACCTCCATTGAGACAGTGTTACACCCCCACCCCACAGAGACATTGTTCCCCACACCTCCATTGAGACAGTGTAACACCCCCACCCCACAGAGACATTGTGCC
This sequence comes from Somniosus microcephalus, assembly GCF_052327205.1. Taxonomy (NCBI): domain Eukaryota; kingdom Metazoa; phylum Chordata; class Chondrichthyes; order Squaliformes; family Somniosidae; genus Somniosus; species Somniosus microcephalus. The sequence continues at coordinate 184,957,968 of NC_140998.1, forward strand.
CCACAGCTCCATTGAGACAGTGTTGCACCCCCACCCCCACTGAGACATTGTTCCCCACACCTCCATTGAGACAGTGTTACACCCCTACCCCACAGAGACTTTGTTCCCCACACCTCCATTGAGACAGTGTTACACCCCCACCCCACAGAGACATTGTCCCCCACAGCTCCATTGAGACAGTGTTATACACCCACCCCCACTGAGACATTGTTCCCCACACCTCCATTGAGACAGTGTTACACCCCCACCCCTACTGAGACATTGTTCCCCACACCTCCATTGAGGCAGTGTTACATCCCCACCCCACTGAGACATTTTTCCCCACACCTCCATTGAGGCAGTGTTACACCCCCACCCCACTGAGACATTGTCCCCCACACCTCCATTGAGACTCTGTTACACCCCCACCCCACTGAGACATTGTTCCCCACACCTCCATTGAGGCAGTGTTACACCCTCACCCCCACTGAGACATTGTTCCCCACACCTCCATTGAGACAGTGTTACACCCCCACCCCACTGAGACATTGTCCCCCACACCTCCATTGAGACACTGTTACAACCCCACCCCACTGAGACATTGTTCCCCACACCTCCATTGAGGCAGTGTTACACCCTCACCCCCACTGAGACATTGTTCCCCACACCTCCATTGAGACAGTGTTAAACCCACACCCCTACGGAGACATTGTCTCCCACACCTCCATTGAGACAGTGTTACACCCCCACCCCACTGAGACATTGACCCTCACACCTCCATTGAGACAGTGTTACACCCCCACCCCACTGAGACATTGTCCCCCACTCCTCCATTGAGACAGTGTTACACCCCCACCCCACTGAGACATTGTCCCCCACTCCTCCATTGAGACAGTGTTACACCCCCACCCTACTGAGACATTGACCCCCACACCTCCATTGAGACAGTGTTACACCCCCACCCCACTGAGACATTGTCCCACACACCTCCATTGAGTCAGTGTTACACCCCCACCCCTACTGCGACATTCTTCCCCACACCTCCATTGAGACAGTGTTACACCCCCACCACCACTGAGACATTGTTCCCCACACCTCCATTGAGACAGTGTTACACCCCCACCCCTACTGAGACATTGTTCCCCACACCTCCATTGAGGCAGTGTTACATCCCCACCCCACTGAGACATTTTTCCCCACACCTCCATTGAGGCAGTGTTACACCCCCACCCCTACTGAGACATTGATCCCCACACCTCCATTAAGGCAGTGTTACACCCCCACCCCACTGAGACATTGTTCCCCACACCACCATTGAGACAGTGTTACACCCCCACCCCACTGAGACGTTGTCCCCCACACCTCCATTGAGACACTGTTACACCCCCACCCCACTGAGACATTGTTCCCCACACCTCCATTGAGGCAGTGTTACACCCTCACCCCCACTGAGACATTGTTCCCCACACCTCCATTAAGACAGTGTTACACCCCCACCACACTGAGACATTGTTACCCACACCTCCATTGAGACAGTGTTAAACCCACACCCCTACGGAGACATTGTCTCCCACACCTCCATTGAGACAGTGTTACACCCCCACCCCACTGAGACATTGACCCTCACACCTCCATTGAGACAGTGTTACACCCCCACCCCACTGAGACATTGTCCCCCACTCCTCCATTGAGACAGTGTTACACCCCCACCCCACTGAGACATTGTCCCCCACTCCTCCATTGAGACAGTGTTACACCCCCACCCTACTGAGACATTGACCCCCACACCTCCATTGAGACAGTGTTACACCCCCACCCCACTGAGACATTGTCCCACACACCTCAATTGAGTCAGTGTTACATCCCGACCCCTACTGAGACATTGTTCCCCACACCTCCATTGAGACAGTGTTACACCCCCACCCTACTGAGACATTGACCCCCACACCTCCATTGAGACAGTGTTACACCCCCACCCCACTGAGACATTGTCCCACACACCTCCATTGAGTCAGTGTTACACCCCCACCCCTACTGAGACATTGTTCCCCACACCTCCATTGAGAAAGTGTTACACCCCCACCCTACTGAGACATTGACCGCCACACCTCCATTGAGACAGTGTTACAACCCCACCCTACTGAGACATTGTTCCCCACACCTCCATTGAGACAGTGTTACACCCCCACCCCACTGAGACATTGTCCCCCACTCCTCCATTGAGACAGTGTTACACCCCCACCCCTACTGAGACATTGTCCCCCACACCTCCATTGAGACAGTGTTACATCCCCACCCTACTGAGACATTGACCCCCACACCTCCATTGAGACAGTGTTACACCCCCACCCCTACTGAGACATTGTCCCCCGCACCTCCATTGAGACAGTGTTACACCCCCAACCCACTGAGACATTGTTCCCCACACCTCCATTGAGGCAGTGTTACACCCCCACCCTACTGAGACATTGTTCCCCCACGCCTCCATTGAGAAAGTGTCACACTCCCACCCCACTGAGACATTGTCCCCCACACCTCCATTGAGACAGTGTTACACCCCCAACCCACTGAGACATTGTTCCCCACACCTCCATTGATGCAATATGACACCCCCACACCTACTGAGACATTGTTCCCCACACCTCCATTGAGACAGTGTTACACCCCCACCACACAGAGGCATTGTCCCCCACAGCTCCATTGAGACAGTGTTACACCCCCACCCCCACTGAGACATTGTTCGCCACACCTCCATTGAGACAGTGTTACACCCCCACCCCACAGAGACATTGTCCCCCACAGCTCCATTGAGACAGTGATACACCCCCACCCCCACTGAGACATTGTTCCCCACACCTCCATTGAGACAGTGTTACACCCCCACCCCACAGAGACATTGTTCCCCACACCTCCATTGAGACAGTGTAACACCCCCACCCCACAGAGACATTGTCCCCCACAGCTCCATTGAGACAGTGTTGCACCCCCACCCCCACTGAGACATTGTTCCCCACACCTCCATTGAGACAGTGTTACACCCCTACCCCACAGAGACTTTGTTCCCCACACCTCCATTGAGACAGTGTTACACCCCCACCCCACAGAGACATTGTCCCCCACAGCTCCATTGAGACAGTGTTATACACCCACCCCCACTGAGACATTGTTCCCCACACCTCCATTGAGACGGTGTTCCACCCCCACCCCCACTGACACATTGTTCCCCACACCTCCACTGAGACAGTGTTACACCCCCACCCATACTGAGAAATTGTCCCCCACACCTCCATTGAGACAGTGTTACACCCCCACCCCCACTGAGACATTGTTCACCACACCTCCATTGAGGCAGTGTTTAATCCCCACCCCACTGAGACATTGTTCCCCACACCTCCATTGAGGCAGTGTTTCATCCCCGCCCCACTGAGACATTGTTCCCCACAGCTCCATTGAGACAGTGTTGCACACCCACCCCCACTGAGACATTGTTCACCACACCTCCATTGAGGCAGTGTTTCATCCCCACCCCACTGAGACATTGTTACCCACACCTCCATTGAGACAGTGTTACACCCCCACCCCCACTGAGACATTGTTCCCCACACCTCCATTGAGACAGTGTTACACCCCCACCCCTACTGAGACATTGTTCCCCACACGTCCATTGAGGCAGTGTTACAACCCCACCCCACTGAGACATTGTTCCCCACACCTCCATTGAGGCAGTGTTACACCCCCACCCCTACTGAGACATTGTTCCCCCACGCCTCCATTGAGAAAGTGTCACACTCCCACCCCACTGAGACATTGTCCCCCACACCTCCATTGAGACAGTGTTACACCCCCATCCCACTGAGACATTGTTCCCCACACCTCCATTGATGCAATGTGACACCCCCACCCCTACTGAGACATTGTTCCCCACACCTCCATTGAGACAGTTTTACACCCCCACCCCACAGAGACATTGTCCCCCACAGCTCCATTGAGACAGTGTTACAACCCCACCCCCACTGAGACATTGTTCCCCACACCTCCATTGAGACAGTGTTACACCCCCACCCCACAGAGACATTGTCCCCCACAGCTCCATTGAGACAGTGTTACACCCCCACCCCCACTGAGACATTGTTCCCCACACCTCCATTGAGACGGTGTTCCACCCCCACCCCCACTGAGACATTGTTCCCCACACCTCCACTGAGAAAGTGTTACACCCCCACCCCTACTGAGAAATTGTCCCCCACACCTCCATTGAGACAGTGTTACACCCCCACCCTACTGAGACATTGTTCACCCACCTCCATTGAGACAGTGTTGCACCACCACCCCTACTGAAACATTGTCTCCCACACCTCCACTTAGAGTGTTACACCCCCACCCCACTGAGACATTGACCCCCACACCTCCACTGAGACAGTATTACACCCCCACCCCTACTGAGACATTGTTCCCCACACCTCCATTGAGGCAGTGTTTCATCCCCACCCCACTGAGACATTGTCCCCCACACCTCCATTGAGACAGTGTGACACCCCCACCCCCACTGAGACATTGTTCACCACACCTCCATTGAGGCAGTGTTTAATCCCCACCCCACTGAGACAATGTTCCCCACACCTCCATTGAGGCAGTGTATCATCCCCGCCCCACTGAGACATTGTTCCCCACAGCTCCATTGAGGCAGTGTTTAATCCCCACCCCACTGAGACATTGTTCCCCACACCTCCATTGAGGCAGTGTTTCATCCCCGCCCCACTGAGACATTGTTCCCCACACCTCCATTGAGACAGTATTACACCCCCACCCCCACTGAGACATTGTTCACCACACCTCCATTGAGGCAGTGTTTCATCCCCACCCCACTGAGACATTGTTACCCACACCTCCATTGAGACAGTGTTACACCCCCACCCCTACTGAGACATTGTTCCCCACACCTCCATTGAGACAGTGTTACACCCCCACCCCTACTGAGACATTGTTCCCCACACCTCCATTGAGGCAGTGTTACATCCCCACCCCACTGAGACATTGTTCCCCACACCTCCATTGAGGCAGTGTTACACCCCCACACCTACTGAGACATTGTTCCCCACACCTCCATTAAGGCAGTGTTACACCCCCACCCCACTGAGACATTGTTCCCCACACCTCCATTGAGACAGTGTTACACCCCCACCCCACTGAGACATTGTCCCCCACACCTCCATTGAGACACTGTTACACCCCCACCCCACTGAGACATTGTTCCCCACACCTCCATTGAGGCAGTGTTACACCCTCACCCCCACTGAGACATTGTTCCCCACATCTCCATTAAGACAGTGTTACACCCCCACCACACTGAGACATTGTTGCCCACACCTCCATTGAGACAGTGTTAAACCCACACCCCTACGGAGACATTGTCTCCCACACCTCCATTGAGACAGTGTTACACCCCCACCCTACTGAGACATTGTTCACCCACCTCCATTGAGACAGTGTTGCACCCCCACCCCTACTGAAACATTGACCCCCACACCTCCACTTAGAGTGTTACACCCACACCCCACTGAGACATTGACCCCCACACCTCCACTGAGACAGTGTTACACCCCCACCCCTACTGAGACATTGTTCCCCACACCTCCATTGAGAAAGTGTTAAACCCCACCCCTACTGAGACATTGTTCCCCACACCTCCATTGAGGCTGTGTTTCATCCCCACCCCACTGAGACATTGTCCCCCACACCTCCATTGAGACAGTGTTACACCCCCACCCCCACTGAGACATTGTTCACCACACCTCCATTGAGGCAGTGTTTCATCCCCACCCCACTGAGACATTGTTCCCCACACCTCCATTGAGGCAGTGTTTCATCCCCGCCCCACTGAGACATTGTTCCCCACACCTCCATTGAGACAGTGTTACACCCCCACCCCCACTGAGACATTGTTCACCACACCTCCATTGAGGCAGTGTTTCATCCCCAACCCACTGAGAAATTGTTACCCACACCTCCATTGAGACAGTGTTACACCCCCACCCCCACTGAGACATTGTTCCCCACACCTCCATTGAGACAGTGTTACACCCCCACCACTACTGAGACATTGTTCCCCACACCTCCATTGAGGCAGTGTTACATCCCCACCCCACTGAGACATTGTTCCCCACACCTCCATTGAGGCAGATTTACACCCCCACCCCTACTGAGACATTGTTCCCCACACCTCCATTAAGGCAGTGTTACACCCCCACCCCACTGAGACATTGTTCCCCACACCTCCATTGAGACAGTTTTACACCCCCACCCCACTGAGACATTGTCCCCCACACCTCCATTGAGACACTGTTACACCCCCACCCCACTGAGACATTGTTCCCCACACCTCCATTGAGGCAGTGTTACACCCTCACCCCCACTAAGACATTGTTCCCCACACCTCCATTAAGACAGTGTTACACCCCCACCACACTGAGACATTGACCCTCACACCTCCATTGAGACAGTGTTACACCCCCACCCCACTGAGACATTGTCCCCCACTCCTCCATTGAGACAGTGTTACACCCCCACCCCACTGAGACATTGTCCCCCACTCCTCCATTGAGACAGTGTAACACCCCCACCCTACTGAGACATTGTTCCCCACACCTCCATTGAGACAGTGTTACACCACCACCCCACAGAGACATTGTCCCCCACAGCTCCATTGAGACAGTGTTACACCCCCACCCCTACTGAGACATTGTTCCCCACACCTCCATTGAGACAGTGTTACACCTCCACCCTACTGAGACATTGTCCCCCCACACCTCCATTGAGACAGTGTTACACCCCCACCCTACTGATACATTGTTCCCCACACCTCCATTGAGACAGTGTTACACCCCAACCCCACTGAGACATTGTTCCCCACTCCTCCATTGAGACAGTGTTACACCCCCACCCCTACTGAGACATTGTCCCCCACACCTCCATTGAGACAGTGTTACACCCCCACCCTACTGAGACATTAACACCCACACCTGCATTGAGACAGTGTTACACCCCCACCCCTACTGAGACATTGTCCCCCGCACCTCCATTGAGACAGTGTTACACCCCCAACCCACTGAGACATTGACCCCCACACCTCCATTGAGACAGTGTTACACCCCCACCCCACTGAAACATTGTCCCACACACCTCCATTGAGTCAGTGTTACACCCCCACCCCTACTGAGACATTGTTCCCCACACCTCCATTGAGACAGTGTTACACCCCCACCCTACTGAGACATTGACCCCCACACCTCCATTGAGACAGTGTTACACCCCCACCCCGACTGAGACATTGTCCCCCACACCTCCATTGAGGAAGTTTTATACCGCCACCCCTACTGAGACATTGTTCCCCACACCTCCATTGATGCAGTGTTACACCCCCACCCCACTGAGACATTGTTCCCCACACCTCCATTGAGACAGTGTTACACCCCCACCCCACTGAGACATTGTTCCCCACACCTCCATTGAGGCAGTGTTACACCCCCACCCCACTGAGACATTGTTCCCCACACCTCCATTGAGACATTGTTACACCCCCACCCCACTGAGACTTTGTTACCCACACCTCCATTAAGACAGTGTTACACACCCACCCTAATGAGACATTGTTCCCCACACCTCCATTGAGACAGTGTTACACCCCCACCCCTACGGAGACATTGTCTCCCACACGTCCATTGAGACAGTGTTACACCCCCACCCCACTGAGACATTGATCCCCACACCTCCATTGTGACAGTGTTACACCACCACACCTACTGAGACATTGTCCCACCACACCTCCATTGAGACAGTGTTACACCCCCACCCCTACGGAGACATTGTCTCCCACACCTCCATTGAGACACTGTTACACCCGCACCCCACTGAGACATTGTCCCCCACACCTCCATTGAGACAGTGTTACACCCCCACCCCACTGAGACATTGTTCCCCACATCTCCATTGAGACACTGTTAAACCCCTACCCCAATGATACATTGTTCCCTCCACAGCTCCATTGAAACAGTGTTATACCCCCACCTCATTGAGACATTGACCCCCACACCTCAATTGAGACAGTTTTACACCCCCACCCCACTGAGACATTGTTCCCCACACCTCCATTGAGACAGTGTGACACCCCCACCCCCACTGAGACATTGCTCCCCACACCTCCATTGAGACAGTGTTACACCCCAACCCCACTGAGACATTGTTCCCCACACGTCCATTGAGACAGTGTTACACCCCCACCCCACTGAGACTTTGTTCCCCACACCTCCATTAAGACAGTGTTACACACCCACCCTAATGAGACATTGTTCCCCACACCTCCATTGAGACAGTGTTACACCCCCACCCCTACGGAGACATTGTCTCCCACACCTCCACTGAGACAGTGTTACACCCCCACCCCTACTGAGACATTGTTCCCCACACCTCCATTGAGACAGTGTTAAACCCCACCCCTACTGAGACATTGTTCCCCACACCTCCATTGAGGCAGTGTTTCATCCCCACCCCACTGAGACATTGTCCCCCACACCTCCACTGAGACAGTGTTACACCCCCCACCCCCACTGAGACATTGTTCACCACACCTCCATTGAGGCAGTATTTCATCCCCACCCCACTGAGACATTGTTCCCCACACCTCCATTGAGGCAGTGTTTCATCCCCACCCCACTGAGACATTGTTCCCCACAGCTCCATTCACACAGTGTTACACCCGCACCCCCACTGAGACATTGTTCACCACACCTCCATTGAGGCAGTGTTTCATCCCCACCCCACTGAGACATTGTTCACCACACCTCCATTGAGACAGTGTTACACCCCCACCCCCACTGAGACATTGTTCCCCACACCTCCATTGAGACAGTGTTACACCCCCACCCCTACTGAGACATTGTTCCACACACCTCCATTGAGGCAATGTTACATCCCCACCCCACTGAGACATTGTTCCCCACACCTCCATTGAGACAGTGTTAAACCCACACCCCTACGGAGACATTGTCTCCTACACCTCCATTGAGACAGTGTTACACCCCCACCCCACTGAGACATTGACCCTCACACCTCCATTGAGACAGTGTTACACCCCCACCCCACTGAGACATTGTCCCCCACTCCTCCATTGAGACAGTGTTACACCCCCACCCCTACTGAGACATTGTTCTCCACACCTCCATTGAGACAGTGTTACACCCCCACCCTACTGAGACATTGACCCCCACACCTCCATTGAGACAGTGTTACACCCCCACCCCACTGACACATTGTCCCACACACCTCCATTGAGTCAGTGTTACACCCCCTCCCCTACTGAGACATTGTTCCCCACACCTCCATTGAGACAGTGTTACACCCCCACCCTACTGAGACATTGACCCCCACACCTCCATTGAGACAGTGTTACACCCCCACCCCTACTGAGACATTGTCCCCCACACCTCCATTGAGACAGTGTTACACCCCCAACCCACTGAGACATTGTTCCCCACACCTCCATTGAGGCAGTGTTACACCCCCACCCTACTGAGACATTGTTCCCCCACACCTCCATTGAGAACGTGTTATACCGCCACCCCTACTGAGACATTGTCCCCCACACCTCCATTGAGACTGTGTTACACCCCCAACCCACTGAGACATTGTTCCCCACACCTCCATTGAGACAGTGTTACACCCCCACCCCACTGAGACATTGTTCCCCACACCTCCATTGAGGCAGTGTTACACCCCCACCCCACTGAGACATTGTTCCCCACACCTCCATAGAGGCAGTGTTACACCCCCACCCCACTGAGACTTTGTTCCCCACACCTCCATTAAGAGAGTGTTACACACCCACCCTAATGAGACATTGTTCCCCACACCTCCATTGAGACAGTGTTACACCCCCACCCCTACGGAGACATTGTCTCCCACACGTCCATTGAGACAGTGTTACACCCCCACCCCACTGAGACATTGACCCCCACACCTCCATTGTGACAGTGTTACACCACCACACCTACTGAGACATTGTCCCACCACACCTCCATTGAGACAGTGTTACACCCCCACCACTACGGAGACATTGTCTCCCACACCTCCATTGAGACACTGTTACACCCCCACCCCACTGAGACATTGTCCCCCACACCTCCATTGAGACAGTGTTACACCCCCACCCCACTGAGACATTGTTCCCCACATCTCCATTGAGACACTGTTAAACCCCCACCCCAATGATACATTTTTCCCTCCACAGCTCCATTGAAACAGTGTTATACCCCCACCTCATTGAGACATTGACCCCCACACCTCAATTGAGACAGTTTTACACCCCCACCCCACTGAGACATTGTTCCCCACACCTCCATTGAGACAGTGTGACACCCCCACCCCCACTGAGATATTGTTCCCCACACCTCCATTGAGACAGTGTTACACACCCACCCCTACTGAGACATTGTTCCCCACACCTCCATTGAGACAGTGTTACACCCCCACCCCACTGTGACATTGTTCCCCACACCTCCATTGAGACAGTGTTACACCCACACCTCACAGAGACATTGTTCCCCACACCTCCATTGAGGCAGTGTTACACACCCACCCCCACTGAGACATTGTTCCCGACAACTCCATTGAGACAGTGTTACACCCCCACCCCTACTGAGACATTGTTCCTGACACCTCCATTGAGAGACTGTTACACTCCCACGCCACTGAGACATTGCTCCCCACACCTCCATTGAGACACTGTTACACGTCCACCCTACTGAGACATTGTCCCCCACACCTCCATTGAGACAGTGTTACACCCTCATCCCACTGAGACATTGTCCCCACACCTCCATTGAGGCAGTGTTACACCCCCACCCCACTGAGACATTGTCCCCACACCTCCATTGAGGCAGTGTTACACCCCCACCCCACTGAGACACGGTCGCCACACCTCCATTGAGACAGTGTTACACCCCCACCCCACTGAGACATTGTCCCCCACACCTCCATTGAGACAGTGTTACACCCCCACCCCACTGAGACACAGTTCCCCACACCTCCATTGAGACAGTGTTAAACCTCCACCCCCACTGAGACATTGTCCCCCACACCTCCATTGAGACAGTGTTACACCCCCACCCCACTGAGAAATTGTTCCCACACCTCCATTGAGACAGTGTTACACCCCCACCCCACTGAGACATTGTTCCCCACACCTTCATTGAGACAGTGTTACACCCCCACCCCACTGAGACATTGTCCCCCACACCTCCATTGAGACAGTGTGACACCCCAACCCCCACTGAGATATTGTTCTCCACACCTCCACTGAGACAGTGTTACACCCCCACCCCTACTGAGACATTGTTCCCCACACCTCCATTGAGACAGTGTTACACCCCCACCCTACTGAGACATTGACCCCCACACCTCCATTGAGACAGTGTTACACCCCCACCCCACTGAAACATTGTCCCACTCACCTCCATTGAGTCAGTGTTACACCCCCACCCCTACTGAGACATTGTTCCCCACACCTCCATTGAGACAGTGTTACACCCCCACCCTACTGAGACATTGACCCCCACACCTCCATTGAGACAGTGTTACACCCCCACCCCGACTGAGACATTGTCCCCCACACCTCCATTGAGGAAGTTTTATACCGCCACCCCTACTGAGACATTGTCCCCCACACCTCCATTGAGACAGTGTTACACCCCCAACCCACTGTGACATTGTTCCCCACACCTCCATTGATGCAGTGTTACACCCCCACCCCACTGAGACATTGTTCCCCACACCTCCATTGAGACAGTGTTACACCCCCACCCCACTGAGACATTGTTCCCCACACCTCCATTGAGGCAGTGTTACACCCCCACCCCACTGAGACATTGTTCCCCACACGTCCATTGAGGCAGTGTTACACCCCCACCCCACTGAGACATTGTTCCCCACACCTCCATTGAGACATTGTTACACCCCCACCCCACTGAGACTTTGTTACCCACACCTCCATTAAGACAGTGTTACACACCCACCCCACTGAGACATTGTCCCCCACACCTCCATTGAGACAGTGTGACACCCCCACCCCCACTGAGATATTGTTCCCCACACCTCCATTGAGACAGTGTTACACACCCACCCCTACTGAGACATTGTTCCCCACACCTCCATTGAGACAGTGTTACACCCCCACCCCACTGTGACATTGTTCCCCACACCTCCATTGAGACAGTGTTACACCCACACCTCACAGAGACATTGTTCCCCACACCTCCATTGAGGCAGTGTTACACACCCACCCCCACTGAGACATTGTTCCCGACAACTCCATTGAGACAGTGTTACACCCCCACCCCTACTGAGACATTGTTCCTGACACCTCCATTGAGAGACTGTTACACTCCCACGCCACTGAGACATTGTTCCCCACACCTCCATTGAGACACTGTTACACGTCCACCCTACTGAGACATTGTCCCCCACACCTCCATTGAGACAGTGTTACACCCTCATCCCACTGAGACATTGTCCCCACACCTCCATTGAGGCAGTGTTACACCCCCACCCCACTGAGACATTGTCCCCACACCTCCATTGAGGCAGTGTTACACCCCCACCCCACTGAGACACGGTCCCCACACCTCCATTGAGACAGTGTTACACCCCCACCCCACTGAGACATTGTCCCCCACACCTCCATTGAGACAGTGTTACACCCCCACCCCACTGAGACACAGTTCCCCACACCTCCATTGAGACAGTGTTAAACCTCCACCCCCACTGAGACATTGTCCCCCACACCTCCATTGAGACAGTGTTACACCCCCACCCCACTGAGACATTGTTCCCACACCTCCATTGAGACAGTGTTACACCCCCACCCCACTGAGACATTGTTCCCCACACCTTCATTGAGACAGTGTTACACCCCCACCCCACTGAGACATTGTCCCCCACACCTCCATTGAGACAGTGTGACACCCCAACCCCCACTGAGATATTGTTCTCCACACCTCCACTGAGACAGTGTTACACCCCCACCCCTACTGAGACATTGTTCCCCACACCTCCATTGAGACAGTGTTACACCCCCACCCTACTGAGACATTGACCCCCACACCTCCATTGAGACAGTGTTACACCCCCACCCCACTGAAACATTGTCCCACCCACCTCCATTGAGTCAGTGTTACACCCCCACCCCTACTGAGACATTGTTCCCCACACCTCCATTGAGACAGTGTTACACCCCCACCCTACTGAGACATTGACCCCCACACCTCCATTGAGACAGTGTTACACCCCCACCCCGACTGAGACATTGTCCCCCACACCTCCATTGAGGAAGTTTTATACCGCCACCCCTACTGAGACATTGTCCCCCACACCTCCATTGAGACAGTGTTACACCCCCAACCCACTGTGACATTGTTCCCCACACCTCCATTGATGCAGTGTTACACCCCCACCCCACTGAGACATTGTTCCCCACACCTCCATTGAGACAGTGTTACACCCCCACCCCACTGAGACATTGTTCCCCACACCTCCATTGAGGCAGTGTTACACCCCCACCCCACTGAGACATTGTTCCCCACACGTCCATTGAGGCAGTGTTACACCCCCACCCCACTGAGACATTGTTCCCCACACCTCCATTGAGACATTGTTACACCCCCACCCCACTGAGACTTTGTTACCCACACCTCCATTAAGACAGTGTTACACACCCACCCTAATGAGACATTGTTCCCCACACCTCCATTGAGACAGTGTTACACCCCCACCCCTACGGAGACATTGTCTCCCACACGTCCATTGAGACAGTGTTACACCCCCACCCCACTGAGACATTGATCCCCACACCTCCATTGTGACAGTGTTACACCACCACACCTACTGAGACATTGCCCCACCACACCTCCATTGAGACAGTGTTACACCCCCACCCCTACGGAGACATTGTCTCCCACACCTCCATTGAGACACTGTTACACCCCCACCCCACTGAGACATTGTCCCCCACACCTCCATTGAGACAGTGTTACACCCCCACCCCACTGAGACATTGTTCCCCACATCTCCATTGAGACACTGTTAAACCCCTACCCCAATGATACATTGTTCCCTCCACAGCTCCATTGAAACAGTGTTATACCCCCACCTCATTGAGACATTGACCCCCACACCTCAATTGAGACAGTTTTACACCCCCACCCCACTGAGACATTGTTCCCCACACCTCCACTGAGACAGTGTGACACCCCCACCCCCACTGAGACATTGCTCCCCACACCTCCATTGAGACAGTGTTACACCCCAACCCCACTGAGACATTGTTCCCCACACGTCCATTGAGACAGTGTTACACCCCCACCCCACTGAGACTTTGTTCCCCACACCTCCATTAAGACAGTGTTACACACCCACCCTAATGAGACATTGTTCCCCACACCTCCATTGAGACAGTGTTACACCCCCACCCCTACGGAGACATTTTCTCCCACACGTCCATTGAGACAGTGTTACACCCCCACCCCACTGAGACATTGATCCCCACACCTCCATTGTGACAGTGTTACACCACCACACCTACTGAGACATTGTCCCACCACACCTCCATTGAGACAGTGTTACACCCCCACCCCTACGGAGACATTGTCTCCCACACCTCCATTGAGACACTGTTACACCCGCACCCCACTGAGACATTGTCCCCCACACCTCCATTGAGACAGTGTTACACCCCCACCCCACTGAGACATTGTTCCCCACATCTCCATTGAGACACTGTTAAACCCCTACCCCAATGATACATTGTTCCCTCCACAGCTCCATTGAAACAGTGTTATACCCCCACCTCATTGAGACATTGACCCCCACACCTCAATTGAGACAGTTTTACACCCCCACCCCACTGAGACATTGTTCCCCACACCTCCATTGAGACAGTGTGACACCCCCACCCCCACTGAGACATTGCTCCCCACACCTCCATTGAGACAGTGTTACACCCCAACCCCACTGAGACATTGTTCCCGACACCTCCATTGAGACAGTGTTACACACCCACCCCTACTGAGACATTGTTCCCCACACCTCCATTGAGACAGTGTTACACCCCCACCCCACTGTGACATTGTTCCCCACACCTCCATTGAGACAGTGTTACACACCCACCCCTACTGAGACATTGTTCCCCACACCTCCATTGAGTGAGTGTTACACCCACACCTCACAGAGACATTGTTCCCCACACCTCCATTGAGGCAGTGTTACACACCCACCCCCACTGAGACATTGTTCCCGACAACTCCATTGAGACAGTGTTACACCCCCACCCCTACTGAGACATTGTTCCTGACACCTCCATTGGGAGACTGTTACACCCCCACCCCACTGAGACATTGTTCCCGACACCTCCATTGAGACACTGTTACACGTCCACCCTACTGAGACATTGTCCCCCACACCTCCATTGAGACAGTGTTACACCCCCACCCCACTGAGACATTGTCCCCCACACCTCCATTGAGACAGTGTTACACCCCCAACCCACTGAGACATTGTCCCCCACACCTCCATTGAGACAGTGTTACACCCCCTCCCCACTGAGACACAGTTCCCCACACCTCCATTAAGACAGTGTTACACACCCACCCTAATGAGACATTGTTCCCCACACCTCCATTGAGACAGTGTTACACCCCCACCCCTACGGAGACATTTTCTCCCACACGTCCATTGAGACAGTGTTACACCCCCACCCCACTGAGACATTGATCCCCACACCTCCATTGTGACAGTGTTACACCACCACACCTACTGAGACATTGTCCCACCACACCTCCATTGAGACAGTGTTACACCCCCACCCCTACGGAGACATTGTCTCCCACACCTCCATTGAGACACTGTTACACCCGCACCCCACTGAGACATTGTCCCCCACACCTCCATTGAGACAGTGTTACACCCCCACCCCACTGAGACATTGTTCCCCACATCTCCATTGAGACACTGTTAAACCCCTACCCCAATGATACATTGTTCCCTCCACAGCTCCATTGAAACAGTGTTATACCCCCACCTCATTGAGACATTGACCCCCACACCTCAATTGAGACAGTTTTACACCCCCACCCCACTGAGACATTGTTCCCCACACCTCCATTGAGACAGTGTGACACCCCCACCCCCACTGAGACATTGCTCCCCACACCTCCATTGAGACAGTGTTACACCCCAACCCCACTGAGACATTGTTCCCCACACCTCCATTGAGACAGTGTTACACACCCACCCCTACTGAGACATTGTTCCCCACACCTCCATTGAGACAGTGTTACACCCCCACCCCACTGTGACATTGTTCCCCACACCTCCATTGAGACAGTGTTACACACCCACCCCTACTGAGACATTGTTCCCCACACCTCCATTGAGTGAGTGTTACACCCACACCTCACAGAGACATTGTTCCCCACACCTCCATTGAGGCAGTGTTACACACCCACTCCCACTGAGACATTGTTCCCGACAACTCCATTGAGACAGTGTTACACCCCCACCCCTACTGAGACATTGTTCCTGACACCTCCATTGGGAGACTGTTACACCCCCACCCCACTGAGACATTGTTCCCCACACCTCCATTGAGACACTGTTACACGTCCACCCTACTGAGACATTGTCCCCCACACCTCCATTGAGACAGTGTTACACCCCCACCCCACTGAGACATTGTCCCCCACACCTCCATTGAGACAGTGTTACACCCCCACCCCACTGAGACATTGTCCCCCACACCTCCATTGAGACAGTGTTACACCCCCTCCCCACTGAGACACAGTTCCCCACACCTCCATTGAGACAGTGTTAAACCTCCACCCCCACTGAGACATTGTCCCCCACAACTCCATTGAGACAGTGTTACACGCCCACCCCACTGAGACATTGTTCCCACACCTCCATTGAGACAGTGTTACACCCCCACCCCACTGAGACATTGTTCCCCACACCTTCATTGAGACAGTGTTACACCCCCACCCCACTGAGACATTGTCCCCCACACCTCCATTGAGACAGTGTGACACCCCAACCCCCACTGAGATATTGTTCTCCACACCTCCACTGAGACAGTGTTACAACCCCACCCCTACTGAGACATTGTTCCCCACACCTCCATTGAGACAGTGTTACACCCCCACCCTACTGAGACATTGACCCCCACACCTCCATTGAGACAGGGTTACACCCCCACCCCACTGAAACATTGTCCCACACACCTCCATTGAGTCAGTGTTACACCCCCACCCGTACTGAGACATTGTTCCCCACACCTCCATTGAGACAGTGTTACACCCCCACCCTACTGAGACATTGACCCCCACACCTCCATTGAGGCAGTGTTACAACCCCACCCCACTGAGACATTGTCCCTCACACCTCCATTGAGACAGTGTTACACCCCCAACCCACTGAGACATTGTTCCCCACACCTCCATTGAGGCAGTGTTACACCCCCACCCTACTGAGACATTGTTCCCCCACACCTCCATTGAGAAAGTTTTATACCGCCACCCCTACTGAGACATTGTCCCCCACACCTCCATTGAGACAGTGTTACACCCCCAACCCACTGAGACATTGTTCCCCACACCTCCATTGAGACAGTGTTACACACCCACCCCTACTGAGACATTGTTCCCCACACCTCCATTGAGTGAGTGTTACACCCGCACCCCACTGAGACATTGTCCCCCACACCTCCATTGAGACAGTGTTACACCCCCACCCCACTGAGACATTGTTCCCCACATCTCCATTGAGACACTGTTAAACCCCTACCCCAATGATACATTGTTCCCTCCACAGCTCCATTGAAACAGTGTTATACCCCCACCTCATTGAGACATTGACCCCCACACCTCAATTGAGACAGTTTTACACCCCCACCCCACTGAGACATTGTTCCCCACACCTCCATTGAGACAGTGTGACACCCCCACCCCCACTGAGACATTGCTCCCCACACCTCCATTGAGACAGTGTTACACCCCAACCCCACTGAGACATTGTTCCCCACACGTCCATTGAGACAGTGTTACACCCCCACCCCACTGAGACTTTGTTCCCCACACCTCCATTAAGACAGTGTTACACACCCACCCTAATGAGACATTGTTCCCCACACCTCCATTGAGACAGTGTTACACCCCCACCCCTACGGAGACATTTTCTCCCACACGTCCATTGAGACAGTGTTACACCCCCACCCCACTGAGACATTGATCCCCACACCTCCATTGTGACAGTGTTACACCACCACACCTACTGAGACATTGTCCCACCACACCTCCATTGAGACAGTGTTACACCCCCACCCCTACGGAGACATTGTCTCCCACACCTCCATTGAGACACTGTTACACCCGCACCCCACTGAGACTTTGTCCCCCACACCTCCATTGAAACAGTGTTACACCCCCACCCCACTGAGACATTGTTCCCCACATCTCCATTGAGGCACTGTTAAACCCCTACCCCAATGATACATTGTTCCCTCCACAGCTCCATTGAAACAGTGTTATACCCCCACCTCATTGAGACATTGACCCCCACACCTCAATTGAGACAGTTTTACACCCCCACCCCACTGAGACATTGTTCCCCACACCTCCATTGAGACAGTGTGACACCCCCACCCCCACTGAGACATTGCTCCCCACACCTCCATTGAGACAGTGTTACACCCCAACCCCACTGAGACATTGTTCCCCACACCTCCATTGAGACAGTGTTACACACCCACCCCTACTGAGACATTGTTCCCCACACCTCCATTGAGACAGTGTTACACCCCCACCCCACTGTGACATTGTTCCCCACACCTCCATTGAGACAGTGTTACACACCCACCCCTACTGAGACATTGTTCCCCACACCTCCATTGAGTGAGTGTTACACCCACACCTCACAGAGACATTGTTCCCCACACCTCCATTGAGGCAGTGTTACACACCCACTCCCACTGAGACATTGTTCCCGACAACTCCATTGAGACAGTGTTACACCCCCACCCCTACTGAGACATTGTTCCTGACACCTCCATTGGGAGACTGTTACACCCCCACCCCACTGAGACATTGTTCCCCACACCTCCATTGAGACACTGTTACACGTCCACCCTACTGAGACATTGTCCCCCACACCTCCATTGAGACAGTGTTACACCCCCACCCCACTGAGACATTGTCCCCCACACCTCCATTGAGACAGTGTTACACCCCCACCCCACTGAGACATTGTCCCCCACACCTCCATTGAGACAGTGTTACACCCCCTCCCCACTGAGACACAGTTCCCCACACCTCCATTGAGACAGTGTTAAACCTCCACCCCCACTGAGACATTGTCCCCCACACCTCCATTGAGACAGTGTTACACCCCCACCCCACTGAGACATTGTTCCCACACCTCCATTGAGACAGTGTTACACCCCCACCCCACTGAGACATTGTTCCCCACACCTTCATTGAGACAGTGTTACACCCCCACCCCACTGAGACATTGTCCCTCACACCTCCATTGAGACAGTGTGACACCCCAACCCCCACTGAGATATTGTTCTCCACACCTCCACTGAGACAGTGTTACAACCCCACCCCTACTGAGACATTGTTCCCCACACCTCCATTGAGACAGTGTTACACCCCCACCCTACTGAGACATTGACCCCCACACCTCCATTGAGACAGGGTTACACCCCCACCCCACTGAAACATTGTCCCACACACCTCCATTGAGTCAGTGTTACACCCCCACCCGTACTGAGACATTGTTCCCCACACCTCCATTGAGACTGTGTTACACCCCCACCCGTACTGAGACATTGTTCCCCACACCTCCATTGAGACAGTGTTACACCCCCACCCTACTGAGACATTGACCCCCACACCTCCATTGAGACAGTGTTACAACCCCACCCCACTGAGACATTGTCCCTCACACCTCCATTGAGACAGTGTTACACCCCCAACCCACTGAGACATTGTTCCCCACACCTCCATTGAGGCAGTGTTACACCCCCACCCTACTGAGACATTGTTCCCCCACACCTCCATTGAGAAAGTTTTATACCGCCACCCCTACTGAGACATTGTCCCCCACACCTCCATTGAGACAGTGTTACACCCCCAACCCACTGAGACATTGTTCCCCACACCTCCATTGAGGCAGTGTTACACCCCCACCCCACTGAGACATTGATCCCCACACCTCCATTGAGACAGTGTTACACCCCCACCCCACTGAGACATTGTTCCCCACACCTCCATTGAGGCAGTGTTACACCCCCACCCCACTGAGACATTGTTCCCCACACCTCCATTGAGGCAGTGTTACACCCCCACCCCACTGAGACATTGTTCCCCACACCTCCATTGAGACATTGTTACACCCCCACCCCACTGAGACTTTGTTCCCCACACCTCCATTAAGACAGTGTTACACACCCACCCTAATGAGACATTGTTCCCCACACCTCCATTGAGACAGTGTTACACCCCCACCCCGACGGAGACATTGTCTCCCACACGTCCATTGAGACAGTGTTACACCCCCACCCCACTGAGACATTGATCCCCACACCTCCATTGTGACAGTGTTACACCACCACACCTACTGAGACATTGTCCCACCACACCTCCATTGAGACAGTGTTACACACCCACCCCTACGGAGACATTGTCTCCCACACCTCCATTGAGACACTGTTACACCCCCACCCCACTGAGACATTGTCCCCCACACCTCCATTGAGACAGTGTTACACCCCCACCCCACTGAGACATTGTTCCCCACATCTCCATTGAGACACTGTTAAACCCCTACCCCAATGATACATTGTTCCCTCCACAGCTCCATTGAAACAGTGTTATACCCCCACCTCATTGAGACATTGACCCCCACACCTCAATTGAGACAGTTTTACACCCCCACCGCACTGAGACATTGTTCCCCACACCTCCATTGAGACAGTGTGACACCCCCACCCCCACTGAGACATTGTTCCCCACACCTCCATTGAGACAGTGTTACACACCCACCCCTACTGAGACATTGTTCCCCACACCTCCATTGAGACAGTGTTACACCCCCACCCCACTGTGACATTGTTCCCCACACCTCCATTGAGACAGTGTTACACACCCACCCCTACTGAGACATTGTTCCCCACACCTCCATTGAGTGAGTGTTACACCCACACCTCACAGAGACATTGTTCCCCACACCTCCATTGAGGCAGTGTTACACACCCACCCCCACTGAGACATTGTTCCCGACAACTCCATTGAGACAGTGTTACACCCCCACCCCTACTGAGACATTGTTCCTGACACCTCCATTGAGAGACTGTTACACCCCCACCCCACTGAGACATTGTTCCCCACACCTCCATTGAGACACTGTTACACGTCCACCCTACTGAGACATTGTCCCCCACACCTCCATTGAGACAGTGTTACACCCCCATCCCACTGAGACATTGTTCACCACACCTCCATTGAGGCAGTGTTACACCCCCACCCCACTGAGACATTGTCCCCACACCTCCATTGAGGCAGTGTTACACCCCCACCCCACTGAGACACAGTTCCCCACACCTCCATTGAGACAGTGTTACACCCCCACCCCACTGAGACACAGTTCCCCACACCTCCATTGAGACAGTGTTAAACCTCCACCCCCACTGAGACATTGTCCCCCACACCTCCATTGAGACAGTGTTACACCCCCACCCCACTGAGACATTGTTCCCACACCTCCATTGAGACAGTGTTACACCCCCACCCCACTGAGACATTGTTCCCCACACCTTCATTGAGACAGTGTTACACCCCCACCCCACTGAGACTTTGTCCCCCACACCTCCATTGAGACAGTGTTACACCCCCACCCCCACTGAGATATTGTTCTCCACACCTCCACTGAGACAGTGTTACACCCCCACCCCTACTGAGACATTGTCCCCCACACCTCCTTTGAGACAGTGTTACACCCCCACCCCACTGAGACATTGTTCCCCACACACCTCCATTGAGACAGTGTTACACCCCCACCCAACTGAGACATTGTTCCCCACATCTCCATTGAGACAGTGTTACACCCCCACCCCCACTGATATATTGTCCCCCACACCTCCATTGAGAGAGTATTACACCCCCACCCCCACTGAGACATTGTTCCCCACACCTCCATTGAGACAATGTTACACCACCACCCCCACTGAGACATTCTTCCCCACACCTCCATTGAGACAGTGTTACACACCCACCCCTACTGAGACATTGTTCCCCACACCTCCATTGAGCCTACAGCAGAACCTGGATCTGCTAGTGTCATACTGTCAGACCTGGGACCTGACAATAAACACCCAAAAAACCAAAGTCCTTGTGTTCCAGCAAAGATCCAGACATCAGGGACCCACAATAAATTTCACACTAGGAACAACAAAATTGAACAAACCACTAACTACACATACTTGGGCTTAAAAATCAGTTCTACGGGAAACTTTCATCTGGCTGTGAATGAACTGAAAGAGAAAGCAAGAAGGGCTTTCTATGCCATTAAAAAATCAATCCAAATCGAAATCCCAGTTAGCATTTGGCTCAAAATTTTTAAATCAGTAATTGAACCAATTGCACTCTATGGCAGTGAGGTGTGGGGACCGCTAACACAACAAGAATTTGCAAAATGGGACAAACACCCAATTGAGAACCTACATGCAGAATTCTGTAAAAGTATCCTCCGGACTCAAAGGAAAACCGTAAACAATGCACGCAGGGCAGAACTAGGCCAATATCCATTAATAATTACTATCCAAAAAAGAGCCACCAAATTTTGGAAACACCTAAAAATGAGCAACCCCCACTGCTATCATTACGAAGTCCTGAAATGCCAAGAGAGGATCATAAAGAAGAATACCCTCAGTCAACTAGTCCTGGGACTCAGTGAAGTAACTACTAACACTACTAACAATAACCAGCCCCAGGACAGTGACAGCGTAACACAAAGAATTCGACCCAACACAATCGTCGCAAAGCAAAAGGAAAAATATCTGTCATATTGGACAGTAACAACAAAAACCCAAAGCAAACTCAATTGCTACTTGGCCCTAAACAGACAATACAACATGGCTGATTACCTGACCATGGTAAAGGATAGCAAACTGAGAAAAACTTTGACAATGTACAGACTTAGTGAACATAACCTGGTGATCGAAAAAGGTAGACACAGGCAGACCCGGCTACCAAGAGAGGACAGGATATGCTCTCACTGCAGTCAGGGAGTGGTGGAGACAGAGATGCACTTCCTCACAGCTTGTAGAAAATATCAGGGCATAAGGGAGAATTTCTACCCAAAATTCACAAAAATATGCCCGGATTTCAGAAATTTGAATGACGACTAAAAACTCCCATGCCTACTAGGGGAAGAGAGAAATTGCGTAACACTAGCGGCGCACTATGTTACAGCTTGCCATAAACAGAGGGACAACCACTAAATATAAGAAAAGAGTATATATAAATTATATGAAAGTATATTTATACACTCAGGGATATATCTGTTTATACACTGTATGGATAGATTTGTATTTTTGTGAACAAACATGAATGTTTTCCGATGCTTTGGCAACATAAGATGTAACTTGTCATGCCAATAAAGGGATTTGAATTGAATTGAATTGAATTGAATTGATAGAGAGAGGTGTGACTGAGTACAGTGATACAGAGAGACACCAGCAGTGGGAGATAGTGAGAGGTGTGACTGAGTACAGTGAGTGATACAGAGAGACACCAGCAGAGGGAGATAGTGAGAGGTGTGAGTGAGTACAGTGAGTGATACAGAGAGACACCAGCAGTGGGAGATAGTGAGAGGTGTGACTGAGTACAGTGAGTGATACAGAGAGACACCAGCAGAGGGAGATAGAGAGAGGTGTGACTGAGTACAGTGAGTGATACAGAGAGACACCAGCAGTGGGAGATAGAGAGAGGTGTGACTGAGTACAGTGAGTGATACAGAGAGACACCAGCAGAGGGAGATAGTGAGAGGTGTGACTGAGTACAGTGAGTGATACAGAGAGACACCAACAAAGGCCCAGGTGTCAGGAAAACAAATACCAGTTTACTCTCAGTGATACCATCATAGGACACACTATGAGCTACACTTACCTTGGTCTAACCATTACAGCATCAGGGAGCTTCAGCATAGCAGTGAATGCACTAAAAGAAAAAGCCCGAAGAGCCCTATATGCAATAAAAAGAAAATTCTACAACATCCAAATCCCAATCAAAATCTGGCTCAAAATATTTGACAGCATAATCCTGCCGATTGCGCTGTACGGTAGTGAAGTATGGGGCCCGCTCAATCACCATAGCTACACTAAATGGGAAAAACACACAATAGAAGCCCTACATGCAGAATTTTGCCGAAGCATCCTTCGCACCCAAAGGAAAACACCAACAAATGCATGCAGAGCCGAACTAGGCAGATACCCACTGATAATAAACATCCAAAAACGAGCACTAAACTTCCTAAATCACCTCAAATCTAGCTCCCCAGACACCCTTCATTTTAAAGCCTTCCAGACCCAGAAAAGAGTCCCCTGAGTCAGCTGCTACTGAAACTAAGTATTCCTACTCAGCCAGACCCTGACCAGTCCCAGACCAACACTGCTGTCCAAACACCAATCCGAGTGAACCAAATCATTAAACAATGCAAAGAAACCTACCTGGAACATTGGAACAAAATAACCAAAAGCCAAAGCAGATTAGAATATTACCGGGCCCTAAAAAGAGAATATAAACTGGCAGACTATCTCTCGACCATCAGAGACACAAAACAGAGACAGACCCTCACCAGGTACAGACTAAGCGACCACCAACTGGCAATTGAAAAAGGAAGAGACAAGAAATCCTGGCAGCCTAGAGAGAATAGAATATGTGATCAATGTCTGGCCGGCGAGGTTGAGACAGAGATGCATTTCCTCCTAAAATGCAAAAAATTCAACACATCAAGAAACATATTATTTGACAAGCTCAGCCAAACAACCCCAGATTTCAAGGAATTGGATGACCTGTCAAAATTAAGATTAGTCCTGGGAGAAGGAGACAGACCATACCTTGGTGCCAAATATGTAACAACATGTCACAACCTGAGGACTGTTTAAAATTAATACTGAATGTACCCAATGATGTACAAAGACTGTTTAAATTAATATTGTTTAAAGTAATATTGTATGTACCTAACGAAGGTCAAAATTGTTTGACACCTACAGAATGTTGGAAAACTGTACTTTTTGTTATGTAAGCTTTGGCAATATGGTTCCCTGTAAACTTTCATGCCAATAAAGCATTTGAATTGAATTGAATTGAATTGAATTGATAGAGAGAGGTGTGACTGAGTACAGTGAGTGATACAGAGAGACACCAATAGAGGGAGATAGAGAGAGGTGTGACTGAGTACAGTGAGTGATACAGAGAGACACCAGCAGTGGGAGATAGTGAGAGGTGTTACTGAGTACAGTGATACAGAGAGACACCAGCAGAGGGAGATAGTGAGAGGTGTGACTGAGTACAGTGAGTGATACAGAGAGACACCAACAGAGGGAGATAGTGAGAGGTGTTACTGAGTACAGTGATACAGAGAGACACCAGCAGAGGGAGATAGTGAGAGGTGTGACTGAGTACAGTGAGTGATACAGAGAGACACCAGCAGTGGGAGATAGTGAGAGGTGTGACTGAGTACAGTGAGTGATACAGAGAGACACCAGCAGTGGGAGATAGTGAGAGGTGTGACTGAGTACAGTGAGTGATACAGAGAGACACCAACAGAGGGAGATAGTGAGAGGTGTTACGATGGAGGCCGTAGAAAGGCTCAGCAGGCAACACAAACCTCTTAAGGTCCAAAAAACAACACACACAAGGACACAGAACCCGTCGGATGCCACCCCACACGAGGACACACCGAAAGCCACAAACCCCGCTCCTGCCACACAGCTTATCCCAGAAACCCAGCCAACAACCAGCCCTCAGTCAAGTCCTGCCCAGACTACCGCTACCCAGTCCTCACACACAGGGACACAGAACCCGTCAGATGCCACCCCACACGAGGACACACCGAAAGCCTCAAACCCTGCTCCTGCCACACAACATATCCCAGAAACCCAGCCAACAACCAGCCATCAGTCGAGTCCTGCCCAGACTACTGCTACCCAGTCTGAAAAACCAGCCCCTCAGGCGGTCCTGCTGACCGACTCCAACGGAAAGTTTCTGGACCCCCAGAGGCTGTTCCCAGGTCATCAAGTCCTGAAAAAATGGTGCAGCAACACAGATCATGCAATGAAGATCCTGAACAAAGAATCCCTTGGAAGCCCCAAATGGCTTGTGATCCACACAGGCACAAACGACCTACGCACCCTACAGGAAGGCACTGCTAGGGCGGTGAGCAGGATGGCGGAAAAGGTCAGCAAGGAATTCCCCGAGGCGCGGATCGTGATCTCCACACTACTGCCCAGAAAGGACACCCCAGCCTATATAATCCACAACACCAACAGGGAGATCGACACGAGATGTTCTGTCTTCCCCAACGTCTACCTGGCCCATCATCCAAACATCAACACAAGGGACCTCTATGACAAAATACATCTACTCAAACAGCGGATGTGGGTCTTCGCAAGAAACCTCATAAACACTGCCAAAAGACGCAGCCCTCCCACCCCCTCTACCATTGGGAGCCGTAACCCAAACAGGACCACCAATGTCCCCCACCCCCCTATACAAAACCAACAACAGAACCGTGCTTTTATACCTGACCCAAGACCCCCCTCTAGACCACAGACTGTAGACCAAGAACTGAGAAAGATCATGACGATGATGAACAGCCTGATAGAAAGCCGGAGAGGAATGCACTAAATTATTAATATTGTTATTTATCATTATCATTATTGTTATCTTATCATTATTATTACTATTATTAGATAGCTATATGTGCATGCCTCATGAAATTTATACTAAATCATCATTTAGCATTATAGAAAATAGTGTTTCCACACTCATCCCACAAAATAGGTCCATTTTATTTCGTTTTTTTTTAAACTATATAAATGCGTTCTTTCCACATAAGCTGCTGGAATATCCAGGGTCTCCGCTCCTCAACTTTTGGGATGAAGAGTACAGACCCTGAATTCCTAAAAGCTATAAAAGACATTGATATAATTGTGTTAACAGAAACATGGTGCCAAAAGGACATGCCGACCCACTGTCCTCCAATGTACCATGAAATCATTGTGCCCTCAGTAAAGAAGACTAAGACACGCAAGGGCAGAACCTCCGGGGGAGTCCTGGTGTGGTATAAAGGAGAACTGAACAAACACATCTCACCGATAAAACAGGGAAAATCACACGTATGGCTAAAATTAGATAAAAATATAGGAATAGCAAAAAACGATGTTTACTTATGTGCGATCTACATACCTCCAATAGAATCGCCATATTTTGAAGAGGAGATATTTGACACTCTCCACATGGAAATCAGCCATTTCCAGGCCCAAGGAAAGGTGCTACTATGTGGGGACCTAAATGCAAGGACAGGATGTGAACCTGACTTCATAGACCCACAGGGCAACAACCATGTGTTTGGCCAGACCCCTCTATATGTCACACCAGCCATCGCAAACCGGAACAACCTCGATTGTGAAATAAATAAAAGCGGTAGGGAGGTAGTGCAACTCTGCCGAGCCTTAGGCCTGTACATAGTTAACGGTAGGTTCAGAGGGGACTCCTTAGGGAGACTCACATATTCCTCAACTCTTGGGTCTAGTGTGGTGGATTATACAATCACTGACCTGGACCCCTGCGATATCAACGCATTCACTGTCAGGCAGCAATCCCCCCTCTCAGACCATAACCAAATAAATGTGTACCTTAAACTTTCTGCCCAAACTACAGACACAAAAAAGGAACCCAGTAAGCTACATAAAATAAACCAGACATACAGATGGGCCCCAGACAGTGGAGATAAATTCATCACAGCACTAAATTCACCTGATCTCACAAGTAAAATTTCAAAATTTAAAGAAAATCTATATGAGATCACCAGAGATGGTGTAAACATGGCCATAGAGGATATAAATATGATCTTCCATGAGGCAGCTGTAAAAGCCGACCTCGTGAAACAGAAGAGGAAGCGTCACAAAAGACAAAATAAAAATAAGAAATGGTTTGACCACGAATGCAAAAATGCCAGAAAAGATCTGAGAAAAATATCAAACCAAAAGCATCAGCAACCAAACAATCCGGACCTACGTACTAGATACAATGAAACCCTCAAAAGATATAAACACACCATTAGGAACAAAACACAAAACTATACCCACAAAATACTCGAAGAAATTGAAAACTCCACCAATCCAAAACAATTCTGGGAAATGTGGAATAACCTGAGTACAACACAATTGCAAGCATTACCAATCCAAGATGGCGACATCTGGAGAACACATTTTGAAAACCTCTACAAAGACATCCCAATAAACGAAACAAACCCAAGTCAACATCAGGTCACAGAAAAACTCCACACATTAGAAGCAACAATTAAAGACAACCAAAACCCTCTAGACTCCCCAATCACATGGAAAGAACTGGCCACAAAAACAAAATCTCTCCACCTAAAGAAAGCCTGTGGCCCAGACAACATCAAAAATGAAATGCTCAAGTTCAGCAATATGGAGATGCAGGGTGCGGTACTCAAATTATTCAACATCATATTACGTTCAGGCTGTTTTCCCGATATCTGGTGCCAAGGACTAATCTCCCCCATGTATAAAAGCGGAAACAAATCAGACCCAAATAACTACCGTGGCATCTGTGTCAACAGTTGTCTAGGGAAGTTATTCTGCAGTATTCTAAATAGTAGATTACTTGATTTTCTTAACAAACATAATATCCTCAGAAAAAACCAAATAGGCTTTCTTCCAAAACACCGCACCGCCGACCATATCTATACCCTTCACACCCTCATTGAAAAACATATACACCAAACAAAAAATGGGAAAATATTCGCCTGTTTCATCGACTTCAAGAAAGCCTTTGACTCTATATGGCACGAAGGGCTCTATTATAAACTTCTTCAGTGTGGAATAGGGGGCAAAGTCTATGACCTTATTAAATCAATGTATCTGAAAAACAAATGCGGGGTCAAAATTGGAGACAAACGCACCGATTTCTTCACCCAGAGAAGAGGCGTCCGACAGGGCTGCAATTTGAGCCCGACCCTGTTCAACATATACATAAATGAATTAGCAGACATGCTGGAGCAAAGCGAGTCACCAGGTCTCCGTCTCCTTGATGGAGAAGTGAAATCCCTGTTCTATGCGGACGACCTGGTTCTGCTGTCTCCCACAGAACAGGGATTACAGCAACAACTAGACCTACTCGACAAATACTGCCAAAATTGGGCTCTAACAGTAAATCTAAAGAAAACCAACATCATGATTTTTCAAAAAAGGCCCAGATGTCAGGAAAACAAATACCAGTTTACCCTCAGTGATACCACTATAGGACACACTATGAGCTACACCTACCTTGGTCTAACTATTACAGCATCAGGGAGCTTCAGCATAGCAGTGAATGCACTAAAAGAAAAAGCCCGAAGAGCCCTATACGCAATAAAAAGAAAATTCTACAACATCCAAATCCCAATCAAAATCTGGCTCAAAATATTTGACAGCATAATCCTGCCCATTGCACTGTACGGTAGTGAAGTATGGGGCCCGCTAAATCACCAAAGCTACACTAAATGGGAAAAACACACAATAGAAGCCCTACATGCAGAATTCTGCCGAAGCATCCTTCGCACCCAAAGAAAAACGCCAACAAATGCATGCAGAGCCAAACTAGGCAGATACCCACTGATAATAAACATCCAAAAACAAGCACTAAACTTCCTAAATCACCTCAAATCTAGCTCCCCAGACACCCTTCATTTCAAAGCCTTTCAGACCCAAGAGCTAAACCCAGAAAAGAGTCCCCTGAGTCAGCTGCTACTGAAACTAAGTACTCAGCCGGACCCTGACCAGCCCCAGACCAACACAGCCGTCCAAACACCAATCCGAGTGAACCAAATCATTAAACAATGCAAAGAAACCTACCTGGAACATTGGAACAAAATAACCGAAAGCCAAAGCAGATTAGAATGTTACCGGGCCCTAAAAAGAGAATATAAACTGGCAGACTACCTCACGACCATCAGAGACACAAAACAGAGACAGACCCTCACCAGGTACAGACTAAGCGACCACCAACTGGAAATTGAAAAAGGCAGATACAAGAAATCCTGGCAGCCTAGAGAGAATAGAATATGCGATCAATGTCTGGCCGGCGAGGTTGAAACAGAAATGCATTTCCTCCTAAAATGCGAAAAATTCAACACATCAAGAAACATATTATTCAACAAGCTAAGCCAAACAACCCCAGATTTCAAGGAATTGGATGACCTGTCAAAATTGAGATTAGTCCTGGGAGAAGGAGACAGACCATACCTTGGGGCCAAATATGTAACAACATGTCACAACCTGAGGACTGTTTAAAAGTAAGACTGTTTAAAATTAATATTGAACATACCAAATTAAGTAGAAAGACTGTTTAAAATTAATATTGTTTAAAAGTAATATTGTATGTACCCAACAAATGTCAAATCGATTGACACCTACAGAATGTTGGAAAACTGTACCTTTTTGCTATGTAAGCTTTGGCAATATGGTTCTCTGTAAACTTTCATGCCAATAAAGCATTTGAATTGGAATTGGAATTGGAATTGGATACAGAGAGACACCAATAAAGGAGAGTGTCTTCAAATGCACATCCTTTTCTTGCATCTTCCCAAGCATGTTGGTAATGACACTTTGAATCACATGAGCTCCTGTGAGGTTTCCTTTATTTTTTCAAGACAGCAACTTCTGTGAGCAGGACTCAGTGAGTTGCCCGCCTTAATGGCAGATTCCTATCATCTTCTATGTCGTGTGGACAGGGAATGCCTTAGGCTTCACTGCCTTGTTTTGTTTAAGATTGTATTTGGTTCTCACTTGTCTGAGATTACGGCATGAAGGTTCCATCTGGACATCGCTGCAGGAGTTATTCAGGATGCAGGATCCTTGGCCCAGATGTTTCACCAACAACCTTGCTTCTGTCATAAGGTCTTGAGTGGGGCCATTGTTTTGTTGTATTCATTCACGGGATGTGGGCATCACTGGCAAGGCCCGCATTAATTGCCCTTGAGTGGCTTGCTGGGCCATTAAGAGTCAACCACATTGCTGAGGGTCTGGACTTACATACAGGCCAGACCGGGTAAGGGCGGCAGATTTCCTTCCCTAAAGGACATTAGTGAACAGGCTGAGTTTTTACGACAATCCGGTAGTTCCATGGTCACCATTACTGATTCTAGCTTTTTATTCCAGATTTCTTTACTCAGCTGCCGAGGTGGGATTTGAACTCTTGTCCCCTGTGTTATTAGTCCAGGCCGACAGGATTACTGGTCCAGTAACATTACCAGTATAATACCGTTACCATTAGCTGACAATCTCCAAATGTTCAGCTCCATTCACATCTCCTAAGATATTGTTGTATCCTGTGCCAGCCCACAGCAGGAGCTCGACAACATCCAGGCCTGGGCTGACAAGTGGCTGCTAACAGTCAAGCTTATCAATACCAAGCAATGACCAACTCCACTGAGAAAGGACCAGCTACCTCCTGATATTCAACGGTACAGCCATTGCCAAGTTCGCCCGCCATCAATATCCTGGGAGTTACCATTGCCCAGAAGCTTAACTGGACCTACATATCAACAATGTGGCTACAAGAGCAGGGCAGATGCCGGGTGCTCTGTGATGAGTGACTCATAGCCTGACTCCTCAAAGCCTCTCCACCTTCTACAAGGTGCAAGTCAGGTGGGATTTCAAAATATTCCCTCTGATATAAACTGTAGCATCTGCAGAATGTGTTTAATCTCCGTGAGTCTTTGTCCCACCGAGCTGTCACAGCCCCTTTATTCTGATGGTGAGAGATCGTTGGGATCGATGCTGTCTTTATTCAGTCTGGTTACATCTGCGTTGGTAAAGGGGCCTATCACAAAATACACCGTGCTAATAAATATAGCGACTGAATAATTGTTTCCCATGAGATTTCATGAACAGATGATCAGTAAAATGCAGTTATTATAGTTTTCAAAGTTTAAGAAAGTGTCGACAAAAGTTTAAGCAGAAGCTGAATTTGAAAATTGAAAAGTTGGTTGTGTTGAAATGTGTAATTTATTTGACTCAGGCTTGACAGGCCGAAATGTGTTTTAATTTGTATTATTCAGTGTTGTATTTAAAATATTTCCATGCAAACTGATTGATGTGTGTCTACATTGTCCAAGTAAAATCTATGTTGATGTACAGTGTTATTCAAACATTTTTAAACAAGCAATTTGTGATCTGATTAATTGTCATTGAGCAGTTTATTTAACGCTAATATATTTTAGCCTCTAGCCAGTTATAGATAACGGTCGAGGGCACAAAATTGTGCTTTGTAAGTCTGAGGCGGTGTTAAAGCGATGAGACGGTTGTGTAATACAACGGCAGGAAATGATATACCGTCCGAATAAATTCTGAAAGATCAGTGCAACTTAAGGGCCTCCGCTGTCATTTTAAACTAAAGTGAAATGTGAGCGATTTAGGTCGAGCATTTGATCACTGCCTTAAGTTCGCTAAATACAACCAAATAAAGTCAGTAATGGGCATCAGTGGCCAAGCCCGGGGTCCCGGAACACCACTCCCCAAATACAGACAGTGCTGAGTAAACGGAGGGTGGAAACATAAGATCCCAGAAGAATCGGATGTCACCAGCACAAAAGCGATGCTCGAACCCGAGTTTGGAAATACCCGAACAGGACGGTGAGTTTTCGTGTCAAAGAAACACTGAACAAAACTCAAAGTAACAGCGACTGTTTCACTCGGGTCCAACTGGCGTCACCTCTCTCCGAGTAACACTATTGGCGGGGAGTTTGAGGAAATGACTATCGTCTTATGAATTACATATAAATATATATTATAAAGTATGATGAATAATCATTAATCACTGTGTTATTTCCTACAACAGAACTCTGGTCGTTTTAATCAATTTCCTCAAAGTAATCGTGCAAAGTAAGTAGTGAGAGGGAGAGCGCTCTGCAAATGATTGGATACAAGCTACAACAACTTGGATTTATATAGCGCCTTTAACAAAGCAAAACAATCCATGGTGGAAAATGATACAAGAGCTTCCCTCCTCCTTATGTCCTGATAATTGAACCCTTTCAGCCTCAGTACCATTCTGGTGAATTTGTGCTGCGCCCCCTCCAAGGCCAATATATCCTACCTGAGGAGCGGGGCCCAGAACTGAACACAGTATCTAAATGGGGTCTAACCAGAGCTTTATATAAATGTAACACAACTTCCACCCTGTGTATTCCGGCCCCTTCAGATAAAGGCCAACATTCCATTAGCCTGTTAAGTTATTTGTTAGTGATTTCTGTACTTGGTTCCCTAGATCTCTCTGCACCTCCACTGTTCTGAGTTTCACACCATTTAGAAAATACTCTGATCTATTTCTGTTGTGTCCAAAGTGGATGACCTCAAACTTCACTACATTGAACTGTATCTGTCCCAGTACAGACACATGGACAGTGTAGAGGGAGCTTTACTCTGTATCTAACCCGTGCTGTACCTGCCCTGGGAGTGTTTGATGGGACAGTGTAGAGGGAGCTTTACTCTGTATCTAACCCGTGCTGTACCTGCCCTGGGAGTGTTTGATGGGACAGTGTAGAGGGAGCTTTACTCTGTATCTAACCCGTGCTGTACCTGCCCTGGGAGTGTTTGATGGGACAGTGTAGAGGGAGCTTTACTCTGTATCTAACCCGTGCTGTACCTGCCCTGGGAGTGTTTGATGGGACAGTGTAGAGGGAGCTTTACTCTGTATCTAACCCGTGCTGTACCTGCCCTGGGAGTGTTTGAAGGGACAGTGTAGAGGGAGCTTTACTCTGTATCTAACCCGTGCTGTACCTGCCCTGGGAGTGTTTGATGGGACAGTGTAGAGGGAGCTTTACTCTGTATCTAACCCGTGCTGTACATGCCCTGGGGGTGTTTGATTGAACAGTGTAGAGGGAGCTTGACTCTGTATCTAAGCCATGCTGTACCTGCCCTGGGAGTGTTTGATGGGACAGTGTAGAGGGAGATTTACTCTGTATCTAACCCTGTGCTGTATCTGCCCTGGGAGTGTTTGATGGGACAGTGTAGAGGGAGCTTTACTCTGTATCTAACCCGTGCTGTACCTGCCCTGGGAGTGTTTGATGGGACAGTGTAGAGGGAGCTTTACTCTGTATCTAACCCGTGCTGTACCTGCCCTGGGAGTGTTTGATGGGACAGTGTAGAGGGAGCTTTACTCTGTATCTAACCCGTGCTGTACCTGCCCTGGGAGTGTTTGATGGGACAGTGTAGAGGGAGCTTTACTCTGTATCTAACCCGTGCTGTACCTGCCCTGGGAGTGTTTGATGGGACAGTGTAGAGGGAGCTTTACTCTGTATCTAACCCGTGCTGTACCTGCTCTGGGAGCGTTTGATGGGACAGTATAGAGGAAGCTTTATTCTGTATCTAAACCGTGCTGTACCTGCCCTGGGAGTGTTTGATGTGGCAGTGTAGAGGGAGCTTTACTCTGTATCTAACCCGTGCTGTACCTGCCCTGGGAATGTTTGATGGGACAGTGTTGAGGAAGCTTTACTCTGTATCTAACCCGTGCTGCACCTGTCCTGGGAGTGTTTGATGGGACAGTGTAGAGGGAGCTTTACTCTGTATCTAACCCGTGCTGCACCTGTCCTGGGAGTGTTTGATGGGACACTGTAGAGGGAGCTTTACACTGTATCTAACCCGTGCTGCACCTGCCCTGGGAGTGTTTGATGGGACAGTGTAGAGGGAGCTTTACTCTGTACCTAACCTGTGCTGTAGCTGCCCTGTGAGTGTTTGATGGGACAGTGTAGAGGGAGCTTTACTCTGTATCTAACCCGTGCTGTACCTGCCCTGGGAGTGTTTGATGGGAAAGTGTAGAGGGAGCTTTACTCTGTATCTAACCTGTGCTGTACCTGCCCTGGGAGTGTTTGATGGGACAGCGTAGAGGGAGGTTTACTCTGTGTCTAACCCGTGCTGTACCGGCCCTGTGAGTGTTTGATGGGACAGTGTAGAGGGAGCTTTACTCTGTATCTAACCCGTGCTGTACCTGCCCTGGGAGCGTAATTCATGCCATCCCAGGTATCAGTCTGGTGAATCTTCGCTGCACTCCCTCCATGGCAAGAACATCCTTCCTCAGATAAGGCGACCAAAACTGCACACAATACTGAAGGTGTGGTCTCGCCAAGACCCTGTACAACTGCAGCAAGCCATCCTTGTTCCTGTACTCGAACCGTCTCGCTATGAAGGCCAACATACCATTTGCCTTCTTAACCGCCTGCTGCACCTGCATGCTTACCTTCAGCGACTGGTGCACAAGGACACCCAGGTCTCGTTGCACTTCCCCATCTCCCAATCTATTGCCGTTCAGATAATAATCTGCCTTCCTGTTTTTGCCACCAAAGTGGATAACCTTGCATTCATCCACATTATACTGCATCTGCCATTCATCTGCCCAATCACCCAACCTGTCCAAATCATACTGGAGTTTCTCGGCATCCTCCTCACAGCACACACACCCACCCAGCTTTGTGTCATCTGCAGACTTGGAGATATTACATCTAGTTCCCTCATCTATTAATATATATTATGAATAGCTGGGGTCCTAGGACCGATCCCTGTGGTACCCCACTAGTCACTGCCTGCCACACGGAAAAAGACCCGTTTATTCCAACTCTTTGCTTCCTGTCTGCCAACCAGTTCTCTATCCAAGTCAATACCTTGCCCCCAATCCCATGTGCCTTAACTTTACACGCTAATCTCTTATGCGGGACCTTATCGAAAGCCTTCTGAAAGTCCAAATACACCACATCCACTGGCTCTCCCTTATCTATTCTACCAGTTACATCCTCAAAAAATTCCAGTAGATTAGTCAAGCACGATTTACCTTTTGTAAATCCATGTTGACTTTGTCCGATCCTGTCACTGTTATCCAAGTGCTCTGCTATTACATCTTTTATAATGGACTCTAGCATTTTCCCCACTACTGATGTCAGGCTTACCGGTCTGTAATTCCCCGCAGCAGAGGAGGCCATTTGGCCCATCGAGTCTCCGCCAGTGTTCCCTCTAATTTTAGTTTGTACTGAGCGGGCCATGAACTCCTTTGAGCGCGACCGTTTTTGGACTCTAGCATTTTCCCCACTACCGATGTCAGGCTTACCAGTCTATAATTCCCCGTTTCCTCTCTACCATCTTTTTTGAATAGTGGGGTAACATTAGCTACCCTCCAATCCATGGGAACTGTCCCAGAATCTGTAGAATTTTGGAAGATGACCAGCAATGCATCTACTATTTCTACAGCCACTTCCTTAAGTTCCTTAGGATGTAGATTATCAGGCCCTGGGGATTTATCGGCCTTCAATCACGTTAATTTCCCCAACACCATTTCCCTACAAATACTGATTTCATTCAGTTCCTCCCTCTCGTTAGACCCTGTGTTCCCCGACATCTCTGGGAGGTTATTTCTGTCCTCCTTTGTGAAGACAGAACCAAAGTATGTATTTAATTGGTCTGCCATTTCTTTGTTCCCCATTATAAATTCCCCTGATTCTGACTGCAAGTGACTGCGCTTGACTTCACCAATCTTTTTCTCTCAAAGCACTTTACAGCCAATTAAGTTTGAACTGTAGTCACTGTTGTAATGTGGGAAATGCGGCAGCCAATTTGTGCACAGCAAGTTCCCACAAACGGCAATGTGATAGTGACCAGATAATCTGTTTTTGTTATATTGGTTGAGGAATAAATATTGGCCAAGACACTGGGGATAATTCCCCTACTCTTCTTTCAAATAGTGCCATGGGCTTTTTTACATCCACCTGAGAGAGCAGACGGGGCCTCGTCCGAAAGACGGAACCTCCGACAGTGCAGCACTCCCTGAGCACGACACTCACGTGTCAGCCTGGATTTATATGCTGCAAGTCCCTGGAGTGGAACTTGAACCCTCAACCTTATGACTCAGAGGTGAGTGTGCTACCCATTGAGCCACAGATGACACTTTTAGTTTTATTACTTTTAGATTTCATTAAAAAGTTTCATCCACTTTAATCCGGGACATTTATTTCCACTTTTTAATTGGCAAAAGAACCAAAGGCGACGTGAGGAAAGACTTTTTTATGCAGCGAGTGGTTAGGATCTGGAATTCACTGCCTGAAAGGGTGGTGGAGGCAGATTCAATCGTGGCTTTCAAAAAGGAAATTGGATAAGTATCCGAAGGAAAAAGAATTTGCAGGGTTACGGGGAAAGGGCGGGGGAGTGGAACTAGCTGAAGTGCTCTTTCCAAGTCGGGATAGTGTGTGACTTGGAGGGGAACTTGGAGGTGGTGGTGTTCCCATGCGCCTGCTGCCCTTGTTCTTCTAGGTGGTGGAGGTGGTGGGTTTGGGAGGTGCTGCTGAAGAAGGCTTAGTGAGTTGCTGCAGTGCATCTTGTAGATGGTACACACTGCGGCCAGGGTACGCCGGTGGTGGAGGGAGTGAATGTTTAAGATGCCGGGTGGGATGCCAATCAAGCGGGCTACTTTGCCTTGGATGGTGTCGAGCTTCTTGTGTGTTGTTGGAGCTGCACTCATTTCAGGCAAGTGGGAGATGGGGGTGGGGGGAAGGCTGTTGGACCGGGTGGGGTGGTTGGAGGTCGGAGTTCATGTGATGATATCTCCAGGAATACCTGCAACCAGAGTTAGCAGCCCGAGTGAGCTGCGGGCCAATGATCACTGTGGGACGGGGTCTGGGGGGGTCAGTGATCAGTGTGGGACGGGGTCCGGGGGGGTCAGTGATCAGTGTGGGTTGGGGTCCGGGGGATGGTGATCAGTGTGACACGGGGTCTGGGGGGTCGGTGATCAGTGTGGGACGGGATCCGGGGGGTCGGTGATCAGTGTGGGACGGGGTCCGGGGGGTCGGTGATCAGTGTGGGTCGGGGTCCGGGGGGTGATCCGTGTGGGACGGGGTCCGGGGGGCGGTGATCAGCGTGGGACGGGGTCCAAAGGGGTGATCAGTGTGGGACGGGGTCCGGGGGGTCAGTGATCAGTGTGGGTCGGGATCCGGGGGGTGATCAGTGTGGGACGGGGTCCGGGGGCTGATCCGTGTGGGACGGGGTCCAGGGGGCGGTGATCAGCGTGGGACGGGGACGGTGATGAATGGCGGACGGGATCAGGCCATTCCTGGGTCGCGCTGTGACGTGACGCTGGGATTGTGACGGTTGAATTCTCACCTTTGCTCCGGTCTCTGATCCCCCCAGACTCCCGGCCCCTCGGAAGGATGCATCTCACCGCTGCCCTCTGGATCAGTCATGGGCGAGTTTACCGTCGGATGGGGCTGGGACCCTGGTCCCGGATCGATATGTTGCGGAACCTTGTGACAGCGTTGGTGCGACACAAGAGGATTGAAACCACCCTGGCCCGGGCTGATGAGATGAGGTTTTACGCTGAGAAGATAATCACTTCCTCCCTTCGAACACCCCGTTTATCTTGTTCCTTCCTGCCGTCTGCCCAGGCTGCTGTTACTCTGCTTTCCTCCGAATCAACAACGTGCATTTATATAGCGCCTTTCATGACCACTGGACGTCGCAAGCGCTTTTCAGCCAATGAAGTACTTTTGAAGTGTTGCCACTGTTGTAATGTGGGAAACGCGGCAGGCAATTTGTGCACAGCAAGCTCCCACAAACTGCAATGTGACAATGACCAGATAATCTGTTTTAGTGATATTGATTGAACGATAAATATTGGCCAGGACACCGGGGATAACTCCACTGTCGGAGGTGCCGCCTTTCAGATGAGACGTTAAACCGAGGCCCCGTCTACTCTCTCAGGTGGACGTAAAAGATCCCGCGGCACTAACTCGAAGAAGAGCAGGGGAGTTCTCCCCGGTGTCCTGGCCAATATTTATCCCTCAACCAACATCACTAGAAAACAGATTATCTGGTCATTATCACATTGCTGTTTGTGGGAGCTTGCTGTGTACAAATTGGCTGCCGCGTTTCCTACATTACAAAAGTGACCACACTTCAAAAGTACTTCATTGGCTGTAAATCACTTTGGGATGTTTGGTGGTCGTGAAAGGCGCTATATGAATGCAAGTCTTTCTTTTAAATGTACTGGGTCCAGTTCTGGACACACAGACATAAGGGAGACATTCGACTACTAGGGGCATCACAGAGTAGAGCCACGAGACCGATCCCCAGTGCCAGAGGGACTGAGTTGTGTGGAGAGACTTGGCCGATTCAACCTGGAAAAGAGGCTCCCTAAAAACTCCCTCCCAAACAGCACTGTGAGAGTGCCCTCACCACACGGACTGCAGCAGTTCAAGAAGGCACCTCACCGCCACCTTCTCAAGGGCAACTAGGGATGGGCAATAAATGCTGGCCTTGCCAGCAACGCCCACAACCCATGAATGCATTTTAAAAAAAGACCAGATCATCTGTTTTCAGTGATTATTGGTTGAGGGATAAACATTAGCCCAGGACACTGGGAATAACTTCTCCTGCTCTTTGTCCAATAGTGGCCGCAGGGTCTTTTATGTCTACCTGAGAAGGCAGACGAGGCCTCGGTTTAATGACTTATTCGAATGACGGTACCTCCAACGGTGCCGCACTCCCTCAGTACTGCCCCTCCGAGAGAGCAGCGCCCCCTCAGTGCTGCCCCTCCGACAGTGCGGCACTCCCTCAGTGCTGCTCCTCCGACAGTGTGGCGCTCCCTCAGTACTGGCCCTCTGACAGTGCGGCGCTCCCTCAGTACTGCCCCTCCGACAGTGCAGCGCTCCCTCAGTACTGCCCCTCTGACATTGCGGCGCTCCCTCAGTACTGCCCCTCCGACAGTGCGGCGCTCCCTCAGTACTGCCCCTTTGACAGTGCAGCGCTCCCTCAGTACTGGCCCTCTGACAGTGCGGTGCTCCCTCAGTACTGGCCCTCTGACAGTGCGGCGCTCCCTCAGTACTGCCCCTCCGACAGTGCAGCGCTCCCTCAGTACTGCCCCTCTGACATTGCGGCGCTCCCTCAGTACTGCCCCTCCGACAGTGCGGCGCTCCCTCAGTACTGCCCCTTTGACAGTGCAGCGCTCCCTCAGTACTGGCCCTCTGACAGTGCGGCGCTCCCTCAGTACTGGCCCTCTGACAGTGCGGCGCTCCCTCAGTACTGCCCCTTTGACAGTGCGGCGCTCCCTCAGTAATGCCCCTTCGACAGTGCAGCGCTCCCTCAGTACTGCCCCTCTGACATTGCGGCGCTCCCTCAGTACTGCCCCTCCGACAGTGCGGCGCTCCCTCAGTACTGCCCCTTTGACAGTGCAGCGCTCCCTCAGTACTGGCCCTCTGACAGTGCGGCGCTCCCTCAGTACTGGCTCTCTGACAGTGCGGCGCTCCCTCAGTACTGCCCCTCCGACAGTGCAGCGCTCCCTCAGTACTGCCCCTCTGACATTGCGGCGCTCCCTCAGTACTGCCCCTCTGACAGTGCGGCGCTCCCTCAGTACTGCCCCTTTGACAGTGCAGCGCTCCCTCAGTACTGGCCCTCTGACAATGCGGCGCTCCCTCAGTACTGCCCCTCCGACAGTGCAGCGCTCCCTCAGTACTGGCCCTCTGACAGTGCGGCGCTCCCTCAGTACTGCCCCTTTGACAGTGCGGCGCTCCCTCAGTACTGCCCCTTCGACAGTGCAGCGCTCCCTCAGTACTGCCCCTCCGACAGTGCAGCGCTCCCTCAGTACTGGCCCTCTGACAGTGCGGCGCTCCCACAATGCAGCACTCCCTCAGTACTGCCCCTCCGACAGTGCAGCGCTCCCTCAGTACTGCCCCTCCGACAGTGTGGCGCTCCCTCAGTGCTGCCCCTCCGACAGTGCAGCGCTCCCACAATGCGGCGCTCCCTCAGTACTGCCCCTCCAACACTCCCTCATTGCTGCCCCTCTGACAGTTCGGTGCTCCCTCAGCGCTGCCCCTCCAACAGTGCGGCGCTCCCTCAGTACTGCCCCTCCAACAGTGCGGCACTCCCACAATGCGGCGCTCCCTCATTACTGCCCCTCCGACAGTGCGGCGCTCCCTCATTACTGCCCCTCCGACAGTGCGGCGCTCCCTCATTACTGCGCTGGGAGTGTCGGCCTGGATTATGTACTGAAGTTTCTGGAGTGAGACTCGAACCGACCACCTTCTGACTCAGAGGCGAGAGCGAGTGCTACCCACTTTTTTTTTTATGATACTTTATTGAACATTAAGAACATTTACAACATCGTGATCATTACATTGTATGATACAAATCAATTCCACCGCCCTGCACAGCCATTCCGCCACCACATTTTAACATCAAAACCTGAAGTTTAATTTATCACCTGTAACATATATTAATCGATTGTACTTTAAAAATTGGTTGTAAAATACTGTCCTTAAATTCCTTTCTGAATAAAACATTCACAGAGCCTTATAATGGTCTTTTAGCTTATATTTAAAATACTCTTTTAGATTGATTCTCCTCCCCTTAAAAAACTGAGCATTCCTTCTTTGCACAATCACGAATCTAGCCAAACTGAACATTAAATTAATTGCCGCTCCACTAGACTCGGGCAGACTCTCCTGCAATCCCCATCTCAAAATTGAGTCCCACGGGATTCCCATTCACGCTCTTCGGTCCCCACCCAGCAAAAAAGCTTCACACAACTGTCGAACATAGTACTTAAAGTCATTTAACTGCGGACATAACACCAGTAAATGGGACAGAGTCTAATCCTGTGTCCCACACATTGGGCAAGTTGCCGCCTCCACTCGTCCAATCTTGCACAAGACCGTCATGGTAAAAATCCGGTTATGAGCCAATTTGAAATCCAGTTCAATCCATTCTGGGCATTTAAAATTCGCCCACACTCCCTTCCAAATCCTGCTGAAGTCCAGCTGTGGGTATATACTCTGCCAAAACTCCTGACCAGCAGGTGTCTTGAATCTCCATTCTCTGAATACCTCATAGAAATCTCGAGTATTACAGATGTCAAATTGGACCAACTCTCCCCCTTTCTCCAGTACAAAGCTTGGAAAAGCAGAACGCATTTTACTTCCTTTGGAGATTTCCGCATTTATTTCTTCCATCCAATCCTGTGGCATTGCCCTCACAATCTTCTCATACATGATTCCTATTGCTTTTCCTTCTACCTCCTGATCCTCCTCCCACACCATGTCCCTCACTATCGCTTCCGGCAACCAACCTGGAATCACCTCGTATAATACATCTTTCACCGATATAATCCCAGCTTTTATAAAAGCTTGATTAAATAAAACCTCTCCTTCGATGTTGACCCACCTATTCAAAAATAAGGGCTGTTCTAAAAATTCCTCAGCCCCCTTGGGCGTAAACTGCACACTTTTTAAAAACTGAGCCCAAGTCTCTACAACCCACTTATAAAACCTAGGGAGAAGCTTAATCGATTTCAAAAACATATTATTGTATTCCATATACAATATCCCCTGCCCTCCTATCCCACTTCGTTTTAAAAAATGCTCAAAACAACTCTTCCAAAAACTTGAATTTGACTTCTGAAGAAATCTCTTCACCCATTTGATTCTAAAGGATTTTTTCTTCAAATCAATATCTGGGAAATTGAGTCCTCCCTGATTTCTCCGTCCAATGATGGTATTGTAAGCCACCAAGGCTGGTTTCCCTTCCCATAAAAACCTCACACAAGCCTCTCGGATGGACTTTTCTGCCCACTCAGGAATATCCTCCACCGTCAATAAGTACCATAGCTTAGATAGCAGGAGAGCAGACACCACTGTCACTCTTCCTTGCACTTTCAACCACCTTCTTTCCCATCTTCCCAAAATCTTTTAAATTTTCATAACCTTCGGTTCCCAATTTAATCGATCCACTTCTTCCCTGTCTTTCTTGCACCCCATATGCACCCCCAGAACTTCCAAAACCTCCACCACCATAAAGGGACATACCCCCAACCATTCCCCCCTAACCCTCCCTGCAACCAGGCATTGGGACTTACTATAATTCACTCTGGCTCCTGAAGCTCTACAATATTCCTCTACTACCTCCATAGCTTTCCTCACTGACTCCCCATTTCTCAATGTTAAGGTTGTGTCATCTGCATATTGGTGTATCACCGACACCAGCCCAGAACTGGGGACCACAATCCCAACTACACCTTGTTTCTTTCGCATCATGTAACCTAATGGTTCTGCTACCAATGTGTACAGCAGTGGGGACAGGGGACAACCCTGTCTCACTGATCTCTGTATCGGAAAATACTTAGATAAAAAACCATTACATTTAACACAGCTAAATATGTTTGAATAAAAAATCCTTATCCACTGAATGAAATTTTCCTTGAAACCAAATGCTTCCAAAACCTTCAATAAAAACTCATGAGAGACCCTATCAAAGGCTTTCTCTTGATCTATCTTTAATACATAAGCCTCCCTCCCACTCTCTTCCATGAGCTCTATCGCATCTCGGATTGAGACCACAGAGTCTGCGATGTCCCGGCCTATGACTCCATAGGACTGA
This sequence comes from Somniosus microcephalus, assembly GCF_052327205.1. NCBI lineage: Eukaryota > Metazoa > Chordata > Chondrichthyes > Squaliformes > Somniosidae > Somniosus > Somniosus microcephalus. The sequence goes on from NC_140998.1 coordinate 185,001,739, forward strand.
GAGGGCCAAGCTATCTCCGGTAACACCTCCTTCAAACGATTTGCCATAACCCTCGCCAAGATCTTATAATCCACATTTAATAGTGTGATGGGCCTCCAATTCTTCAGATCCCGTCTATCCCCTTTATTTTTATATAAGCTAAGCTTATGATACCTCTCCTCATAGATGGGGCCAGGCTTCCCTCAATTTTAATTTCCTTAAAAACTTCTAAGAGCAATGGACTTAAAATCTCGAAAAATTCCTTATAAAATTCTGCACTTAGTCCATCGGACCCTGGGCTTTTCCCCCCCTTCATTCCACTTATTGCTATTTTTATTTCCGCTAATCCTACTTCTTTATCACACATGCTTCTCTCATCCTCCTTTAAACCCTTTTCAATAAAAGCAGTAACCTTCTCCATCTCCCAATTGGAAATGTCTTCTTTAGTATATAACTCTTGATAAAAGCTGCTAGCCGCATCCAAAATCTCCCCACTTTCATGAATGATCTTCTCCCCAACCTTCAACTCCTCAATTAACGATAATCTCTGTCGCAGCTTCTCTTGCTCTAGAAAATATCTAGTGCATCTTTTGCCCTCCAATGCATCTCTAGCCTTTGCACGGAGAATGGCCCCCTTGCATTTTTCAGCTTGCAATAATTCCCACTCTTCCTTTAGCACCCGGAACTTAGTCTCAGCTCCCTTATCCCCTCCATCAACTGCTTTACAGACATCCGCAAACCTTTTGTTTATATTCTCTTCTCGATGCCGGTTAGCTGCCACCCTCTTTTTCCCATAACGTACCGAAAAAACTTTTACCTCATATTTGAAATTGTCCCACCAAACTCTTCTTTCTTTCAAGAACAAAAGTTCCTTCCGAGCATTCTTTATTATTTTTATAATCCCTTCTTTATAAGCACTTTCCTTCAGGTATTGATTGTTTAAAATCCACACCCCTGAACCAATCTTAACTCTGTTGTTCCTAATTCTAAGAACCAAAGCCGAGTGATCACTAAAAAATACTTTTTTATAATAAATCTCCATCACCTCCGAACTTAACCCTTCCCGCATTAACACAAAATCTATTCGGCTGTTTTAAAACATCACCCACCCAACCTGCTCTGGAGAACTCCCTTTTTATGGGGTTCCGGTCCCTCCATAAGTCTCTCAAATTTAAATTTGCCATCATTTTTATAATCATCCCTCTGGAGTTATCCTCTTTAAAGGTCATCTGAGCTGAAATGTCCATCCAAGATAAAAATACATTAAAATCCCCCACTATACAAGGATTTTCCACCTCTGCCACTTCAGTGAATAACCCCTGAAAAAACTTGCGACGCTTGCAATGGTCGTTCAGTGCATAAATATTAAAAAGATCACAATTAAATCCCTCCAATTTTACCCTTAGCCATAAAAATCTCCCCTCAGTGTCCTTGTACACCAAGGCAACGTTCTCTTCTATGGACGGACTCACCAAAACAGCCACCCCTCTACAGTTATTGTTTGCACAGCTTGCAAACACCTCTCCCTTCCAAACCTTCTGAACTCTTTCTAGGATATCCTCATCCCAAAAGGTTTCTTGCAGACACAACAAGTCCGTGCCTTTAAAACCCTGCAACAACTGTTGCAATTTCTTCTCACCCCTCAGTCCGTTCACATTGATCGAGACCAATGTAATCATGGCTCCAAAGAAGGGAAGTATGCCCAATAATCTCTCCATCATTTAATCTCAGGCTCTTCCCTCCTCTCATGCTCCTTCTCAACTTTTCGGGCAGCTGTTGCTTTTTCCTGCAGCCTCCGGCTCTTTTTCCCCTCCGGTTTGGCCCCTCCCTGCTGCTTCAACCTCTTCCTTGCATTAAGTTTGGGCCCAGGAGCTGCCCTTCCTCCCTCCTTCTGCCCCTCACTAACCTTTCCCTTTCCACATGATGCCACCCCACCCCCGACATCCATGTCTCTGTCCCCCTCTAATTCCTCACTCTCAAGCTCTTCTGCAACCCCCTGTGCCTGCTCCCCGTCAGATACATAATCCTGCTCCCCGTCAGATACTTCATCTCCCATTGAGAGTCTTCCTGCCATCGCAGTTTCTCCCACTGCGCCGCCCCCTTCGACCACATCTCCACCTTTGTCCCTTGCACCTTGTTCCCTCACTCCATAGGACAATGGCGCAACTAAATTGTTCCCTTCTGACGTCTCTATCTCGCCGATCCCATCCTGCTGTCCCTTTAAGGCTCCTGCCTCTTGCACCCTCTCCCCGCCCTGCCCCCTCCCGCTCACCAAAATATCCGACTCCCCGCCTCTCCCCGGAGCACTCACTTCCACCACACACCCCGCTCCTGCCTCCTCTCCCCCCGCAGACACCAGACTCCCCAGGGGGAGCCGAACCGCACTAAGGCTCGAGTCTGCACTCGACCCTCGCTGCCCGCTGCTGTCTTTGTTCCCCTCCATAGCACTCGCCGTGTTTTCTGCCATCTCCATCTCGATCTCCGCTCCGCCAACCTCTGCCTCTTCCTGTGCACCTTTTTCCTTCATTTTACCGGCTGTGTCCTCCGACTGCACCGCTCCTCTGGCCGTTCCACACTCCTCTCCTGCTCCTTCTCTCATCTCCTCATCACTCATTTCGCTCCCTTCTGCCACACACTCACAGCGGGTGGGGCCTTTATGACACACCCCACAGCTCTCCGCCTTGCAGCTCCGCGCGATATGTCCCAACTCACCACAATTGTAACAATACAAATCAGGACAGTTTCTTACGAGATGGTCATGTCCCAGACAATAGTAACACACCTTTACTTGGTTATCGTGCAGCACACGAAAGTATTGTACTCCTTCCAGTGTCTCGAACTTCATACTGTAAGGCAAAGACCCCACCCCCTCTGGGAACCGCACCTTTACATACCGGGTTCCGTCTGCTACCCGTGTTCCCGGATAGTACCTCCTCTTTATTTCAGAACAGATTTTAATGTCCCACGACTCCAAATTTTTGCTCAGCACTTCGTCCTCGATGTACACAGGCAAGTTCAAAAATGAAACCACCACCTCCTCTGAATATAGCAGAGTCACCTCCAAAAATTTCTCCCCAACTTTCAGGCTGAGCAGCAGTTTTTCCACCTCCTCACGGCCACTGACCGTCACCTCAAATCCCACATTTGGTTTTGGTCGGCAGGCAAAACAGCTTCCCTCACCACAGTCCTCATGAACCGCTTGGATTATATCCCAGGCTCGAATCTTTTTATCTTCACATTGCACCACCACCGTATTTTCTTTACCAAACCTCCTGAGGTCCTGGCCCAAATCTTTGGGCCTTTTTTTTCCCCTTCCCGCCACAGTTTCTTCCCTAATAAAATTCCTCTCGGGAATATTGTCCTCTGAGGGGCCCGGCACTCCGGACCCCTCAGCAGCCATCTGGCTGTTTTTTGTGGGCCAAAAAGGCCCTAAAACCTGAAAACAACACCCCAAAACCCTCCACCAACTTTTTACAAAACTCCCTCCAACACCCAGCTGCAATTAGGCAACCAGTCACACCTGGCTCACTCCTAGCCCCTCCCACCTAGAGAGTGCTGCCCACTGAGCTAGAGAGGTGACTTGAGATCCTGGGACTATTTGCCCTGGAGCAGAGGAGGCTAAGAGGAGATTTAATAGGGTGTTTAAAAATGATAAAGAGTTTTGCTGGAGTGAATAGGGGCAATAAATTTCCTGTGCTCGGGGAGTCAGTGACGTGAGGCCATCAATTTAACGAGTGTTCTGAGAGGGATTAGTAGAAATTTCTGTACACAGAGGTGTTGAAGCACGGAATGCTCCCATAGAATCTCACAGCACAGAAGGAGGCCATTCGGCCCCTCGTGCCTGTGCCGGCTCTTTGAAGAGCTCTCCAATTAGTTCCCACTCCCCCATCTCTTTCCCTAGAGCCCTGCAAATATCTGCTTTTCAAATATTTATCCAATTCTCTTTTGAAAGTTATTATTGAATCTGCTTCCACCGCCCTTTCAGGCAGCGCATTCCAGATCACAACAACTCGCTGCGTAAAAAAATAATCTCCTCATCTCCCCTCTGGTTCTTTTGCCAATTATCTGAACTCTGTGTCCTTTGGTTATCAACCCTCCTGCCAGTGGGAACAGTTTCTCCTCATTTACTCGATCAAAACCCCTCATGATTTTGAACGCCGCTCTTTACGAGAATGGTTCCAGGGGTGAGGGACTTCAGTTATGTGGAGAGCCTGGAGGAGCTGGGATTGTTCTCCTTAGAGCAGAGAAGGTTAAGGGGAAGATTGTATTCAAAATCATAAATGGTTTTTGTAGTGATCAATAGCATGTCATTCTATAGTGGTCACTAGGTGGAGCTGTGTAGAGCTGTATATAGCTGTATGTTTAAGACTACATTACCCATGAGGCACTAGGCTACCCAGAAGGCAACAGTCAAGATGGCAGCCTGCACACAGGAGCACACATGGAAGCCTCTACAGATATTGTACCTAGAGAACGTGTACTGAATAAATAACTAGCTAGAAGCTAGCTGTGTTCATAATAAGAATGTCTAGTTATTAATGAACATAACAAGCCTCTACAGGTACTGTACCTAGAGAACGTGTACTGAATAAATAACTAGCTAGAAGCTAGCTGTGTTCATAATAAGAATGTCTAGTTATTAATGAACATAATATGGTACCAGGGTGGTGAAGATCTGCTGAAAATTGTGAAAAGTGACATGGAGAATTTGAAGCCACCAGGAGGTTTGAATCTCGAGGGAAATGTCGACTACAATTGGCGGATTTTTAAACAACAATTCGAACTCTACATTGCAGCCATCGGATTCGGTACGAAGCCAGACGCAAGGAAGATAGTGTTGCTGCTTACGGTTGCAGGCCCACAGGCGATAGAGGTATTTAATACATTTGTATTTAATCCAGCGGAGAACAGAGAAAAATTAGAAGATGTGCTAAAACAATTTGATGCACATTGCTCTCCCAAAAAGAATGAGACGTATGAAAGATACATCTTCTGTTCTCGGACACAGCAACAAAATGAGACTTTTGTTAGCTTTATAACTGATCTGAAACTGAAAGCACAGACATGTAATTTCTCTGAGCTCAAAGCATCCATGATTCGTGACCAGATTGTGTTTGGTATTCATGATAAAAAAGTCAGGGAACGTCTGTTGAGAGAAACCGAACTAAATTTGGAAAATGCAGTGAAAATATGCAAAGCCAGCGAGCTAGCTCGAAATCACGCGAAGACTTTCAGTGAAATCAATAATGATGCGAATGTAATGAGTGATAATGCTGCTGTCGGTGCTGTGTCCTACAAGGGGAAGAAACGTGGGCAGAACAGAAATGAAAAGCAATCAGAGGATGAAATTTTTAATTGTAAACGCTGTGGTTACAAACACCAGTTAAGACAATGCCCAGCGTTTGGAAAAATGTGCACAAAGTGTAATGGAAAGAATCACTTTGCCAAACAATGCTTTTCAAAAGTAAAAACGACGAAAGGGCAATGAGTTAATGTGATTGAGGACACTGATGTAAGTGAGACATTTTTTGTAGGAATGGTGTCATGTGACGATATCAAAAAAGATACAGAAAATGTGCAGCCCTCAGAAATAGACAATGCTGAACATAAAGTTAATGCAGTAAAAGAGGACAAATGGATGATCCCATTGCAGATAAATGGAGCATTAGTTACATTGAAATTGGACACTGGGGCAAAAGCAAACTTAATCAGTATGAGTGACATTAACAATATGAAAGAAAAGCCCAAAATACAGAAAAAGTCAGTACTACTGAAGGACTATAATGGACAGAAAATAGATAGCTTAGGTGTATGCAGACTTAAAGTGACAGTCAAAGACAAAGTGCATCATCTCATGTTTTCTGTTGTGGCTGAAAGGCTTGATTCACTACTGGGTGACAAAGCTTGTGAGGACTTAGAACTGGTCAAAGAGTCTACCGTACAAACTGTGCCATAAGCAAACCAGATGACTCAGTGGATTCTGTAGTGAATAATTTCCAGGATGTGTTCAAAGGATTTGGAGTTCTACCATTCACTTACAAGATCCAGCTAAAGCAGGATGCTCAGCCAGTGGTGCATGCTCCACGAAGAGTTCCAGCACCCCTGCGTGACCGGCTCAAGAATGAACTGGACAGAATGACCACACTAGGAGTCATCAGGAAAGTCGAAGAGCCAACAGACTGGGTTAACTCCATGGTATGTGTAAAGAAAAAGAACAATGATCTAAGAATATGCATGGATCCAAAGGACTTAAATGCAAACATAAAACGTGAACACTACCAGATTCCCAAGCGAGAAGAAATCACCAGTGAAATGTCAGATGCCAGATACTTTACAAAGCTCGATGCCTCACAAGGATTTTGGAAACTAAAACTGGATGAAGAGAGCACCAAATACTGTGGCCTAGAAATTGGGTTGTGGGTTCGCCAGGGCTGTAGCGCCAGAAATTTTGCGCCAGCGTTAATGCGGCAGCACCCGACGAAAATTCGGTTGCGCCGGGCCCAGACGGCGGCGGGCGCTAAAGGAGGGTTTTAGCACCTCAAAACGGGCGTTCAATTGGGTTTTCCGGCGCTAATCCCCCACTGCGGCACCCGATGCGGTGCGGCAGGCTGGGGAACTGCAGGCCTCCTCCTTCTGTTAAGGAGGAGCTGCCTGCAGCCGACAACTGACCGGCGGATTCCCCCGACATCTGAGCCCGGCACCTCGGGGAAGTGCCGGGTTCGCAGCACACACACATCAGGGCCGCGGGGGGGGTGATGCAGGAGTCCGGGAAGGGAGGTGCGGGCAGGCGGCCACCGGGAACGCGGCCGGCCGCCACTCCACCTTTATGCGCCGGCGCAAAGGCGTGTAAGAACCCTTTCCACAATCGTTGGTTGCGCCTGCCACGGGCGAGGCGGGCGCAACTGAATTTGGGCTTGGGGCCGGGTTACCACGGCAACCGGGACGCTGCGCACACCGATGACGTCATCAGTGCCGGCGCAGCGCTACCGGCTAACGCCAATGGTAAGGCCCAAGTCAATTTCAGAAACGGCTATAATTCCAGCGCAATGCCCTCCAGCGCCGCTAATTGGACGCTAACCCCACTCAATTTCTAGGCCTGTACCTTTAACACACCATTTGGCAGGTATTGTTTCCTCAGAATGCCTTTCGGGATAATATCTGCATCTGAAATCTTTCATAGAGCGATGGGACACATAATTGAAGGTCTGGAAGGAGTTCGGGTCTATGTTGATGACATCATCATCTGGGGCTCCGCACTGAAAGAACACAATGAGAGACTGACTAAAGTGCTACAGAGCATACGCCGGAATGGACTGAAGCTCAACAAAGCCAAGTGTCAGTTTGGCGTCCAGGAAGTCACTTTCCTAGGAGATAACCTATCTGGTAAAGGAATAGAGCCAGATATGGAAAAAGTAAACGCCATACTCAAAATGCCCCGACCCACTGACAAAAAAGGGGTGCTACGCATCATGGGGATGATAAACTTCATTGGAAAGTTCATTCCTAACTTGTCAGCCAAGACAGCCTGTCTGTGAGACCTGCTACATAAAACAAATGAGTTCGCATGGACAGAAAGACATGAACAAGAGTGGATAAACCTCAAAACAGTGCTGACAACCACACCTGTACTCACCTTCTTTGACCCAACCAAAAGAATCAAAGTGTCAACGGATGCATCAAAAGATGGCCTAGGTGCGGTCTTGCTACAAGCAGATGGTGAAGATTGGAAGCCTGTTGCCTATGCCTCCAGGTCTATGACTGATACTGAGTGTCGATACGCCCAGATTGAAAAGGAATGTCTCGGCTTGGTAGTTGGACTAGAAAAGTTTCATGGCTACATATATGGACTTCCCACCTTCACAGTTGAGACAGACCACAGCCCTCTGGTTGCCATCATAAAAAAAAAACCTGAATGAGATGTCTCCAAGGATTCAACGACTCATGATGAAGCTGCAAAGATATGACTTTGAACTGATCTACACGCCAGGCAAATACATAGTGTTAGCAGATGCACTATCCCGAGCACCCACAATGAGTCATGTGAGCTCTACTGAAGAAGACGTGGATGTTCATGTGAGTATGGTCACTACTGCGCTGCCCGTGTCAGACACAAAATCAAAGCAAATAGCCGAAGAAACAGTAAAAGATACAGTATTACAAACAGTAATAGAGAACATTAATCATGGTTGGCCAAAAGGTTCCTGTCCAAAATATTTTCACATAAGGTCAGAATTGAGTGTCGCAAGTGGACTATTACTAAAACAGAACAGAATAGTCATTCCACAGGCTCTATGTCAAGACATGCTCAAAAGGATTCATGAGGGACACCTCGGAATTGAAAAATGCAAAAGGAGAGCAAGAGACGCTGTTTATTGGCCTGGCATAAATAAGGACATTGAGAACATGATAGGCAAATGTGAGACATGTCAGAAACACCAAAGCAAACAAGCAAAGGAACCAATGATAGTAGCTGACATACCAACAGCAGCATGGCAAAAGGTTGGTATGGACCTTTTTCATTTAAATGGTAAAGACTATCTAATAGTGATTGACTACTATTCTAACTATCCTGAGATGGCGCTGCTCTCAAGCACCACAGCAAGCAGTGTCATAATGCATGTGAAATCCATCTTCGCCAGACATGGAATTCCCAGGATTGCCATTAGCGACAATGGTCCGTGCTTCAACTGTAAGGAGTGGCAACAGTTTGCAGCACATTATGACTTTCAGCACATCACATCCAGTCCTTTGTATGCTCAGTCAAATGGTAAGGCAGAGAAAGGTGTTCAAGTTCTCAAGCAGCTACTGAAGAAAGCGACAGAAAGCAAGTCTGATCCTTATCTCACCCTGCTGAGCTACCGAGCCTCACCTTTAGACTGTGGTTCTTCACCTGCTGAACTACTAATGGGTCGCAAGTTGCGCACCACGCTACCCTGCTGTGCAAAAGAACAGCAAAGTGAGGAACTGAGACAGAGACTTCAACGGTTAAAGCTGAAACAGAAATCATACTATGACAAGTCATCCAAAACTCTAAAACCATTGACAAAGGATGATGTTGTCAGGATTGAGGATCCAGATGCATGGAACAGGAAAGCTACAGTTCTTGAGGAAGTAGGACCAAGGTCATACACTGTTAGAACTGAGGAAGGACAGATTCTCAGGAGGAACCGCCGTTCCCTCCTAAAAACACAAGAGACTATTCAAGAGCAGATTGATGACAATGCCGCAACTGCATCTTGTCATTCACCGCCAGAACAATCTCATGAAGACACATCAGACTTACCCGTGTTGAGAAGATCCACACGTGAAGTAAAAGAGCCTGATAGACTTAATCTTTGAGTACAATGTAAAGCTTTGAAAATGTGTTGACTGTTTTGAAAATGTTTATGTTTACAGAGCACTAACAAAAGTGTTACTGATATTATCTTTATTGTTTTCTTGAAAGTTGATTGATATTGATTTTGTTAAACCTCAAAGAAAGGGGGATGTAGTGATCAATAGCATGTCATTCTATAGTAGACACTAGGTGGAGCTGTGTAGAGCTGTATATAGCTGTATGTTTAAGACTACATTACCCATGAGGCACTAGGCCACCCAGAAGGCAACAGTCAAGATGGCAGCCTGCACACAGGAGCACACATGGAAGCCGCTACAGATACTGTACCTAGAGAATGTGTACTGAATAAATAACTAGCTAGAAGCTAGCTGTGTTCATAATAAGAATGTCTAGTTATTAATGAACATAATAGTTTTGAGAGTAAATGAGGAGAAACTGTTTCCAGTGGTAGAAGGGTCGGTAACCAGAGGACACAGATTGAAGGTGATTGGTTAAAGAACCAGAGGGGAGGTGAGGAGATTTTTTTTACACAGCGAGTTGTTGTGATCTGGAATGCGCTACCCAAAAGGCCGGTGGAAGCAGATTCAATAATAACTTTCAAAAGGGAATTGGATAAATACTTGAAAAGGAAAATTTTTCCGGGCCCTGGGGAAAGAGCAGGGGAGTGGGTCCAAAGAGCCAGCACAGGCACGATGGGCCGAATGGCCTCCTTCTGCGCTGTATCATTCTATGATTCTGCTAAATCTGCCCAAAACCTTCTCTACTTGAAGAACAATCCCAGCTTCTCCAATCCTCCACATCACTGAAGCCATGGGGAGGAGGTTGAGGCTGAGACCATGGCCTCTGTGAAAGGGGGAATTTGGGATCAATATTTGTCGATGGAGAGAGCGGGGCAGTGGGATGGGTTGGGGATTGCTCGCGTACAGAAGGAGGGCAGGCTCGAGGGGCCGACTGGCCTCTGTCTGTGCTGGAAAAGAGCCTGCGGGTTTGACTGATCTGCCCTTGCTTTCCAGCTGGTGGATTACGCCAAGCGAGGGGACACGGACGAGAAAGCCATGAAGATGGCCGACTTCTTGCTGACGGTCAGTATCTCTGGCGCGGGGCTGCGGGTGGGTGGGGGGTCCGCCGGGTGTTCGGGGTCGGCCTGTGTCGCGAGCGTCACTCCGCCACACCCGCGATCTCGCTGCACTGGCCATCGCAAAGAGCCTTGGCTACTTGCATTTCTATAGTGCCTTTCACTACCTCAGGACGTCCCACAGCAACTTACAGCCAATGAAGTACTTTTTTTTGAAGTGTAGTCACTGTTGTAATGTAGGAAACCCGGTAGCCAATTTGTGCACAGCAAGCTCCCACATACAGAAATGTGATCATGACCAGATGTTGGTTGAGGGATAAATATTGGTCACAGGACAGCAGGGTGAACTCCCCTGCTCCTCTTTGAAATAGTGGCTGCGGGATCTTTTGCATTCACTAGAGAGGGCAGATGGAGCCTCGTGTTTAACCTCTCATCTGAAAGGTGATACCTCTGACAGTGAATCGCTCTGACAGTGCAACGCTCCCTCAGTACTGCCCCTCCGACAGTGTGGCGCTCCCTCAGCGCTGCCCCTCCAACAGTGTGGCGCTCCCTCAGTACTGTCCCTCCGACAGTGTGGCGCTCTCTCAGCACTGTCCCTCTGACAGTGTGGTGCTCCCTCAGTACTGCCCCTCTGTCAGTGCGGCGCTCCCTCAGCACTGTCCCTCCGACAGTGTGGCGCTCTCTCAGTACTGCCCCTCCGACAGTCTGGCGCTCCCTCAGCACTGCCCCTCCAACAGTGCGGCGTTCCCTCAGTACTGTCCCTCCGACAGTGTGGCGCTCTCTCAGTACTGCCCCTCCGACAGTGCAGCGCTCCCTCAGCACTGCCCCTCTGACAGTGCGGCGCTCCCTCAGTACTGACCCAATGACAGCACGGCCCTACCTCAGTACTGCCCCTCCGAGAGTGTGGCGCTCCCTCAGTACTGCACTGGGAGTGTCGGCCTGGTTTATGGGCTCAAGTCTCTTGAGTGGGGTCGAACCCACAACCTTCTGACTCGGAGGCGAGACTGAACCGTAACTGAGAAGGGAGAGTTCTTATTGGGCCCGGTTGGGGGGAGGGGCAGAGTGGAATATTTCTGGGAATAAACCTCTTTTTTTTCTGTTTGTGTCAAGAGAAAGATCTGATCCCGAAGCTCTTCAAGGTCCTGGCTCCGCGATTCCAGGACCACCGGGGGAGTTCCGTGCGGATGATGCAGATTCCCACCCGGGAGAACTTGGACCGAGCCAAGATGGCGGCCATCGAGTACTGGTGCAACCCGCTGCCACCCCTCCTCGCGCGGCGGCAAGGGGCCAATGAGAAGACCCTGCTCAACCAGTTGCTGAAGGGGTACAGGAAGGAGGAGGCCAGGGGCTGGGCCTCGGGCTCAGGCGAATCCCAGGCTTCGAGTGCGGCCTAGCTGGGAGCCTGGCCGGCGGAGAACAAGGAAGCGATGTGTGATCGATCACCCGCCCTTCCCCCTCCCACCCCCGGGGGACAACCTTCTGCTATTGGCCCACCTGGGAACAAATTTGGGGGCAGATTCCCGGAGTCACACTGGAATGACGGCCTCCTGGGAATCGCCGTCAGCCTCGGGCCTGAATATGTGCAGCACCCAACTCCTGGTCGCTAAAAATATCAGAGGGATTTGGCTCTCCTATAAGCTGTGCATCATCTTAAACCCGCAATGTCTGATTCTCTCTCCAACAGCTCTTGGGATCCTTTTTGAGGATGTATCTGGTATAATAGATCAGGGAGAACCAGTGGATGTGGTGTATTTGGACTTTCAGAAGGCTTTCGACAAGGTCCCGCATAAGAGATTAGCGTGTAAAGTTAAGGCACATGGGATTGGGGGCAAGGTATTGACTTGGATAGAGAACTGGTTGGCAGACAGGAAGCAAAGAGTTGGAATAAACGGGTCTTTTTCCGAGTGGCAGGCAGTGACTAGTGGGGTACCCCAGGGATCGGTCATTGGACCCCAACTATTCACAATATATATTAATGATCTAGACAAGGGAAATAGATGTAATATCTCCAAATTTGCAGACAACACAAAGCTGGGTGGGCGTGTGTGCTGTGAGGAGGATGCCGAGAAACTCCAGTATGATTTGGACAGGTTAGGTGATTGGGCAGAAGCATGGCAGATGCAATATAACGTGGATAAATGTGAGGTTATCCACTTTGGTAGCAAAAACAGGAAGGTGGATTATTATCTGAATGGCAATAGATTGGGAGAAGGGGAAGTGCAACGAGACCTGGGTGTCCTTGTGCACCAGTCGCTGAAGGTAAGCATGCAGGTGCAGCAGGCGGCTAAGAAGGCAAATGGTATGTTGGCCTTCGCAGTGGTAGGGTTTGAGTACAGAAACAAGGATGTCTTGCTGCAGTTGTACAGGGCCTTGGTGAGACCACATCTTGAATATTGTGTGCAGTTTTGGTCGCCTTATCTGAGGAAGGATGTTCTTGCCATGGAAGGAGTTCAGCGAAGATTCACCGGGCTGATACCTGGGATGGCAGGAATGACGTATGAGGAGAGATTGGGTCGATTGGGCTTATACTCGCTGGAGTTTAGAAGAATGAGAGGGGATCTCATTGAAAATTATAAAATTTTGACAGGACTGGACAGACTAGATGCAGGAAGGATGTTCCCGATGGTCGGGGAGTCCAGAACCAGGGTTCACAGTCTAAGGATAAGGGGTAGGCCATTTAGGACAGAAATGAGGAGGTATTTCTTCACCCAGAGAGTGGTGAACCTGTGGAATTCTCCACCACAGAAGGCAGTAGAGGCCAATACATTAAATATATTCAAGAAGGAGTTGGATATATTTCTCAAGGCTAAAGTTATGGGGAGAAAGCAGGGACCGGGTACTGAATTTGGATGATCAACCATGATTGCATTGAATGGCGGAGCAGGCTCAAGGGGCCGAATGGCCTACTCCTGCTCCTATCTTCTATGTTTCTATGTTTTCCTTCTTTCAGCTGTGTGGTCTGATCGCGAACAGCCCGTAAACCTCCGAGCAACGGCACGGCAGAGCTGCTAATAACCTCGGCGGCGCGCACTTTCTGCAAGTGTGGCTCTTGCCCCCCTGTAATTGTCACTCTCTCGCTCCTGTCACGCCTCTCTGTCACCCTTAATCACAGTCAAATTTATTATAATGAGCACCAAATTTATTCGAATCTTGCCCTGGATTGGCTAATTCCAGACAAACTCCTGGCTGAACTTGGGTGGGCCACAGCCCTGCTCGACCGATTCGATCAAGGCAATGGCACCGACTCTCTGTTTCCACTCAGTTACACTCCGCTGCCAGTTTTTCCTGATATATGGGAACCAGTGCATTAAGCCAGGCCTTTTCCTGCCCGCCATTTCCACAGGTGCAGTCGCCACCGCTCACAGCCTGTGCATTACACCAAGTGAACGGTAACACTGCATCATTCCCACTGGTTAGCACAGCTTTCAGGATATTGTTGGGTGAAGGGTATCGAGAGATATCATCGAATAGTGCAGCAGAGGAGGCCGTTCGGCCCATCGAGTCTCCGCCAGTGTTCCCTCTAATTTTATGTTGTACTGAGCGGGCCATGAACTCATTTCAGCGCGACCGTTTTCGTCCGTGGGTAACGTGTACAACAACAACCTGTACAACAACAACGTGTACAACAACAACAACCTTTACTACAACAACAACCGTTACTACAACAACAACCGTTACTACAACAACAACATTTACTACAACAACTTTTACTACAACAACAACCATTTAAATGCATATATACAGTAATGAAAGAAAGACTTGTATTTATATAGTGCCTTTCACGACCACTGGACTTCCCAAAGCACTTTACAGCCAGTGAAGTACTTTTTGAAGTGTAGTCACTGTTGTAATGTAGGAAACGCAGCAGCCAATTTGCGCACAGCAAGCTCCCACAAGCAGCAATGTGATAATGACCATATAATTTTGTTTAGTGATGTTGATTGAGGGATAAATATTGGCCAGGACACCGGTGATAACGCCCCTGCACTTCTTCAAAATACTGCCATGGGATCTTTTATGTCCACCTGAGAGAGTAGATGGGGCCTCGCTTTAAGGTCTCATCCAAAAGACAGCACAGCACTCCCTCAGTACTGCACTGGGAGTGTCAGCCTAGATTGTTGTGCTCAAGTCTCTGGAGTGGGATTTGAACCCACAACCTTCTGACTCAGAGGCAAGGGTGCTACCACCTGAGCCACTGGCTGACACATTCCCACTCCATCATATTAATGTATTATTTATTCATTCACGGGATGTGGGCATCGCTGCCAAGGCCAGTGTTTATTGCCCATCCCTAGTTGCCCCTTGAGAAGGTGGTGGTGGGCCTTCTTGAACCGCTGCAGTCCGTGTGGTGAAGGTGCTCCCACAGTGCCGTTAGGGAGCGAGTTCGTGGTATATTCTCAATGAATATACATTCCATTGAGAATTTAAATTGCCACAGGAAAAGTGGTCCATCCGTGGCCAACTAAAGATGTTAAGGAGATTATTAGATTAAAAGAAGAGGCTTATAATCTTGTGAAGAATCGTAGTATGTCTGATGATTGGGAGAACTTTAGAAACCAGCAAAAGATGACCAAAAAATTGATAAAAAAGGGAGACAATAGAATATGAGAGTAAAGTAGCAAGAAATATAAAAACAGATTGTAAGAGCATCTACAAGTATGTAGGAAGGAAGAGAGTAGCAAAAGTAAACGTTGGTCACTTAGAGGCTGAGAGAGGAAAAATTATAATGGAGAATAAGGAAATGACAGACTTTAAACAAATATTTTGTATCTGTCTTCATCGTAGAAGACACAAAAACAGTACCAAAAATAGTGGGGAACCAAGGGGCTAATGAGAGGGAGGAACCTAAAGTCATTAAGATCAGTAGAGAAAAAACACTTGAAAAACTAATGGGACTAAAAGTTGATAAATCCCCCGGACCTGAAGGCCTACATCCTAGAGTTCTACAAGAGGTGGCTGCAGAGATAGTGGACGCATTGGTTGTGATCTTCCAAAATTCCCTAGATTCTGGAACAGTCCCAGTGGATTGGAAGGTAGCAAATGTAACACCACTATTCAAGAAAGGAGGGAAAGAGAAAACATAGACCTACCATCCAGTTAGCCTGAAATCAATTGTCAAGAAAATGCTGGAATCCATTATTAAGCAATTGGTAACAGGGCATTTAGAAAATCCTAATATGATTAGGCAGAATAAACATGGTTTTATGAAAGGGAAATCGTGTTCAATAAATTTATTAGAGTTTTTTGAGGATGTAACTAGCAGGGTAGATAAAGGGGAACCAGTGGATGTAGTATACTAGGATTTCCAAAAGACATTCGATAAGGTGCCACATGAAAGGGTCTTACACAAGATAAGGGCTCATGGGGTTGGGGTTAATATATTCGGATGGTAGAGGATTTGTTAACAGACTGAAAACAGAGAGTGGGGATCAAGGCATCATTTTCAGGTTGGCAGGGTGTAACTAGTGAGGTGCCGCAAGGATCAGTGCTTGTGCGTCCAGCTATTTACAATTTACATGAATGACTTAGATGAAGGGACTGAGTGCAATGTATCCAAGTTTGCTGACATTACAAAACAAGGTGGGAAAGTGAGCTATGAGGAGGACACAAAGAGCCTGCAAAGGGGTATAGACAGGTTAAGTGAGTGGGCAATAAGGTGACAGATGGAGTATAATGTGAGGAAATCTGAGGTTATTCACTTTGGTAGAAAGAATAGAAAAACAGGCTAGGAATTCGTGGCTTTAGCGCCGCTCTGTTGCACCATTAAATGGCGGTAAAACGGTGACCGCCGCTCTTTCGCCAGCTGTTTCCATCCTTACCTTTGCGCTGCCGATAACTGGCGGTGCCATGCTGGAGAAAATGGGGGCGTCGTGACGAGCAACTCCGACTTTACCTCACATGCGCGAACTTCGAGCCTAGCGCTGAATTCAGTGTTGGGTCCTCAGCATGCCAGGTCAACCTAATGAAGCAGGCTGACAGTGGCAATGTCTGCACCTCTTAAAGGGACAGGCACATCATTCAGGTAAGTTTGGATCTAAGGTTTTGGACTGGTTTTTATTTTATTTTATTGAACTGGTGGCTTGCTGCAATAGATGTGAAAAGTTTTTTTAAAGTGGGACTGGAGTGCTGCTGGACACTTGCAAGGGCTCGGCTGGTAAATGAAGGTCTTTGAGAAGACAGAATATGCTGCAAATACTCAGCAGGTCACGCAACATCGGTGAAGAGAAAAACAGATTTCATGGTTCGGGTCGAGATGCTGCCTGACCAGCTGAGTGTTTCAAGGATCTTATGCTGTCATTTCACATTTACAGCATCCACTTGCGGAGGGAAGAGGAAGACACAGAAGAGGAAGAATCAGACAGAAGGATACATCCCAGACAGCCCCTTTGTGGCTGGGATATCCGGGATGGAATCATCTGCCTGTTTCACAACCCCAATTTCCCTTTCAACATTAGTCCCACACCTTACCATCTGTTACTGACCATCACAATGTCCTCTTGGTCACGTGCTGAAATAAAAGCCACCACAAAGCAAACTTTCCGATCCACCTATATATGTCTATCCACCCAATGTGATATCAAGAAATCAACTCATCACCCGTATGCATTCTCTGAGTGAGTGTCTTGTGTGTGCCTTTGCCTGTCCTACTGATATCACCCAGTGCTACCCCAGTGGCTGCAGCATGGCTGGTGGAAGGCTGCTGACTTTCACTGGGGACACTGCAACTGTCCTTGCTGGTTGACCTTGAGGAGTTGGTGTCTGGGAGAGTCAAATCAGTCTTCTGTTCGTGTTCTCCTTCACTCTCCTCTCTCTATTTTTGGTCACCCACTGGCTGGGCAGGCTGCATTTCTTGGGTGTGTGAAATGAGGAAGACACAAGGGTGGAGTTGTGGTGATGGGAGGGCAGGAGAACAAGAGGGGCAGGCCAGAAGGAGGATAACATATGAGGATACAAGCATCTTTTATTCTTTCAGCCCCGCCACTGGCCAAGGGCTCAGCCAAGAATGTCCTGCACCTTCTCCTCCAAGGGGGTGAGGTGAGGCTAGGGATGTGATTGGTGCAGAATGTTGGTATGTGAGTGATTGGGGGTGTGGGTCTTGCATTGAGCAGTGTGTGAGGCTAGTGGTGCAGTTGGGAGGAGGCGGCTTTTGAAGATGCATTCACTGACCTTGACCAGTGGTCTGAGGTCATGAAGCTTCTTTGGGCACTGGAGCCAGGTGGTGGGGGCGACACTGCTGGCAGTGATGGCCTCGGTGATGTTGTCCCATATCATTATTTCTGGAGGGCCTCCTGGCCCCTGTGGGTAGAGGGCCTGTCTCGAAGTGTTGACACCCTGCACAAAGCTGGAGTGCTGTGTGAGAGACTCTAGGTGCCCCTTCCCTGGCTTGTTGAGCCATTTGTGTTAGTGCTGAGGCAATTTTCCCATTTTTTTGAGGTTAGGAAGGGAATTCAGCTTTTCAGACTTTTTAATGCAAAATATTTTTTCAGAAGGCTGAAAACAGCATTCTTTCACTGCATAATTTGCATTGCTTCAGTGTGCATGGCCCCTTTAATTCTCAGAACTCTTCATTAGCCACATAGAAGAAACATAGAATGGTTACAGCACAGAAGGAGGCCATTCGGGCCATCAAGCCTGTGCCAGCTCTCTGCAAGAGCACTTCAGCTAGTCCCACTCCCTCCGCCCTTTCCTCATAGACCTGATTTTTTTTCCTTCAGGTACTTATCCAATTCCCTTTTGAAAGCCACAATTGACTCTGCCTCCACCACCCTTTCAGGCAGTGCATTCCAGATCCTAACCACTCGCTGCGTAAAAAGGTTTTTCCTCATGTCTCCTTTGGTTCTTCTGCCAATCACCTTACATCTGTGTCCTCTGGTTCTTGACCCTTCCGCCAATGGGAACAGTTTCTCTCCATCTACTCTGTCTAGACCCATCATGATTTTGAACACCTCTATCAAATCTCCTCTCAACCTTCTCTGCTCTAAGGAGAACAACCCCAGCTTCTCCAGTCTAACCACGTAACTGAAGTCCCTCATCCCTGGAAACATTCTTGTAAATCTTTGCTGTACCCTCTCTAAGGCCTTCACATCCTTCCTAAAGTGCGGTGCCCAGAATTGGACTCAGTACTCCAGTTGAGGCCGAACCAGTGTTTTATAAAGGTTCATCATAACTTCATTCCGTTTGTACTCTATGCGTCTATTTATGAAGCCCATGATCCCATATGCTTTTTTAACCACTTTCTCAACCTGCCCTGCCACCTTCAATGATTTGTGTACATATACCCCCAGGTCTCTCTGTTCACGCACCCCCTTTAGAATTGTACCCTTTAGTTTATATTGCCTCTCCTCATTCTTCCTACCAAAATGTATCACTTTGCACTTTTCTGCGTTAAATTTCATCTGCCACGTGTCCGCCCATTCCACCAGCCTGTCTATGTCCTTTTAAAATCTATCACTATCCTCCTCACTGTTCACTATATTTCAAAGTTTTGTTTCATCTGCAGGTTTTGAAATTGTGCCCTGTACACCCAAGTGTAAGTCATTAATAAATATCAAGAAAAGCTGTGGTCCTAGTACCAACTCCTGGAGAACACCATTGTATACCTTCCTCCAGTCCGACAAACAACCGCTCACCACTACTCTCTGTTTCCTGTCACTTAACCAATTTCGTATCCATGTTGCCACTGTCCCTTTTATTCCATGGGCTTCAACCTTGCTGGCAAGCCTATTATGTGGCACTTTGTCGGAAGCCTTTTGGAAGTCCATGTACACCACGTCAACCGCATTGCCTTCATCAACCCTTTCTGTTACCTCATCAAAAAACTCAATCAAGTTAGTTAGACACGATTTGCATTTTAGAAATCTGTGCTGGCTTTCTTTAATTAATCCACACTTGTCCAAGTGAATGTTAATTTTCTGCCAGATTATTGTTTCTAAAAGCTTCCCCACGACCAAGGTTAAACTGACAGGCCTGTAGCTGCTGGGTTTATCCTTACACCCTTTTTTGAACACAATTGTAGTGTGACTTCCTTACTCTCGTACTCCAATTCCTTGCGAGCTCCACAGCCTCACTTCCAGAGGCTGTGCGAAGCTACAACGCCGCACCTGGACAGGAACTTCGTCTGGATGCCTCCAGCAATGCCATCAGGACGCCAGTGAATGGCAGGTAAGCGCTGCACCAACAATCTCCATCCCCCGGGTCAATTTTGCTCCATTAGTGTTGCGGCCATTTTCAGCAGCTGTTAACTCCAGTTGCCAGTGACAAATTTTGGTGTTCAGCGAGATTTAGGTGTCCTTGTACAGGAAGCACAGAGAGTTAGCATGCAGGTACAGCAAGCAATTAAGAAAGCAAGTGGCATGTTGGCCTTTATTGCAAGGGGGTTGGAGTACAAGAGTACGGAAGTCCTGCTATAATTGTACAGTGCCTTGGTGAGACCACACCTGGAGTACTGTGCACAGATTTGGTCTTCTTATCTGTGAAAGGACATAAATGCCTTAGAGGCGGTGCAACGAAGGTTCACTAGATTGATCCCTGGGATGAGAGGGTTGTCCTATGAGGAGAGATTGAGTAGATTGGGCCGATACTCTCTGGAGTTTAGGAGAATGAGAGCTGAACTCATTGAAACATCTAAGATTCTGAGGGAGATTGATAGGGTACATGCTTCCCCTGGCTGGAGAGTCGAGAACGAGGGGACACAGTCTCAGGATAAGGGGTCGGCCATTTAAGACTGAGATGAGGAGGAATTTCTTCACTCAGAGGGTTGTGAATCTTTCGAATTCTCTGCCCCAAAGGGCTGTGGATGCTCAGTCATTGAGTATATTCAATGCTGAGATCGATAGATTTTTTGGAATTTAGGGGAATCAAGGGATATGGGGATCAGCGGGGAGAGTGGTGTTGAGGTTGAAGATCAGCCATAAAAAAGGCGGGGAGATCTTGTATCATTTTGTACTATGTTAAAGGTTCTATATAAATGTAAGTTGTTGTAGCTTGTATCCAATCATTTGCAGAGCGCTCTCCCTCTCACTACTTACTTTGCACGATTACTTTGAGGCAATTGATGAAAACGACCAGAGTTCTGTTGTAGGAAATAACACGGTAATTAATGATTAGTCATCATACTTTATAATATATATTTATATGTAATTCATAAGACGATAGTCATTTCCTCAAACTCCCCGCCAATAGTGTTACTCGGAGAGAGGTGACGCCAGTTGGACCCGAGTGAAACAGTCGCTGTTACTTTGAGTTTTGTTCAGTGTTTCTTTGACACGAAAACTCACCGTCCTGTTCGGGTATTTCCAAGCTCGGGTTCCAGCGTCGCTTTTGTGCTGGTGACATCCGATTCTTCTGGGCCCTTATGTTTCCACCCTCCGTTTACTCAGCACTGTCTGTATTTGGGGAGTGATGTTCCGGGACCCTGGGCTGGGCCACTGATGCCCATTGTTGACTTTATTTGGTTGTATTTAGCAAACTTAAGGCAGTGATCAAATGCTCGGCCTAAATCACTCATATTTCACTTTAGTTTAAAATGACATCGGAGGCCCTTAATTGCACTGATCTTTCAGAATTTATACAGATGGTATATCATTTCCTGCCATTGTATTACACAACCGTCTCGTCGCTTTAATACCGCCTCAGACTTACAAAGCCCAATTTTGTGCCCTCGACCGTTATCTATAACCAGCTAGAGGCTAAAATATATTGGCCTAGAAATTCAGTATCGCCACGTTTGGGGCGCTATAGTTGAGCGTGCACTAAATTTAGCGCCCAGCGCAAATTATTGCCACCTTCAGCGAAATTGACTTGCTTCGCCCCAAGAGATTCTTGGTGCGCTAAATCAGGCGCTGCACGACTATCCTAAGGCGCTAAGCCGGAGAGGCGAGGCGCTACCACCGAGGGCGGGCGCAGTGCAGGTGCGGCGAGTTAGCGATTGCAGGCAGACACGCTGGCACCGGTGACCTCTTAAAGGGGGAGGGTCGATTTGGCTTGCAGCCACGCCCTGCACATTGGAGCCCTGATTCTCGGCCTGGACAGACCTGCTGCGACCTTGTTACGCCTACGACAATGGAGAGGGCCAGGGAGCGAGCGCAGCGCTTCAGTGAGGGAGCGCTGAAGGTTCTGCTGGTGCAGTGGAGCGCAGGTGAGCTATCCTCTTTCCGGACAGTGGCAGGAAGCCGCTGCCCAACGAATATCGAAAAGCTTGGAGGGAGATGGCACACAGAGTGACCTCCAGCAGCATGGTACCTAGGACCCCGAGGCAATGCAGGAAGAAGTTCAACGACCTCACTCGGGTTGTCAGGGTGAGTACCCTTTTCAGTATCCTCTTCATCCCTGCATGTGCACCTCACTTTATGGCCAAAGGGTCCTGAAAGCCCCAATGCCCAGCCCTCATCTGTTAAATCTGTGAGTTATCTAGTTAATTAAGACACAGACTAATTAATAACAATCAAAAACAGGTCTTTACTGGTTGGAGGTAGGGACTATTCTGAATGCAAGATTACTGCACAGTGCTTATATACCGGTGTGTTCACCCCCGGTATTACGTCTACAGCAGCCTGAGAAAGTAGTACATCTCTTAAGGTGGAACAGGCTTAAGCTCTCTTAAGGTGGAACAGGTTACATACACAACACTCCTCCCTTCTTAGCTTTATAGTCATCCCCCCATTTAACATAACGTAATAACATATATACATATATAACTTCATGTTTAACGTAACATATCACAGATTCAGTCTCTGCAGAAAACAGTTCACAGATTCAATCTCTGTGGTGTAGTCGGTTCACGTTACTCATTCAATAGTCCTTTCATGGATTTAACAGCTTGAACTTCCGAACTGATTGAGCTCCGTTCGGAGGGACCACGTGTGTGATCTGTTAGAGGTGATAATGGTTCAGATGGGTCATCTTCTGTTTTTACTTTTCCTTTTCTGCTTCTTGGAGACTCTCTGGGCTCCATTGTCAGCTGCCACAGCTGCCAGCTGCATGCGCAGTTCCTCCTTCTCTTCCTCCTGTTTCCGTCATAGAGCCAGCTTCTCCCGATGTTCCGTAGACTTTTGGTGCTCCTCCATGATTTCTGCACTTTGGGAGTCGAAGTTACAAGCTGGGCAGGACAGGACATCGTAATATTCGGTGTCGTCCACCAGGTCATGGTAATATTCGGTGTCGTCCTGAGCTAGACCAGTGAGAGGGTCGTCTATTTCCTCCATACCCAGCTGGACGTTAGCCAGCTCTTGTTCCAAATCCAGACATCTTTCCTGAAGAGACTTCTTCATGTGTACCTCTGCATCCAGCTTTTTCTGGGCTTTCAGCAAGTTGTTTACTAGTGACCTCATTTGTGATTTTAATACTTCAACTTCCTTTGGAGATTGATTGATCGGACTATGCAATCCCTCTACCGGAGCAGCTGTTTCAGCGGTCTGTTGTTCTACATTGACGTGAGTCAGCGTACTTTTGGCATCCAATGGCTGCTCTGTTGCAGTCATTTCAGTCTGTGTCGTCACATCAGCCATCTCAATGACTTTTGAGAGCTCCGAACCCTTTTCCTTTGAAGATTGCAGCTCGTGTTCAAGTTTTTCCCATTTCAGAGTCTTGTCCCTCAGCATATGAAGGAGTTGGCTGACCGTTAACTCTTCTGACACCAGATTATGGCACGCACCTTCAGAACCTGAATCAGCTTTGATTCGTTCAGCCTCCTCGCGCAGATGGTTGGTGTGCTCCTGCTCCATTTTCTCCATCAGTTGCTTCTGTTGCCTTTCCAGATTCTCCCACTCTGTAACAAAGAACTTTTTTATTTCATTCATCTCTTGCTCAAAACAGCAAATCATTTGTTCTAATTGCTGTTGTAGTTTGAAATGGAGTTGAGTTCGAGCCCAGTGTCCCTCAAAAATGTGCATATCAGTAGACTTGACAGAATCAGAATTCTCTGTTAAACTATGTTGTTGTTGCTCAGTGGAATTCTGTGCTGAAACTTTGTCTTTTGCACATGGGTTGGTCTTACCATCATCAGTTCTAGAGTCTGGGCTGATTATCTGCACCGAGTTCTCACTCTTTATGGCTTTTAGCAAATGCCAGTCCATATTTATGTTTCTAAACCACTCCCGGCCTAGTAGTGGTGGACCTCCCTCCGGTAGCACATATAAGTCCATTATTTGACTTCCTTCGCCCTTGTTGGCCACTGCAACCTTTATTGTCCCGATGGGGTACACTCTCTGCCCCGTGTAGGTTGTCAATGTAATCTCCGTATCCTGTAGGGGAATATGTTGGAATAACCTTCTGTAATCTTTCTTATTCATGACCGACAATGCCGATCCAGTGTCCAATTCCATTTTTACTTGGACTCCTTCTATCTGAAGAGTAACCCAAATTGTCTGGAGGTCTGCACCCTTACCAACGTTGAGTACCCTTAAGCTAGCCAGTTCAATACTGCTTAAGCCAGCCAGTTCATTACTGCTAGCGTCTGAATCGGACTCCTGTTCGGCCACCTTGTGTACTTTTGCGTATTTTCCTTGCGGTGACTTCTTGTTGCTGGTCTTCTTCCCTGACCTGCATACTCTAGCTATATGTCCAAGCCTACCACAAGTTCTACATTCTTGGTTTTTAAACCAACACTGGTTCTGATCATGCGTTGTCTTTCCACAATGATAACATTTGCCAGAACTCACACCCAATTTGTGTGCACTGAGCTCCGGTGACCGTAGCTGCATTACTGCCGTGCCTCTCGCTGCGGCTTCGTGTGCTGCTGCCATAGTGACCGCCTTCTCAAGCGTCAGCTCATTCTCCTCGAGCAGTCGCTTTTGTGTATCCTGTTTAAATAAACCACACACAAATTTGTCTCGTAGTGCACCTGTCAGTCCCGTTCCAAACTGGCAATATTTCGCTAATTTACGCAATTCCAGCAAATATTCAGCATTGCTTTCATGCTGTAGCTGCCTTCTGTCGTAAAATTTAAATCGTTCCGCTAGCATCAGCGGCGTGGGGTTTAGATGATCTTTCAGGACAGTAACAATCTCATCGAACGTCTTATCCGCCGGTTCATCTGGTGATAACAGGTGTTTCAATTGCCCGTATGTCTTCGCACCCATTAAATTTAATAATGTTAGTGCTTTATCAGCCTCACGAATTTTATTGGCCTTACAATAATTTTTAACTCGTTCAACATATATGGCCCAATCTTCGATGTCACTATCAAAGTTGCTAATATTCCCGTGTTTAGGCATTGTAGTACTTTATCAGATTTGCAATTTCTCAGATTTTTTTTTTTTACTGCTATCCAAGATGGCGGCTTCCCGCTCTTGCCGTCGTCCTCCGCCCACAAAATGGCGGTTTTCCCGCGCTTGGCGGTCTTCACCCGTCCCCCGACGCCGTCTCCCTTCAGCCCCCGAGTGCGGCCCTTATCTTCGCCGCGATCGCCCAAGTGCGGCCCTTATCAGCGGATGCGATCGCTGGATCGCGAAGTGGCTCCCGACCGAAGCGGCTCACGGCCCTTATCTGGAGATGCGATCGCTCTCGCGGCTCTCGGCCCTTATCAGGAGATGCGATCGCTCTGTTGAAACGCCTCCCGCTCGAAGCGGCTCTCGCGCCCTATTCCTCCGGCTCCCCCAGCCCCGTTCGTGCGGCCAACGTGGTCGACTGCCTGTCGCGTCGCTGCCCGGCTCAGACAACGGCTTACCCACCACCAAGCTGGAGAAGAAGCTGACGGTCGCCGATGGAGGCTCCGATGTCAGGATGTCTTCCAGTGGGGTGGAGAGGGTGGAATCCTCTCTGCAACGTCCTGGCTGTGGACGAAGCTGCCGTGGAGTGACTGCCGCAGGGTCTGAATCAGACTCGTCGCCAGTGTTAAATCTGTGAGTTATCTAGTTAATTAAGACACAGACTAATTAATAACAATCAAAAACAGGTCTTTACTGGTTGGAGGTAGGGACTATACTGAATACAAGATTACTGCACAGTGCTTATATACCGGTGTGTTCACCCCCGGTATTACATCTACAGCAGCCTGAGAAAGTAGTACATCTCTTAAGGTGGAACAGGCTTAAGCTCTCTTAAGGTGGAACAGGTTACATACACAACATCATCCAACACCTATGGGCCTCTCATGAAACTCACACGCACATTCACCACTTTACCCACTGTAAGGGCTATTTGACCATGGGAGGCAGTGCAGCCAAGGTCAGGGCTTCACACTGTAAGGGCTATTCAACCATGGGAGGCAGTGCAGCCAAGATCAGGGCTTCACACTGTACTGAGAGCCCGTCCTTTCTCTTGCAGGGCAAGCTGGCCCACAATAGGAGGCAGCAGCAACGGAGCGGGGGAGGCCGTCCTGAACTTAAAGACCTCAGCGATCTGGAGCAGCGAGTGGAACGGATTGTGGCAGGCCGGCTGATTGGCCCCGGCGCCACTGGAGATGCCAACCCCGTTGTGGACAGCAATGGTAAGGCCATCACCTTTTTGACCTCTCCCCTTCCACTTATGCCTCACACCAGCATCCTTTGCCACTATCGAACCAATGCAGTGCATTGCAGCACTCATGCCTCCCTCGCTGCTGCCCTGCCCTCACACTAAAGCAACTCTTGTACCTCCCTGCTTTCAGATGCTGATTCGCCAGGTGAGGAGGCGGGCCCTCAAACTGCCACTGTGAGTGATTCGGAAGGCAAGGAGGAGGAAGAGGAAGCCGGAACATCAGTGCCACCCCCAGGCGGAGCGCAGGCACACTGAGCTCATGGCTGCAGTGGCAAGGATGCCTGACTCCATAGAGTCACTGGCAAGGAGTGTACAGGAATTCAGGGCAGCACAGGCAAGGACTCTGCAGGACTTCGGGGCAGCACAGGCAAGGAGTCTGCAGGACTTCGGGGCAGCACAGGCAAGGAGTCTGCAGGACTTCAGTGCAGCACAGGCGGCTTCCAGCCAAGTGCTTAGTCGTGCCATGCAGTCACTGGCTGGTCTGATGCAGACACAAATCAGGGCCACATGAGCACTAACTACTGCCACCCTCGCTGGATCGGCCAGGATTCGTCGGGGCCCTCGCCACGCTGCAGCACACCAGCAGCCTGTGCTTCAGCAGATTGCTGCGCATGCTTCAGTGCTGGTCCAGGCCGTCCCCCAAGGGCATCTGCCGACTCACTATCTGACACTCAGCAGCCTTCCCTCAGCCTTGCTGCAGCCACTGGGGTCCCATTGCGGAGGAGCTGCAGGGTGGGAAAGGGGCCAATCTCGCAAGCGAGGCAGATCACCCTCGCAGGCCAAAAAGTAGGAGGTGTGGCAAAATGCTGTGATTTTCTTTAGTGAAGGCCGAGGATCATGGTCATTTTTGGTTAACTCTTTTGTTCATTGTCTCCAGGTTGTGAGAGCCAGTTATGTGTCTGACTGCTTTTTGGGGGTTTCTCTGTATTTGTTTGTCATGCGGGAAGGGCACAGAGTTTGTTGAATAAATAATTGTCTTTATTCAGATTGTGCATGTTTGCTCTTTGAACTATTTGTTGCCTTGACCGGCTCAGGGTTTGCGGACCGGTTCCATTCTTGTTCTTTCAATGGCACAAGCCATTCCCTCAGAGGGGGGCCTAGAACCGACTTGCAATAAGCCGCTGACGGACGGCCCTTGCACTTTGTGCCTCCCTCCCATCTTGGTGCTCGTCCTCCTCCTCCTCCTCCTCCTGTCTACTGGCAGTGGCTGAGTTCTGAGGATAGCCAGGTTGTGCAGCATGCAGCACACTGCAACGAAATGGGAGACTCGCTCAGGCGAGTACTGAAGGGCTCCCCCAGAATGGTCCAGACAGCTGAACCGTTGCTTTAGCACGCCGATTGTGTGCTCAATGATGTTCCTGGTCACTTGATGCTCTCATTGTTTCGTTCTTCAACAGGGGTGCTGGGCGCACGGAGCGGGGTCATCAGCCAGGTGCACAAAGGATAGCCCTTGTCCCCAAGAAGCCAACCTCCTGGTTGAGCCGGGGCTTCGAAAAGGTCTGCCACAGAAGTCTGGCGCAGGATGAAGGCGTCCTGGCTGCTGCCTGGAAAGCGGGCACTGACAGCTAGTATCAGCTGTCTGCGGTCACACACCAACTGCACATTCAACGAATGGAACCCCTGCCGGTTGCGGTAATCCTCGGCATTCTCTAGAGGCACCCGTAAAGCCATATGCGTGCAGTCAATGGCGCCCTGGACCATGGGGAAGCCGCTATTCTTGCAAATCCCATTGCGCGCTCTTGCTGCTTGTCCAGGGTGATGGGGAAGGAAATGTACTGACGTCTCCTTTTGAAGAGGGCATTCGTGACTTGGCGGATGCAGCAATGCACCGCGAACTGGGAGACATTGGCAATGTCCCCAGTAGCAGATTGGAAGGAGCCGGTGGCATAGAAGTTGAGAGCCACTGTCACCTTCACTGCCACCGACAGAGACATCCTGCTCCTCAGCTGAGGCTGCAGATCTGTCTGAAGCAGGTGACGGAGTTCAGTGACCACCTCCCTTCTGAATCGAAGCCTCCGAATACACTGCTCCTCAGACATGTTGAGGTATGAGAACTGCTGGCGGTATACCCTGGGAGGGTAAGGCCTCCTGTGCCGACGCCTGTTGGCCCTCCTCCATCTGGCCATGATTGGCACTCTCTCTCGGTGTCTCTGAGCCCTCTCAATGCAATGGAGAAACCCAACGTTTCCACCCATTGCAGCCCCTATAATATGTGGCCACTCAAGGCTATGGCACTGAAAAATCAATCCAACTGAAAAGTTCTGGGCTGAAGCCAGAAGTACCTGTGCGAGTGCTGAGTCAATGCAGAAAGCTCTCTCCCTTTGTCTCTCTGCAAATCTCTCTCTGTCACACAGAAGGAGTGGTCCAAAAATGACTACCACTAAGAAGCCAGGAAGAGCCCCCTTTAAATAGCACCCCCCCCAGCCCCACAGCGACTGGAAACCGTTCCAGTCAACCAGTCGCTGGGAGCACCAGGCGGAAAGAAGGGGGGCGCCACTGAAGTTCCGGTTCGGGGCGCACCAAGGGCGTTGCACCATGAAATGACGTCAGGATCGGCGCGCGCAGCTGAGCGGGCGTTGCGGTTTTGCGCCGGCACTAAATGTCTGCTCAATTTCGCGAGAGGTGCAGGTCTTGCCGCACCCGGGTGCTAGCCACTTCGCACCCCACTTATCGCTTTCTTAAGGCGCTAGCGGCTGGTGCTAACAACTGAATTTCTCCCCCATTACCTTTAAATGATGCTCAATGACAATTAATCAGATCACAATTTGCTTGTTTAATAATGTTTGAGTAACACTGTACATCAACATAGATTTTACTTGGACAATGTAGACACAGAGCAATCAGTTTGCATGGAACTATTTTAGATACAACTGTTGAGATACCGCGGCAAACGTGGGAGTCGAGACCAGAGCTATTGAAAACACAACTGCTTTATTCCATCCACATGTCAAACAGGAACTAGAAAAGCCCGCGCATCCACTTAAATACTTCCCAGACAGGAAGTGCTCCCGGCAGCCTGTCCCTGCGGGAAACAAGTTGCTGGAGGAAAGGGCCCCCGACTGGGGGCTTCTGCTTAGACTGTCTGTGCCGCCGTGAGCGGATTATGTCCAGTGGTGGCGTGTCGCCACAGAGCTCCCCCCAGAATCCGCTTAGGAGGAGTGGACGAGTCGTGACAGTGGTCTAATGGTTCTGCCGCAGCGGCTCTGAGTGGTCGCCGGTCTGGTTGGTTGGGTCGGGCGGTTCGCCGCCGGCTATGCCGGCTTGCCGGGGGGACAGCCTCTAGTTGGAGGCTGGGCCATGGGGACCTGTTCCCCTGGTTCTGTGTGTGCTGGTTTGAGCCGGTCGATGGAGACTGTGTCGACCCTGTCGCCAAGTCACAGCTTGAAGACCTTGTCCCCGGTTTGTAGTACCTCGTACGGTCCGTCGTACGGGGGTCGCAGGGGCCCGCGGTGCGCGTCTTGTCGCACGAAGACGAAGCGCGCCTGCTGTAAATTTGGCGGGACGTGAGGTGCGAGTTCGCCGTGTCGGTTGACCGGAAGTGGGGCGAACTGCTGAGCGGAAGAGAAAGAGTTGAGCCGCTGCTGTCCGGCCGACCAAGGCTTGGTAGGCTCCGGAAGGAATTCGCCTGGGACGCGCAGCGGTTGTCCGTAGACTAACTCCGCTGCCGAGGACTGGAGGTCTTCCTTGACCGCGGTGCGTAGGCCGAGTAGCACCCACGGCAGGCGGTCAGTCCAGGTACTGTCCTGCAGGCCGGCGCGGAGTGAGGCCTTGAGTGACCTGTGGAAGCGTTCACAAAGTCCGTTGGCCTGCGGGTGGTACGCCATGGTGCGGTGGAGCGTCACCCCGAGGTTGCGTGCTGTGGCCGTCCAGAGTTCGGAGGTGAACTGGGCGCCTCTGTCGGAGGTTATGTCGGCCGGTACGCCGAACCTCGCAACCCAGGTGTTAACGAACGCCCTGGCGATGTCGACTGTGGTGGTGGAGGACAATGGCACTGCCTCAGGCCAGCGTGTGTAGCGGTCGACCATCGTGAGGAGATAAGTTTGGCCTTGCGATGGCGGCAGGGGACCGACGATGTCGACGTGTACGTGGTCGAAGCGGCGGCTGGGTACCTCGAAGTCTCCCAGGGGTGCTTTGGTGTGCAGCTGTACCTTAGCCCGTTGGCAGGCGAGGCAGGAGGTGGCCCAAGTCCGAACATCTCTGCTGAGGCCGCGCCAGACGAAGCGCTTGGAGAGGAGTTTGACGGATGCGCGGGAACCCGGGTGAGAGAGCCCGTGGAGTGCGTCGAAGACGTGGCGGCGCCAGGTCTCAGGGACGACCGGCCTGGGGTGGCCGAGTGAGACGTCGCAAGTGACTGCCGTGGCTTCGGGCCCGTGCGCGACCTTGGCTAGGCGTAGCCCTGGCAGGCTGGTAGCCGCTGAGAGGAGGTCTGGGTCCGTGAGCTGGGCCGCTGCTAGTTGTGCGTAGTCAACCGCGAGGTGATTCGCACAGACGGCGGGACGGGAAAGGCAGTCGGCGACCACGTTGTCTCTACCGGAGACGTGCTGAATGTCCGTAGTAAACTCGGACACGGCCGCGAGCTGGCGTTGCTGCCTAGCGGACCAGGGTTCAGTGTGCTTGGCCATCGCGTATGTGAGTGGCTTGTGGTCCACATACGCGGTGAAGGGGCGGCCTTCCAGGAGGAACCTGAAATGGCGGACCGACAGGTGGAGCGCGAGAAGCTCGCGGTCGAAAGTGGAGTATTTGACCTCCGGGGGGCGCAGTTGGCAGCTGTAGAAGGCAAGTGGCTGCCACGCGCCATTGACCCACTGCTCGAACACGGCCCCGACCGCATGGTCGGAGGCGTCGGTGGTGAGCGCGACCCGGGCATCGGCCCTCGGGTGCGCGAGCAGAGTGGCGTCGGCGAGCGCATTTTTGGTGGCGTCGAAGGCGGCTGCCGTGTCAGTGGTCCAGGCTACGTCCATCTTGCTGGATTTTCCTCGGAGGGAGTTGTATAGGGGCTTCATGAGGGCTGCAGCTCTGGGGATGAACCTGTTGTAGAAGTTCACCATCCCGAGGAATTCCTGGAGGCCCTTGATGGTTGTGGGGCGGGGAAATTGCTGGACGGCCTGCACTTGTTGGGCAGGGGGACGGCCCCAGCAGGGGTGATGTGGTGACCGAGAAAATCGATCTCGGTTAGGCCGAATTGGCACTTCGCCGGGCTGAGGATGAGCCCGTGTTGGGCTAGGCGCCCGAACAGGATGCGAAGGTGTTCGAGGTGTTCCTGTTTGGAGGAGCTGGCCACGAGAATGTCGTCTAGATAGACGAATAGGAAGTTCAGGTCCCGGAGGACTGAGTCCATAAGGCGCTGGAAAGCCTGTGCTGCATTCTTGAGGCCGAAGGGCATCCTCAGGAACTCGAACAGGCTGAATGGGGTGATGACAGCCGTTTTGGGGATGTCCGCGGGGTGTACGGGGACTTGGTGGTAACCGCGCACCAGGTCGACTTTGGAAAAGACAGTTCGTCCGGCCAGTCGGGCCGAGAAGTCCTGGATGTGTGGCACCGGGTATCGATCGGGTGTGGTGGCATCGTTGAGGCGGCGGTAGTCCCCGCAAGGGCGCCAGCCTCCGCCGGGCTTGGGGGCGATGTGGAGGGGCGAGGCCCAAGGGCTGCTGGAGCGGCGGATGATGCCGAGTTGTTCCATGGTGGTGAACTCGGCCCGCGCGATTTCCAGCTTGGCCGGGTTGAGTCTGCGGGCGTGGGCTGAAACTTGGGGGCCGGTGGTGGGGATATAGTGTTCCACACCGTGCTTGGCGGCTTTGGCCGAAAAGGTCGGGTTAGTGAGGGCGGGAAACTCAGCTAGGAGTGCCGAGTAGTCGTCCGTGGCTCTGGCGAGGCAGTAGGTCGTCAGGCCGGCCGAACGGGCCGGGGTAAAGGTGCCGGGGATGGGGGCCATAGTGTTGATGTCGACGAGGCGGTGCCTCAGAATGTCGACAAGGAGGCCGTGGGTGCGTAGGAAGTCGGCGCCAATGAGTGGGCAGAGGACCTTGGCTGTGAGGAACTCCCAGCGGTAGCGGCGGCCCGCGAGGTCGAGCGTGACCATGCGGGTGCCATATGTGCGGATGTCAGAGCCGTTGGCTGCAGCCAGTGTGATACCCCGTGTGCCGCGTTGGATCTCGAGGGCGGAGGCGGGGGTGATGCTGTGCTGGGCCCCTGTGTCGCACAGAAATCGGCGGTTGGTTCTGTCGTCAGTGACGTACAGTAGGGGCTCCTTCTGCCCCGCGGCCATCGCGGGGGCCGGTGCGGGGGGGGGCTTGAAGGTACACGGTGGCGTGCAGCGTTGAGCCCTAGCGCCAAAACGGGTGTGGTAGTAGCAGTGACCCGGAGTGGTAGGGCGGTCGGGCCTAGCGGCCCGGGAAGACCGCGTGGTCGTTGCCGTGAGGTCGGGCGCGACGTCGCAAGCGGCCTGTGCAGAGAGCAGCCGGTCGGCCTTTTCGGCTATCTCATTCAGGTCCGTGGAGTCAGGCTCCACAAGGAGCGGGCGGATGCTGGCGGGGAGCTGCCGAATGAAAAGCGTGCGAAAAAGGGCGCCGGGATTTTTGTCGTCTGAGAGGGACAGCATGTGGGAAAGCAGGTCTGATGGTGAAGCGTCACCAAGGCCGGGGCGGCCCAGGAGTTGGCAGTGGCGCTGGTAAGAGGACGTTTGAAATTTTTTAAGCAGCGCAGCCTTCAGATGTTTGTACTTGCCATCCGTTGGTGGATTCTGCAGCGCTGCCCAAACCTTGGGGACTGTAGCGTAGGTGAGCGAGGCGACGAGGTAGTCGTACTTCGTGGCGTCGACTGTAATGCCTTTCAGCCGGAATCTGGACTCAGCTTGAACGAACCAGGCTTCGGCGAGGTTCTCCCAAAAGTCTGGTAATTTAACCGTGACTGCGTTTGTATCCGCCATGCTAGCTTAGGATTCGTCCTGAGCGTCGGGGTCACCAGTGTTGAGATACCGCGGCAAACGTGGGAGTCGAGACCAGAGCTATTGAAAACACAACTGCTTTATTCCATCCACATGTCAAACAGGAACTAGAAAAGCCCGCGCATCCACTTAAATACTTCCCAGACAGGAAGTGCTCCCGGCAGCCTGTCCCTGCGGGAAACAAGTTGCTGGAGGAAAGGGCCCCCGGCTGGGGGCTTCTGCTTAGACTGTCTGTGCCGCCATGAGCGGATTATGTCCAGTGGTGGCGTGTCGCCACACAACACACAATAATGCAAATTAAAGCGCATTTCAGCCTGTCAAGCCTGGGTCAAATAAATTACACGTTTCAACACATCCGACTTTACAATTTTCAAATTCAGCTTCTGCTTAAACTCTTGTCGACACTTTCTTAAACTTTGAAAACTACAATAACAGCATTTTACTGAACACCTGTTCACAAAATCTCATGGGAAACAATTTTTCAGTCACTATGGGATACAGAGTGGAGCTATAATAGGGGGTGATGTACAGCCAAATATAGAGGAAAAAACAAGTCAGCTTGGAAGGCAGAACAAATATGTAATGGCACAAGGGAGTAGGGCAAGGCTGGATGGCATTTATTTTAATGCAAGGTGTCTTGCGAATAAGGTGGATGAACTGAAGGTGTTGATGAACACATGGGAGTATGATATTGTTGCTATCACGGCGACATGGTTGAGGGAGGGGCAAGACTGGCAGCTCAATATTCCGGGGTATAGAATCTTCAGGTGAGACAGAGGGGGGGGGGGGGTAAAAGAGGAGGGGGTGTCGCAATATTAATTAAGGAGTCAATTACTGCTGTAAGGAGGGATGATATATTAACAGGTTCCTCTAATGAGGCCATATGGGTAGAACTTAAAAACAAAAAGGGGGCAAGCACCTTGCTGGGAGTGTACTATAGGCCCCCAAACAGTCAGGGGGAGATAGAGGAACAGATATGTAGGCAAATCTCAGAGAAATGTGCAAATAATAGGGTAATAATAGTGGGGGATTTCAACTTCCCCTATATTAATTGAGATAGTCAGAGTGTGAAAGGCTTAGAGGGTGCAGAATTCTTAAAGTGCATCCAGGAGAGCTTTCTGAGCCAGCATGTAGAAAGTCCTACAAGAGAGGGGGGCGGTACTGGACCTAATTCTAGGGAATGTGGCCGGGCAAGTGGTAGAAGTGTTAGTAGGTGAGCACTTTGGTGACAGTGACCATAATTCGGTGAGATTTAAGGTAGTCATGGAAAAGGGCAGAGATGGACCGGAAATAAACGTTCTAAATCCTAAGGTGTTTTATTATAAGTATATTAAGGGCAAGAGGATAACTAGGGAAAGAGTAGGGCCCATTAGGGACCAAAGTGGCAATCTGTGTGTGGAGCCAGAAGATGTAGGTGGGGTTTTAAATGAATTTTTTGCATCTGTGTTCACTGTGGAGGAGGACGATGTAGACATAGAAATCGGGCAGGGGGACTGTGATATACTTGAACATATTAGCATCGAGAGGGAGGAGGTACTGGCGGTTTCAGCAGGCTTAAAAGTGGATAAATCCCCAGGCCTGGACGAGATGTATCCCAGGCTGCTGTGTGAGGCAAAGGAGGAGATTGCAGGGGCTCTGACACAAATTTTCAGAACCTCTCTGGCCACAGGGGATGTGCCAGAGGACTGGAGAACAGCTAACATAGTACCATTATTCAAGAAGGGTAGTAGGGATAAACCAGGGAATTATAGGCCAGTGAGCATAACATCAGTGGTAGGGAAATTATTGGAAAAAATTCTGAGGGACAGAATTAGTCTCCACTTGGAGAGGCAAGGATAGTCAGCATGGCTTTGTCAAGGGAAGATCATGTCTGACTAATTTGATTGAATTTTTCAAGGGGGTGACTAGGTGTGTGGATGAGGGTAGTGCAGTGGATGTGGTATACATGGATTTCAGTAAGGCTTTCGATAAAGTCCCGCATAGGAGACTGGTCAAGAAGGTAAGAGCCCATGGGATCCAGGGTGCCTTGGCACATTGGATCCGAAACTGGCTTAGTGGCAGAAGGCAGAGGGTGATGGTCGAAGGTTGTTTTTGTGACTGGAAGCCTGTGTCCAGTGGGGTACCACAGGGATCGGTGCTGGGTTCCTTGCTGTTTGTGGTCTACATTAATGATTTGGATGTGAATGTAAAAGGTATGATCAGTAAGTTCTCAGATGACACGAAAATTGGTGGGGTGGTAAATAGCGAGGAGGGTAGCCTCAGTCTGCAGGACGATATAGATGGGTTGGTCAGATGGGCGGAACAGTGGCAAATGGAATTTAACCCTGAAAAGTGTGAGGTGATGCATTTTGGAGGGACTAACAAGGCAAGGGAATACACAATGAATGGTAAGACCCTAGGTAAGACAGAGGATCAGAGGGACATTGGTGTGCATGTACATAGATCCCTGAAGGCAGCAGAACAGGTGGATAAGGTGGTTAAAAAGGCATATGGGACACTTGCCTTCATTAGCCGAGGCATAGAATATAAGAGCAGGGAGGTTATGATGGAGCTGTACAAAACGCTGGTTAGGCCACAGCTGGAATACTGTGTGCAGTTCTGGTCACCACACTATAGGAAGGATGTGATTGCTTTGGAGAGGATGCAGAGGAGATTCACCAGGATGTTACCTGGGCTGGAGCGCTTCAGCTATGAAGAAAGACTGGGCAGGCTGGGGTTGTTTTCCTTGGAGCAGAGAAGGCTGAGGGGGGACCTGATTGAGGTGTAGAAAATTATGAGGGGCATAGATAGGGTAGATAGAAAGGAACTTTTTCCCCCAGCAGAGGGGTCAATAACAAGGGGGCATAGATTCAAGGTAAGGGGCAGGAGGTTTAGAGGAGATTTGAGGAAGAACTTTTTCACCCAGAGGGTGGTTGGAATCTGGAACTCATTGCCTGAAAGGGTGGTAGAGGCAGGAACCCTCACAACATTCAAGAAGCATTTGGATGAGCACTTGAAATGCCATAGCATACAAGGCTACGGACCAAATGCTGGAAAATGGGATTAGGTTAGACAGGGCCTGATGGCCGGCGTGGATGCGATGGGCTGAAGGACCTCTTTCTGTGCTGTATAACTCTATGACTCTATTAAACACATTCTGCAGATGCTGCAGTTTATATCCGAGGCAACATTTTGAAATCCCAGTTGGAAGATACAATTTCAGAGCGAGAGGGTCAGACATTAGGCTACAGCAACATAGCCCCAAATCTCCAATCCTCACTGGGAGTGAGGAATCATGGAATTTACCCTTATATTGGATCTTTATCCACACAGAAATATTATCATAAAGAGTGAATGGTAAGAAGTATAAATGCTAATAATATTTGAGATAACTAATGGGTATTCAAGGCCATTCAAATAGAAAGAAATATTCAAACCTAGTAAAATTATAAATTGGTTACCGTTTTCTTCATTATGTTTCAGAACATTTTCTCAGGTGAACTTTGAAAGCTGCTGAATCCTTGAAGAATTCCCCACAATGACGGCAGGTTTCAAAGCACGTGAGCTTTCAGCTGATAGATATCAGCAAAACTCTCTCCACATTCAGTACATCTATACGTGTGGATCTGCTGGTGTCTCTGGAGGTTCCCTGACACTGTGAAACTCTCTCCATATTCAGCACATTTATACGGTTTCTCTCTTGTGTGGATCCGCTGGTGTTTGTGGAGGACCCCTGCCTGTGTGAAACTCTTTCCACATTCAGTACATTTATACGGTCTCTGTCCTGTGTGGATCCGCTGGTGTCCATGGAGGTGTCCTGCCTGTGTGAAACTCTTTCCACATTCAGTACATTTGTATGGCCTCTCTCCTGTGTGGATCCGCTGGTGTCTCTGGAGGTACATCATTTCCTGCCATTGTATTACACAACCGTCTCATCGCTTTAACATCGCTTCAGACTTACAAAACACAGTTTTGTGCCCTCGGCTACTATCTACAACCAGTTAGAGGCTAAATTGTATTACCGTTAAATAAATTGCTCAATGACAATTAATCAGATGACAATTTGCTTGTTTAGTAATGTTTGAATAACACTGTACATCAACATAGCTTTTAGCTGGACAGTGTAGACACAGACAAATCAGTTTGCTTTGAAATATTTTAAATACAACACAGAATAACAAAAATTAAAGCACATTTCATCCTGTCGAGCCTGTGTCAAATAAATTACATATTTCAAGATATCCAAATTTTCAATTTTCAAATTCAGCTTCTGTTTAAACACTTGGTGACACTTTCTTAAACATTGAGAACTACAATAACAACATTTTACTGACCATCTGTTCACAAAATCTCATGGGAAACTATTTTTCAGTCGCTATATTTTTAGTGCTGTGGCATTGAGTGCTGCTAGAGTTTGGTAAGTGGGAGAAAAGTAATTTAAGTGTATTTTGTGAATTTTAGTGTGTTAAAAAGTTAATTATTTGAAGTGAGTTTAATTTTTTAAGTGTATTTTAAACTGCTGGGGAGTTTAAACCGGAAGTAGAATCCGGGTATAAAAGGGGCGGGACTAGTGCTGTTGCACAGAGTGCTGTGGCATTGAGTGCTGCTAGAGTTTGGTAAGTGGGAGAGTTCGGGCAAGTGGGAGGTGAGGGTGTGTTTTTTGCTCTGTTTTGTTCCCCACTCCCAGGCTTAGACAGCACTGCGGAAGTGGAGCAGCGAGATGAGTCAACCAAACAGGCCCCAGAGACAGTATTCAAGGAGGAGGTTGGTGATCAGCTGGTTGGTTGGTTTGCTTCCTTCTCTTTTATACCTTTAAGTTGGTAAATCCTATTGAATAGTGGTGTAATATTATCATCTATATTGGGGCAGAGGGTCTTCATAATTAATAATAAGAAATTTAATTAATTACATAGATATGGGTGAACAGGTGATGTGTCACTGTTGCGAAATGTGGGAGCTGGTGGACCCCATTGAGGCTCACGGTGATTACATTTGCAATAAGTGTTTGCTGCTAGAGGAACTCAAGCTCCATGTTAAAGATCTTGAGACCGAGCTTCAGACACTGTGACACATCAGGGAGGGGGAGAAGTTCCTGGACTCTATGTTTCAGGAGGTGGTCACACCTATGAAATTAATTAAGGCAGATGTAGTCCGTGATCAGGGACAGGACGGTGTGACTATGAGTGAGGCAGGTACAGGGATCCAGGAGGTAGTGTTGAAGGAGCCGCAGCCCTTGCTCTTGTCAAGCAGGATTGAGGTTCTTACTCCCTGTGAAGGCGGGAGCGGGGATTGCAGGGAGGATGAGCAACCTGGCCACAGCACCGTGGTACAGGGGGCCATTCAAGTGGAGGGAGTAAAAAGAAATGTTGTAGTGGTAGGGGATAGTATCATTAGGGGGATAGATAGGGTTCTCTGCAGTCAAGGGCGGGAGTCCCGAAGGCTGTGTTGCCTGCCCGGTGCCAGGGTTAAGGACATCTCTTCTGGGCTGGAAAGAAACTTGGAGTGGGAGGGGGAGGATCCAGTTGTCGTGGTCCATGTTGGTACAAACGACATAGATAGGACAAGGAAGATGGTTCTGTTAAAGGAATATGAGCAGCTAGGGGTCAAATTAAAAAACAGAACCTCAAAGGTAATAATCTCTGGGTTATTACCTGAGCCACGAGCGAATTTGGCTAGGATAAATAAAATTAAAGAGTTAAATGCGTGGCTCAAAGACTGGTGTGGGAGAAATGGGTTTTGCTTCTTGGGACACTGGCACCAGTACTGGGACAGGAGGGAGCTGTTCCATTGGGATGGACTCCACTTGGCAAGAGCTGGGAATAGAGTCCTGGTGAATCATATAACTAGGGCTGTAGAGAGGGCTTTAAACTAATTTGTGGGGGGGAGGTTTCGAGAGAGCAAATAATAGAAATGACAATGGAGAAGGTCATAGACTTAGGTAGCAGTGGGGGAATTAAAAACAGAACGTGTCAGGAAGGGACAGAAGGTATGGAGCAAAAGGTAAAGTAATAAAAGGGGAAAAAACAGGAACTAAGTGTCACAAAACATATTTGAAAGTTCTTTATCTGAATGCACGTAGCATTCGTAACAAAATGAATGAGTTAACGGCACAAATAACTACATATGGGTATGATCTTGTGGCCATTACAGAAACATGGCTGCAGGGTGACCATGACTGGGAATTAAACATACCAGGTTATTTAACAATCAGGAAGGACAGGCAGGAAGGGAGGGGAGGTGGGGTGGCTATGTTAATAAAGGAAGGAATCACTATAATACAGAGAAATGATATTGGGTCAAAGGAGCAGGATAGTGAAATAGTTTGGGTGGAGATAAGGAATAATAAGGGGAAAAAAGCACTAGTGGGCATAGTCTATAGGCCTCTGAACAGTTGCAACTCTGTTGGAGGGCGTATTAATCAGGAAATAGTTGAGGCTTGTAATAAGGGAACAGCTATAATTATGGGGGAATTTAACTATCATATTAACTGGACAAATCAAATTGGGCAGAGCAGCCTTGAGGATGAGTTCATTGAGTGTATTAGGGATGGGTTTCTTGAGCAGTATGTAACTGAACCGACCAGGGAGCAAGCAACCTTAGATTTGGTCCTGTGTAATGAGACAGGATTAATTAAAAATGTCCAAGTAAAGGATCCCCTTGGAATGAGTGACCATAACATGGTTGAATTCCATATTCAATTAGAGGGTGAGAAGGTTGGATCTCAAACAAGCGTGCTGAGCTTGAATAAAGGAGACTATGAAGGTATGAGAGCGGAATTGATTAGAGTGGACTGGGAAAATAGATTAAAGGGTAAGATGTTACATTTAAGGAGTTATTTTACAACTTCCAAAAAAAATATCTTCCACTGAGGAAAAAAGGGTGTAAAAGAAAAGATAGCCATCCGTGGCTAAGTAAAGTAATTAAGGATAGTATCCGACTAAAAACAAGGGCATATAAGGTAGCCAAATCTGGTGGGAGGATAGAAGATTGGGAAGTCTTTAAAAGACAGCAAAAAATAACTAAAAGATTGATTAAGAAAGGGAAGATAGATTATGAAAGTAAATTAGCAAAAAATATAAAAACAGATAGCAAAAGTTTCTATAGTTATATAAAAAGAAAAAGGGTGGCTAAAGTAAATGTTGGTCCCTTAGAGGATGAGACCAGGAAATTAATGGTGGGAAACATGGAGATGGCAAAAACGCTGAACAAATATTTTGTATCAGTCTTTAAGGTAGAGGACACTAAGAATATCCCAACACTGGACAAACAGGGGGCTCTGGGGGGAGGAGCTAAATAAGATTAAAATCACTAAGGAAGTGGTACTTGGTAAAATAATGGGACTCAAGGCGGATAAATCCCCTGGACCTGATGGCTTACATCCTAGGGTCTTGAGGGAAGTGGCGTTAGGGATTGTGGATGCATTGGTAATAATTTTCCAAAACTCCCTGGACTCAGCAAAGGTCCCGGCAGATTGGAAAACTGCTAATGTGACGCCCTTATTTAAAAAGGGTAGTAGGCAGAAGGTTGGTAACTATAGACCTGTTAGCCTAACATCTGTGGTTGGTAAAATGTTAGAGTCCATTATTAAGGAGACAGTAACGGGCCATTTGGATAATCATAATTTAATAGGACAAACTCAGCATGGTTTCATGAAGGGGAAGTTATGTTTGACAAATTTGCTTGAGTTCTTTGAGGAAGTAACATACAGGGTGGATAAAGGGGAACCAGTGGACGTAGTGTATTTAGACTTCCAAAAGGCATTTGACAAGGTGCCACACAAAAGATTATTGCTCAAGATAAAAAATCACGGGATTGAGGGTAATATTCTGGCGTGGGTGGAGGATTGGCTCTCTAACAGAAGGCAGAGAGTTGGGATAAATGGTTCATTCTCAGATTGGCAACCAGTAACTAGTGGTGTTCCGCAGGGGTCAGTGCTGGGTCCCCAACTCTTTACAATCTATATTAACGATTTGGAGGAGGGGTCCTGTCAGATCCGTGATTCTTTAAATAGGATGTTTCCCCAAGAACTACACGGATGCTGTAACTTAACAATCAACAGGAATTTACTGGAGTAGAGTAGTCTCAAGACTGAAGTACAGAAGCCTGCTCCGGCTTTATATACAGGTGTGGTCACTGCCGGTACTACAGTATACAGGAGCTGTAAAACAGTTCTCTCTTAAAGGTACATACACAACAATTCCTCCCCTTTTAGATTAACAGTACCATAACATTCATTTAACAATTAACATTTTTAACATGCAACATTAACTGAAAATAGTCCATTTATAGATTCAGTCTTTGGGGCGGCTTCCTGATCCTTTCGGGATAGCGCCTTTCCTGAGGTTCTTGTTCTTGGTGCAGAGGCGATTCTGGCCCCTTTTCGTCGGTTAGTTCATCAGTTTCCACTGCTACTGGTTCGGAGGTAGATGCTACCGGTATGTCGGGTTCATCCCCAGGTACTCGAGACATGGGGTTGACTCGTTCCTGTGACGCTAAGATCTGATCGACGTGGCGTCTCACAATGTTCTCCCCGACATCCACTGTGTACATTAATGGCCGCTGCCTTGTGCATATTGTTCCGGGTTGCCATTTCTGTGTTCGGTAGTCACGGGCCAAGACTGGTTGTCCTACATTGAAGCTCCTTGTCGGCTTCTCATTGATGTGCTGGAATTGTTTATCCTCAACATTTCTTCGCACATTGGGTCTGAGCAAATCCAGACGAGATCTCAACCTTCGGTTAAAGAACATCATGGCCGGGGTCTGGTTGGTAACTGCATGTGTCGCATTTCTGTAGGCTAATAGGAAATTGTCCACCTTATGCTGTAGTGGAATTTCATCGTCGCACATGGCATTTATCGCCTTTTTAAAGGTTTGTACGTACCTTTCAGCCAATCCATTTGTGGCTGGATGATATGGGGTGGATGTGTAATGCCTTACCCCATTCCTTCTCATAAATTTTCGAAACTCTTCGGACACAAACTGTGGTCCATTATCAGAGCAAATCTGCTCTGGCAAGCCGTTCCTGGCAAATATGGTCCGTAGGACTGCAATCGTTTTCTCTGTAGTGGTTGAGGACATTTTTTATCACCTCAGGCCATTTTGAATGAGCATCCACTGCTATTAAGAACATTGAGTCCATGAATGGACCAGCAAAATCAATATGCACCCGTTGCCATGGAGAGGAGGGCCACTCCCAGGGGTGTAGAGGGGCATGTGGCGGTGCATTTTGGACCTTCTGGCATCCTGAGCAGCTCTTGGTTAGGTCCTCGATTTGTTGATCAATCCCTGGCCACCACACATAAGCCCTAGCAAGGCTTTTCATTTTCAGCCCTCCCAGATGACCTTCATGAAGCTCATTTAGCACTCTCTCCCTTAACTTGGGTGGAATCACCACTCTGGATCCACACATCACTGTTCCCTGGCATACTGACAGCTGTTCTCTTCTGGATGAGAATGCTGGCAACAGTGAGTCACCATGTGTTGGCCATCCCCTCACCGTCAAATCATATACCTGAGACAGTGTCGGATCATTGCGGGTCTCCTTCTCTATATCCACGTTCGTTACTGGCAATCGTTCAATTATTGACGAATAAAATATCTCGATAGGGTCCACTGCTGGTGCTTCCTCCACAGTAGGCAGTGGCAGGTGTGATAGCCCATCAGCATTTCCATGCTGTTTCGTGCCTTTATATTCTATTTCATATTGATTCGCCCCTAGAAACAGGGACCATCTTTGTAACCGTTGTGCAGTCATCACTGGAACGCCCTTCTTGGGATTAAAGATGGAGACAAGTGGTTGGTGGTCAGTCAGCAAGGTGAACTTCTGCCCATGCAGATAGTGATTGAATTTTTTTACTCCCCATACTACGCTGAGGGCCTCCCTGTCAATCTGGGCGTAGTTGCGCTCGGCTGAGATTAGTGACCGAGACGCAAAGACTACTGGCCTCTCCAACCCGTCTGGGAATTTGTGCGACAGCACCGCTCCAATACCATAGGGTGATGCATCACATGCCAAACGAATTGGTAGTGCTGGGTTGAAATGGGCCAACACCTCTTTTGATGTGATCAATTCTTTACACTTCTGGAAAGCTCGTCTACGTTCGTCATCCCACTTCCATGGCACCCCTGTTTGCAGTAGGGTGTTCAGTGGGTGTAATACAGTGGACAACTTTGGTAAGAACTTATGGTAATAGTTTACCAGCCTGAGGAACGACCTCAGTTGTGACGTGGCCACAATACGAGATCTGCTTCTGGAAAAACTCGCACTTGTGGCGATTAGCTCGTAGCCCATATTCCTTTAATCTGGTGAGCACCTTCTCCAAGTTGGCGAGGTGATCACTGTCATTTTCACCCGTGACGAGGATGTCGTCCAAATAACACTGGGTCCCTGGAATCCCTTGTAGGACTTGATCCATCGCCCTTTGCCAAATAGCCGGAGCCGATGCTACCCTGAACATCAGCCGGTTGTATTGATAGGGACCTTTATGAGTGTTGATCGTGAGGTATTGTTTCGAGGCTTCTTCTACCTCCATTTGCAAGTACGCCTGGGCTAGATCAATTTTGGTGAGGCGTTTACCTCCAGATAGCTAGGTGAAAATATCCTCAATTCGTGGAAGCGGATATTGTACCGTGTGAAGGATTGGGTTCACTGTCACCTTAAAATCCCCACAAATGCGGACCTTCTTTGGTTCCCCAGGCGTATTACTCAACGACCTCTTCATTACAGGAATGATGGGTATAGCCCACTTGCTCCAGTCTACTTTGGACAGTACTCCTGAACGTTCCAACCCTTCCAGCTCTGCTTCGACGGCTGGTCTGATCGCATAAGGCACTGGTCTGGCCTTCAGAAACTTTGGGCTTGCATTTTCCTCTATTTTAATCGTTGCTGTTATGCCTTTTAGTGTTCCGAGTCCCTCCTGGAACACTTCTTTTGCGTCAGTTAGCATTTTTGACAGTCGTCCAGGCGTGACCTCGTCATCCTTTTTGGCCTCAACTTTCAGTGCCTGTATGGAATGCCAATCTAATTGTATCTTCCAGATCCATTCACATCATAGCAGTGGTGGTCCTCCATCTGGCAATACATATATATCCATTTTAGGTATTTCCTGGCCTTTGTATATCACTTTCACCCTTATTTTTCCTTTGGGGTAGACTTTTTCCCCGTGTATGTCTTCAAGACAATCTCTGTAGCTTTCAAGGGTATATGTGAAAATAGCCGCTTGAAGTCCCTTTGGTTTATGACTGCTAGGGCTGATCCTGTGTCCAATTCCATTTTCACTTGGACTCCGTCTATCTTGAGTGTAACCCAGATAGTCTGGTGATCCTCCATTTTGGTTACCTTATGTAATTTCAGACA
Source organism: Somniosus microcephalus (assembly GCF_052327205.1). Lineage (NCBI taxonomy): Eukaryota > Metazoa > Chordata > Chondrichthyes > Squaliformes > Somniosidae > Somniosus > Somniosus microcephalus. The sequence continues at coordinate 185,045,864 of NC_140998.1, forward strand.
ACCCAGCTCCTTGCTTCCGGAGTCTGTGTCACTTTTCTGTTCGTCTGAACTACTGTCCATCACCTTGTGTACCTTTTTGTACTTCTCCTGTGGAGATTTCTTACTGTTGGTTTTCTTCCCAGACCTGCAGACTCTTGCTGTGTGTCCTGCTTTTCCACACTGTCTGCACACTTGGTCCTTGAACCAACAATCCTTCTGGTCGTGTGTTGTTCTGCCGCAGCGATAACACTTCCCTGTTCCATATGACATTTCATTGGTGCCATATTCTTGCGGTCTCTGTTGTATCTCTGCAGCGCCGCTTGCGGCTGCTTCGTGTGATACTGCCATACTGAAAGCCTTGTCCAGCGTAAGATCCTTTTCTGATAGAAGCCGTTTCTGGGTTCCTTCACTTTGAAGCCCACGCACAAACTTGTCCCTTAACGTATCTGCTAGTCCCACTCCAAACTGGTGGTGTTTCGATAGCTTGCGCAGTTCTGTTAAGTACTCAGCATTGCTTTTGTCTTTGTGTTGGTTCCTTTTATGGAACTTAAATTGTTCTGCTATCAGCAGCGGTGTGGGGTTTAAGTGGTCCTGTAGGATTTCTACTATGCTTTTGACATTCTTATTCACAGGCTTCTCTGGGGTTATTAGGTTTTGCAGTAACCCATAAGTTTTTGCACCCATGGAATTTAACAAAACCAGTGCTTTCCTAGCATCTGGCACTTCATTCGCCCTGCAGTACACCTCAATACGTTCCACATATGTCGCCCAGTCTTCGACTTCATTGTCGAACGTAGAGATACTGCCACTCTTCGGCATCCCTGGGTGTGATTTAACTGTCAAAAATGGCATCTCCCGCGCTTTCCCTTCTTCTCCGCTGGCACAAAAGTGGCGTCTCCCGCGCTTTCCTTTCTTCCCGCGCTCGCCCTTATTCTTCGCTGCGGCTTCTAAAAATGGCATCTCCCGCGCTCTTCCTTCTTATCAGCGGCTCAATGGCATCTCCCGCACCCTCCCTTCTTCTCCCCACAGACACTGTTCAGCCCTTGAGCCCTGGCTGTGCTCTGCGCATTTTTTTTTTTTTTTCTGTGCGCCTTTCCCGTTTCCGCCGCTCGGTCCTGAACCCAGCTGCTGCTTTACCCTCTCTCTCTCCGTTTTGTTTTTCCTCGACGCCGCTCGGTTTTCAACCCCCGGCTGCGCCCTGTGCGCTTCACCCTCTATCTTACCCCGTCGACGCTGCTCGGCTTTTTCTCTGCCGTCGGTCGGCTCCAGCCGCCGCTGTCCGGGAAGGGTCTGCACTGTACCTGTCATTAGTCTGTTGCTGATCGTCGTGGCCGGGGAACCAAGCTCGGCTCTCCACAGCCTCCCCTGCGATGTTCACTCTCTGCCGGACGACTGGGCGGTTGCTCGTGGTCGACGCCCGTGTTTCTGGCCTTGACTTTCTTCCACCGCCCTCCGGAGCGAATCCTCGAAGGGAAATGCAGAGTTGCAGGTAGATTCGAATTGACACTTGTCGCCACTGTTAGATCCGTGATTCTTTAAATAGGATGTTTCCCCAAGAACTACACGGATGCTGTAACTTAACAATCAACAGGTATTTACTGGAGTAGGGTAGTCTCAAGACTGAAGTACAGAAGCCTGCTTTATATACAGGTGTGGTCACTGCCGGTACTACAGTATACAGGAGCTGTAAAACAGTTCTCTCTTAAAGGTACATACACAACAGGACCGAGTGTAACATATCAAAGTTTGCAGATGATGCAAAGATGGGAGGGAAAGTAGTGAGTGAGGAGGACATAAAAAACCTGCAAAGGGACATAGACAGGCTAAGTAAGTGGGCAGAGATTTGGCAGATGGAATACAATACTGGAAAGTGTGAGGTTATGCACTTTGGCAGGAAAAATCATAGAGCAAGTTATTACCTTAATGGCAAGAAATTGGAAAGTACTGTAGTACAAAGGGATCTGGGGGTCCTGGTGCACGAAACTCAAAAAGTTAGTATGCAGGTGCAGCAAGTGATCAAGAAGGCCAATGGAATGTTGGCTTTTATTACCAGGGGTTAGAATATAAAAACAGGGAGGTATTGCTGCAGTTGTACAAGGTATTGGTGAGACCGCACCTGGAATACTGCATACAGTTTTGGTGTCCATACTTAAGAAAAGACATACTTGCTCTCGAGTCAGTACAAAGAAGGTTCACTCGGTTAATCCCGGGGATGAGGGGGTGGTCATATGAGGAGAGGTTGAGTAGATTGGGACTCTACTCATTGGAGTTCAGAAGAATGAGAGGCGATCTTATTGAAACATATATGATTGTGAAGGGGCTTGATCGGTTGGATGCAGTGAGGATGTTCCCAATGATGGGTGAAACTAGAACTAGGGGGCATAATCTTAGAATAAGGGGCTGCTCTTTCAAAACTGAGATGAGGAGAAACTTCTTCACTCAGAGGGTGGTAGGTTTGTGGAATTTGCTGCCCCAGAAAGCTGTGGAAGGTACATCATTAAATAAATTTAAAAGAGAAATAGATAGTTTCCTCGAAGTAAAGGGAATTAAGGGTTACGGGGAGCGGGCAGGAAATTGGACATGAGTCTAGGTTCGGAATGGTCATGGCCCTGTGGGTAGTGGAGTGGGCCCAGGGGCCGTGTAGCCTGGTTCTGCTCCTACTTCTTGTGTTCTAATTCTGTGTTAGATTTCAGGAGATGGTTTTATTCCTGTTCCTGGCTGGGGTGGAGATCGCCTTTACAGAAGGTAAGTACTGTAGAAAATATAGGGACAGCGTGATCTCCTGGCCGAGTTTCGATCACCTAGATGGGTCGGAGAGGAATTTCCCAGATTTTTTCTCTCAATTTGGCCATTGGTTTTTTTATCTGGTTTTTCGCCTCTCCTGGGAGATCACATGGGTCCGGGTGGATGGAGAGTGATAGACGATTTGAGGTTAGGATCAGATCAGCCAAGATCTTATTGAATGGTGGAGCAGGCTCGAGGGGCCGATTGGCCTACTCCTGCTCCCATTTCTTATGAACACAGTATATTTTGTGATAGGCACCTTTACCAATGCAGATGTAACCAGACTGCATAAATACAGCATCGATCCCAGCGATTTCTCACCTTCAGAATAAAGGGGCTGTGATAGCTCGGTGTGACACAGGGGGAAAAATTGGTGTCGCCCATTTTGGGGCGCTAATATCGGCCAGGTGCAATGTTTAGCACCCGATGCTAATTATCACCTCAGACTGCAAAATTCGCCTCTATCGCCCCTGGAGGGGATTTGAGCGCTAAATTAAGCGCTACACACCTCTCAAGGTGCAAACATCAGGGAGCGAGGCGCTACCTCAGAGTGCTACCGAAGGTCAGGCGATGCCAGTTACCATAGAAGCCAGACAGACTGGCGCCATCCAGTTCTTAAAGGGGAGGGGCCATCTTGCTGGCCAGCCACTCCCTGCTCATTGCAGCCTTGAATCTCGGCCTGGAGAGACCTCAAAAGCAATTGTGTTGGAAGCACTAATGGACAGGCCCAGGGAAAGAGCTCGGCGCTTAGGAACCTCAAAAGTGGTGCTGAGGGCCAAAACTCCTTAGCACAGCGTTAAAACCAAAAATTTCACCGACAAGAAAAGGCAGGAAGCGGCCGCCTTTAAATAGCGCTCCCCCAGCCCCTTTCGACTGCAAAGCATTCACCTCTTCCTGTCGTTCCTAGCGACAGGCGGAAAGGCAGGAGGCGTGACTCAATATGCGGTCCAGGGTACTCCCGGGGAATTGCACGCTCGACTGATGTCACGATCTGCAGGCGCCGGAGATCATGGCGGTAGTGTTTAGCGCTGCCTCAAAATGTCTGGTCAATTTCGCGAGTGGCGCTAAACTCGCCACGCTCGGGCGCTAAGTTCCTAGCGCCCCATTACCACCCGCCAGAGGTGATTGGGGCCGTCGATGGAACCCATGTTGCATTGAAGGCACCAGTGGATACACCTGTGACATACATCAACAGGATGGGGTTTTATTCATTGACTGTCATGATAGGCTGTGATGTGCACCTCAGGATCCTAAACATGAATGCACAGCACCGGGGAAGTAATCATGACTCCTTCATCCTCCGTAACTCGAACTTATATGGCACCCTCAACACATTGCTTCCAGGATCCGCATGGATATTGGGCGACAAGGGCTACCTGCTAAGACCATGGCTGATGACTCCCTACCACAAGACCAATAATGAGGCTCAGGAGAGATACAACTAGTCACACGTGTCCACACGGCAAGTGGTGGAGAGGACAATCGGGGTTCTGAAATCACGCTTCCGGTGCCTGGACAGATCAGGGGGGACCTTGCAGTATTCTCCTCTGAAAGTGGCAAGGATTGTGGTGGCCTGTTGTGCTTTGCATAACTTTGCCCTGCAGGAAGGACTGACCCGTAACCCTGCAGAGGAGCTCCCTGCTGAAATGGAGGACATGGACGATGCCAATGTGCCTGTGGCCAGGCCTGATGGGGAGGAGCCAAGTGCTGCCGAAAGTAAGGCTGCTTGGGAACTGCTAGTAGCCAACACCTTCACGAGGTGATGATAATGTCGCCTTGTACCTCCCCCTCCCCCAGCAAGGCAAAGAAAGGAACAGACACAATTTAAAGTGAAACAGTGAACTTTTATTGCAGCATCAAAGACTTTTGAGGTTCACTTTTGATGTACATAGTTTATAACTTTTAAATGTTAACTAGCTATTTTCTACATTTCAAACAGTTGTAATTTTAAATATTTTTGCAAATAAAAAGGTTGAAATCTTTTTCAAAGTGACTAGAGGCTGTACTTTTTAAAGGAGAAGGTTACCTACACTTTCAGTCACAAATATATATTTCAATAAAAAAAAGCAACGACAACATTTAACATTTAAATGAAACGAAAAATTAAACAATTGAATGATTTTCCCCCTCCCATCTGTGCCTGAGGGTCAAAGGAGGTGCATTTTGCAAAAGGTGACACCCTACTGTCTCCTGCGCTTTCCCCTTCCCCGTGACCGGAGCCCTCTGCTGCCAATTGAAAGGCCCCTGTGGGCCATCTCTCGCCCTTCAGCAATTGCCTCCTGACAGGGTTGCTGCTGCTGCTGCTGCTGCTGACAGGCAACGCCTGCTTGCATCAGGACTGGTGGAGCTGCTGTCGCGTGGGCCTGCAATGTTTCTGCGCTGGGAGCAGGTAAGGGCAGTTCTGCGGGAGGCAATGTAATGGCAGCAGAAAGTGGTTCAAACAACTGCCAGAGTCGAACGAGAGACTCATTTATTTGATTAAGTGTCATTGTAACATCTGTACGAAGATCATCAATTCCCTGCCTGATGGAGGCAAGAGAGTTGACTTCCTTCTCTGTAAGAGTACACATCGATTGCCTCACCCCTTCTATCTGTTGCACCTGAGCTTCTATGTCATTCCGTACTGTTGAATGTCTTTCTGCTTCTCCCACCTGCTCTGCAGTATCAGGCTGGTGTCTGTCTGTGGAACGACAGTCATCTGTGCCTCGCACAGAGCCAGAGGGGCCAGGAGATGGAGAGGTACTGTGCAGCCACCCAGGGTCCATACCCTCCTCTTCCACTAGCTGACAAAGTGCAAATTCCTCCTGCTCCTCCACCACCTCACTTACGGCTCCCACTGCATCTGCAACCCCCTCCCCAATGCCCTCTGTGGCCACAGACTCAACGCACTGTTCAGCCCGTGTGTGAGAAGTATGCTGTCCACCTGTGGAAAGGAAACAGTAAACATTTGCAAAGGTAAAGCATGATCTGTCACATCACAGAAGCTGATATTCAACACACACCTAACATTTTTAAACATATAGGCGGCCAGACCAACTCACCTTTCCTTATCCCAATGTCTGATTGTGCAGCAGCCACTGTACAACCACCACTAAATCCAAACAGCTGCTCGACCCTTTCCTCATGTTCGGATAAATCCCTTAGCGTGACAACACCACCGACTGTCAGTGCACGTTCTCTGGCGTTGTGAACAGTTTTACTCTAAAATGAAAACAGAAAATATGAAACATCAGCTTTTTCTGCAGAGTCCACCCACCTGCATTTGAGACAAGGACACAACCTGCTTTGCAGACAGGGTTTTTTTCACTCACTAATTGAAATTTTACAACTCAAACCTGTGGAATCAAGACAAGAGCACAATGGATGACCCTGAGCTGACCCCAAAGACATAAAATGTTAAGGCAAGCTCAGGTGCCTGGATAATAAAGTCACTTCATAATCATAATAATCATAATCAACTTTATTGTCATTGTTAGTGCACAAGTGCAGTACAACGAAATGTAGGCTTGCGGCTCCCGAGAGTGTACATTTAGATTGAGACATTTAAACATTCAACATTCATTTGGCTTGTAATACATTAACATAAACATAATAAAGTGCATTGGCAGATGTGCAGGCTTTAGAGTTTATTTGTGGAGTTCAGTAGGATGACAGCCCTGGGAAAGAAGCTGTTCCTAAATCTGGTCGTTCGGGTGCAAATGCATCTGTAGCATCTCCCAGATGGCAGGGGGGCGAACAGACTGTGGCTGGGGTGGGTAGGGTCTTTGATGATTATTCTGCCCTTGCAGCGCGTTCCTTTGCAGAGCTAGACAGATAGCTAACAACTTGATATCTTCCCATAAAAATCACAAGGCTTGACTTTTCTTGTAAACTTTACTGAAAGATTCTTATTGTGAAACTGAAATACAATACAGAAATGGAAGCACACATTAGTATACAAGCACATAACTGATATGCATACACAAATTTAGGTACGCCTGAGCAACACAGTACATTTGGCATGTAACTTACCAAACACGTGGAAACACAGCTTACTGTGAATATACATTTAGCAACTGGAAGGCATTCTCTTTAAATTAGCCCTGTACATAGTGCATCAAAATACAGCTACAAGTTAACCAGCTAGACAGAGAGCGAGCACTTCACGGCTAGCTGTGTAAGTTTGCTTACAAAGAAAAGTTACAAACTAAACATTTTCTGCAAAATATAGTGTACACTAATCATCTATAACATTCTCAAGTACTTACAGACAAATAGTGTCCAAGGCTGAAGCGTGACAACAATATAACTTCCCAGACCATGTGTGGCTGTAGGTCTGTGATATACAGTAGTTTACTGCACTTACTGTGCTTTACTGCACTTTACTGCGCTTTGCTGCAGTTGCTAGGTACCAAATATCCACTAGGTGGCGGCACACAATGGGAATCGACCCAAATTACTCAAACCCCTGAATGAACTGGAAAACTAACATAAATTCCTAAAGAAAGACAGCACACTCCCCGCTTGGTACAATTCCATTGTACCACTACAGATACAAAATAAACCTAAAGAAAATGTCCTTTGGCTGCAAACATACTCAGAATCCTTTCTCTAGGTTTCTTCAGAAAGGAGGACTACGATCTCTGAGACTGGCCTCAGAAACACTTTGACAGTACCCTCCTTGACAATCTTCACCTCCACCTTGCGGACCCTCTTGTCCCTGCTCGGCAGAGTTTTGACAACCAGTCTCACTGGCCATTCATTTCTGTGTGCTTGGCTGTCTTTCAGCAAGACAACATCTCCCACTTTGACATTTGGCTTGTCTTCTGTCCATTTCCTACGGCTCTGTAGTGTGGACAAATACTCTCCTCTCCATCTCTTCCAAAAAGTGTCTGCAAGACACTGGACTTGCTTCCACTGCTTCCCGTGCAGCTCAGCCATGTCGAAGTTTCCAGAGGGGGCTGAAATAGCACTCATCTTTTGAGTCAGGAGCATCGCTGGGGTGAGGACTGCAGGCATGTCTGGGTCGGTGGACACCGGCACCAGGGTTCTCCTGAGTGAGCAGAGGCGCTTCATAGCTTGTTCCCTGTTACTCGGAAGATGGCGTCTAGGAGAGTGAAATGGTAAGGGTGCCACCCAGCTGTGTCCATCATCCTGGTAAACCTCCTCATCCATGATGGTTAGGAAAGCTTTGTCGTCCATGGATAGTGCTGGCTTGTCATCATCCTTGGACCTTTCAAACACTGAGCATCCTAGGCTGTCTGTGCTCACAGTGGGGCCTGCCTCTTCTTCACAGGCAGAGGAGGTTGACCTATGATGCTGCGTCATGTCATCGTAGTCTTCCTTTACCTGGATCCTGTTTGGGCATGGGCTGAGACAGGATGTGCGACCATTGTGCAACACGTTTGCTTTATAGATGTTGACATCCGTTGGTTTGTGGACTGTTCCCAGGCAAACTCCACCCACGAGGACCCATCCCAGGTCAAGCCGCTGCGCATAAGGAGCATTGTGAGGCCCGTTGATTTGCTCATGCACCTTGAGCACCCTTAAGATGTCTCTTCCCAAGAGCAGGAGGATTGGAGCATCCGGGTCCACAGCTGGAATCTTGTTGGCAACTGACTGTAGGTGGGGCTGATGGCGTGCGACCTCTGGGGAGGGAATTTCCGTCCTATCATCTGGCATCATGTCACACTCAATTAAGGTGGGGAGGGGAAGTTGTAGTTTCCCATCCATGGCATGATCATGAAGTTGCCAACTGATGTGCCAAATAACTGCACGAATCCATGAAGTTAAAGCTTAAGACTGAAGCCTTTTATTAAGTAAGAATCATGGCAGAGTTAACAGAGTTCATCATCGACCGAGCCCTTGGTAGAACATACCAGAAGAGGGGCGGGGCCAGGGAGGAGCATTAGTGGTTCCCCCCGGTGGAACATTCCAGACATTACAAGTACAAGTACAAATATCAGAACACAGTTATTTCATCACACCAACTCTCCTACCCATAGTCTCTGTTGTCCCTGAACAGGTTATTAGCATGTACGGAGCTGCGCTGGCCTTAACTTCAAAGAGATTGAAGAATTTTGTCTTCGCTAGAGACTTGTTACTTTGCTCATCAAGCACTGCGTACATCTTGATTGCCTTCTCCTTTCTCCCTGCAGGATATGCTTTAACCAAGCAGATTTTGGAGCATGAGCGTGGGCTGCTTGCATTTCCACAAAGCTCTGTACACTTGGAGGTGACTGAAGAAGATGTGCTTTCGCTTTGCTCCCCGCTATCCTCTTTGTCAACCGCAGCACTCTCGGTGGTCGAAGGAGGAGGACCTGGATGCAGGGCTGCGATGTGTTTTTCACTGTTGCACTCGAAGCACTTGATTGTCGCCTTGCAGTCTTTTGCTATGTGCATAGTCGACCCACAACACCTGAAGCAGATGCGATTCTCTTTCAGGTATGATTTGCGCTCATCAATAGGCTTGCCGCTAAAGCTTCTACACTTTTTGAGTGGGTGGGGCTTCTTGTGTATTGGACACTGACGATCTGGGTCATCCACTTTATTCCCAGCAGAACTGGATTGGTTGACTGAGGGTTCGGCTGGAACATCTGCTTTGTGCACGCTCACAGAGGCTTTGTTGCTGTACTTTGTGGGTTTCTCTGTTCTCGAAGGAGCGTAACTGCTGGAGGTGGACAAAGTGAAACTTGGATCATTCCTCACCTTTGCCTGTTGTTGGACGAACCTGGAGAAGAGAGAGAAGGGGGGAAATGCCACTCTGTAGTCCTCCTTGTACTTGGATCCCTTAGCTATCCATTTCTCTTGAAGGTTGTAGGGGAGCTTTTCCACTATTGGGTTTACCCCACGAGCTGTATCCAAATACGAGAGGCCGGTCAGGTAACCTTCTCCCTTAGCACACTCCAGTTCGAGGAGAATGTCACCCAGTTCTCGAAGCTCGACATTATCTTTGTTGGTTAGCTTCGGAAAGTCCTCAATCTTCTTAAGCAGTGCGTGTTCAATGACTTCTGGTGTCCCATAACAGTCTTCGAGATGTTGCCAAACCAGGTTGAGGCCTGCTGTGGGATTGCGGACGTGCGCTGAGCGAATTCTCTTCGCCTGTTCTGACGACTCAGCTCCGAGCCACTTTGTCATCAAACCTAGTTCTTCTCTGGCTGACAGATTCAAGTCCTTGGTGGTACTCAGGAAGGATGCTTTCCATGACCAATAATTTTCAGGACGGTCATCAAATTCTAGAAGACCTGAACTTAACAATTCTCGGCGGATGAGGTACCTAGCGAGGTCTTGTGCACCTTGTGCCTCGGGTGAGGACTGCTTGGCTGGATTGGCCGAGTGCTGTGGAGGTCTCTGCAGGTAAGTCTTACTTGTTTCTTCTCTTTTAAGCTCAGTGGCTCCGAAAACAGGCTGTTTTTTACTGTGGTGAGTAGCTGGTTCTGCGTCGAGATACCTGGATGTTTCCTTGAAGAACAATTTGGAGTGTTGTTGGACATACTCACTTGTATGTTGCACTGGACTGAGGGGCTGTTCTAGAACATATGCTTCATGGCTGTGCTCCCCGCCTTCGTTCTCCTCACCTTCTTCATAAGCTGCAGCTTCAGCTTCAGCGGCAGCAGCAGCTCTCTGGCTTTGGAGAATGTGGAGACTGGCGTCGAGGTCAACTCTCTGCTTCATCACACTAGCTTCTTTTTCAGCGAAGGACAATTGAGCCTGGGCAGCTTTTGCCTTGGCACGTGCTTTGGCGGCTGCAGAAGCTGTCGGTGACGATGGTCTGCTGGACCGCCGAGATGATCTAGAGGATGCTTTAGAGGACTGTGACTTGGCATCATTTGCTCGGAGAGGCTCATGCTTCTCGGTTGGCTGGTCGACGTCCTCTATGGTATATTGTCTTCCTGAGCGTAGACTCATGGTAGCTGAGAGGTATCTTCTTGTGCTTGAGCCCGCTGTGCTGTTGTCTTTTCACTATTCTGCCCTTGCAGCGTGTTCCTTTGCAGAGCTAGACAGATAGCTAACAATTTGATATCTTCCCATAAAAATCACAAGGCTTGACTTTTCTTGTAAACTTTACTGAAAGATTCTTATTGTGAAACTGAAATACAATACAGAAATGGAAGCACACATTAGTATACAAGCACATAACTGATATGCATACACAAATTTAGGTACGCCTGAGCAACACAGTACATTTGGCATGTAACTTACCAAACACGTGGAAACACAGCTTACTGTGAAAATACATTTAGCAACTGGAAGGCATTCTCTTTAAATTAGCCCTGTACATAGTGCATCAAAATACAGCTACAAGTTAACCAGCTAGACAGAGAGCGAGCACTTCACGGCTAGCTGTGTAAGTTTGCTTACAAAGAAAAGTGACAAACTAAGCATTTTCTGCAAAATATAGTGTACACTAATCATCTATAACATTCTCAAGTACTTACAGACAAATAGTGTCCAAGGCTAAAGCGTGACAACAATATAACTTCCCAGACCATGTGTGGCTGTAGGTCTGTGATATACAGTAGTTTACTTTACTGCACTTACTGTGCTTTACTGCACTTTACTGCGCTTTGCTGCAGTTGCTAGGTACCAAATATGCACTAGGTGGCGGCACACAATGGGAATTGACCCAAATTACTCAAACTCCTGAATTAACTGGAAAACTAACATAAATTCCTAAAGAAAGACAGCACAATGATGGTCAGTGACCTCCGTAAACAACGTTTCTGGTAGATGTTCTCTATGGTCGGTAGCCGGGTGCCGGTAATGCGTTGGGCAGTTTTGACTACCCGCTGCAGGGCTTTCCGGTCATAGGAGCTTCAGCTGCCATACCATACTGTGATACAGTTCATCAGGATGCTCTCTATTGTGCAGCGGTAAAAGTTAGAGAGGATCAGGGATGACAGGTTACATCCCTTCAGCCTCCTTAGGAAATAAAGGCGCTGCTGGGCCTTCTTCGCCAAAGAGGAGGTATTGAGGGACTAGGCGAGGTCTTCCGTGATGTGGACTCCGAGGAACTTAAAGCTGTCCACCCTTTCCACCACAGCCCCATTGATGTGGATGGGGGGGTGACTTCCGCCTTTAGACTTCCTGGAGTCCACAATGATTTCCTTCGTTTTCTTGATGTTAAGGGCCAGGTTGTTATCGGCGCACCACTTCATGAGATGCTGGACCTCCTCCCTGTAGGCTGACTCATCGCTGTTGGTGATCTGGCCTACCACCGTGATATCATCCGCAAACTTGATGATGGTGTTGGAGCCATGAACAGCCACACAGTCGTGGGTGAAGAGGGAGTAGAGGAGGGGCCTCAGCACACATCCTTGTGGGGCCCCCGTGTTCAGGGTCAGGGGGGGGAGGTGTGGTTACCTAATTTGACAGACTGGGGTCTGTTTGTTAGGAAGCCAAGGGTCCAGTTGCAAAGGGAAGTGTTCAGGCCAAGAGTGTGGAGTTTGGTGGCAAGCTTGTTGGGGACGATAGTGTTGAATGCTGAGCTGTAGTCTATGAACAGCTGTAGTCTATGAACAACATACATGTTTCGAATAGCTTTTTAAAACTGGCTCAGTTAAATTTAAAGAAATATTACAGTTGACTTTTCTAATAACTGTACAAACCTAGACAGATCGCAATGCATCATTAAATTTCTTGCGGCATTGTTCCGCTGTCCGTGGAATGGTAGAGTTCACGCTGACAGCCTGGGCAACTTCTGACCAAGCTTTCATCTGTCCTTTCCTTGGCGTGGCCTATGCAAATACAACTTCTGAGGGTGGGTCTCCCCAACCCTCGACGCCCCAGGCTCCGCCCACGCTGCACTCCCGGGTGGCTTGACATCAGACGCTGTGCTCCTGGGCGGAGTGACCTCAGACGCTGCGCTCCCAGGCAGTGTGACATCAGACGCTGCGCTCCCGGGCGGTGTGATCTCAGACGCTGCACTCCCGGGCGGTGTGACCTCAGATGCTGCGCTCCCGGGTGGTGTGACATCAGACGCTGCGCTCCCGGGCGGTGTGAACTCAGACGCTGCGCTCCCAGGTGGTGTGATCTCAGACGCTGCGCTGCCGTGTGGCGTGACAGCAGACGCTGCCCTCCCGGGCGGTGTGACCTCAGACGCTGCGCTCCCGGGCGGTGTGACCTCAGACGCTGCACTCCCAGGTGGTGTGATCTCAGACGCTGCGCTCCCGGGCGGTGTGGCCTCAGACACTGCGCTCCTGGGTGGTGTGACCTCAGACGCTGCGCTCCTGGGCGGTGTGACCTCAGATGCTGCGCTCCCAAGCGGTATGACCTCAGACGCTGCGCTCCCGGGCAGTGTGACCTCAGACGCTGTGCTCCCGGGCGGTTTGACCTCAGATGCTGCACTCCCGGGCGGTGTGACCTCAGATGCTGCGCTCCTGGGTGGTGTGACCTCAGATGCTGTGCTCCCGGGCGGTGTGGCCTCAGACGCTGCGCTCCTGGGCGGTGTGACCTTAGACGCTACGCTCCTGGGCGGTATGACCTCAGACGCTGCGCTCCCGAGCGGTGTGACCTCAGACGCTGCGCTCCCTGGCAGTGCGACCTCAGACGTTGCACTCCCGGGTGGCGTGATGTCAGATGCTGCGCTCCCGGGCGGTGTGACCTCAGATGCTGCGCTCCCGGGTGGCGTGATGTCAGATGCTGCGCTCCCGGGCGGCGTGAGGTCAGACGCTGCCCGGGAGTCCTCTGCATGAAAAGGGAATTCTACGCCGGCCCAGAGCAGTGCGGTCGGCGCGGTTCATTTGTGCAGGTCGGAGGATTCCGAAGACTGGCAATATTACTGCTTTCGATAGTGATATAGAAGATTGGACCACATATGTGGAAAGAGTGGAGGTATATTGCAAGGCGAATGAAGTAGCGGATGATAAAAAGGCATCGGTAATTCTAAATCTGATGGGCGCAAGGGCATATGGGCTGTTACGAAACTTGATCACTCCAGCCAAACCGATGGACAAGAATTTTAAGGAGATTGTTGATACCTTACAGGAGCACTTAAACCCAACACCACTGCTGATAGCGGAACGATTCAAATTCTTCAGGAGGAATCAGCACAAGAATGAAAGTAACGCTGATTACCTCACCGAATTACGAAAGCTGTCAAAGCACTGCCAATTCGGGGCAGGACTGGCAGATTCTCTGCGAGACAAATGCGTCTGCGGTCTCCTAAGCGAAGGAACACAGAAAAGACTACTTTCTGAGAAAGATTTGACACTGGACAAGGCTTTCAGTGTGGCTGTATCATACAAAGCAGCAGCAAGAGGAGCTGCAGAGATACAGCAAAAGCCACAGGACTTCGGCACCCATGAAATGACACCGGGTTTCGAGAGATGTTATCGCTGCGGCAGATCCACCCATGACCAGAAGGACTGCTGGTTCAAGGACAAAGCATGCAGGCAATGCGGAAAGATGGGACACATTGCACGTGTATGCAGATCTGGAAAGAAATCCGCTGACAGTAAAAAGGTCAATAAGGAAAAGTACAGAAAGGTACAAATGATGACGGACAGTAGCTCCAAAGACCAGAAGAACGATAGCGACTCCAGAAACAAAAGACTAAGCTGTCTCAAATTATATAATGTAATTGCCAAAGAAGATTACCAGACCATTTGGGTTACCCTCATGATAGCGGGGTCCCCAGTCAAAATGGAGCTAGATACAGGATCAGCTCTGACCGTCATGAGTCAGCGGGATTACGAGCGGCTATTTCCGCATATACCTTTGAAAGACACATCCATTGTCTTGAAGACATATACGGGGCAGAAAGTATACCCCAGAGGGAAAATAAGGGTGCCTGTTGTATACAATGGCAAGGAAATACAGAAGTTGTATTTATACGTTCTGCAAGATGGTGGTCCGCCGTTGTTGGGACGTGAATGGATCAGAAAGATACGTTTAGACTGGTACTCCATTCAGGCACTGATGGTGACCAGTAAGAAAAAAACCGATGATGACGTCATACCTGGACGATTAAAATAAATCTTGGCTAACGCCAAAGAAGTGTTTCAACAGGAACTAGGAACCCTGAAAGGCGCCACCGCCTCAATAAAAGTGGAAGATGCGGCAATTCCCAAGTTTTTTAAGGCAAGGCTGGTGCCATACGCAATTCGTCCAGCCGTCGAGGCAGAGCTGGAGAATTTGGAAAAAGCAGGCGTGTTATCCAAGGTAGATTGGAGCGAGTGGGCAACACCCATCGTCCTGGTCATGAAGAAAACGTTGAATAATGATAAATCTGAAGAACAGAGAAAAGTTCGCATCTGTGGGGACTTCAAGGTGACTGTAAACCCGGTTATTCACACGGTACAGTATCCTCTTCTGAGGATAGAAGATATTTTCGCCTCACTATCCGGAGGGAAACGTTTCACCAAAATTGAATTAGCACAGGCATATCTACAGATGGAGGTTGAGGAGGCCTCTAAAAAGTATCTCACGATAAACACACACAAAGGCCTGTACCAGTACAATCGACTGGTTTTCAGAGTGGCATCAGCTCCGGCTATCTGGCAAAGAGCTATGGAGCAAGTCCTGCAAGAGATTCCGGGGACTCAATGCTACCTAGACGACATCCTTGTAACAGGAGAAAATGACAACGAGCACCTTGCCAACTTGGAGCAGGTGCTCACGAGGCTGAGAGAACGGGGCATACGAGCAAATCGCCCCAAATGCGAATTTTTCCAGAAACAAATATCATATTGTGGCCATGTCATTAACGAAGAAGGGTTGCATAAGTCACCTGAAAAAATTGAAGCAGTCGTAAATGTTGTGTATGTAACCTGTTCCACCTTAAGAGAGCTTAAGCCTGTTCCACCTTAAGAGATGTACTACTTTCTCAGGCTTTATTTTCTTTACTTGTTATCAAAGATGGCAGCTTCCCGCTCTTGCCGTCGTCCTCCGCCCACAAAATGGCGGTTTTCCCGCGCTTGGCGGTCTTCACCTGTCCCCCGACGCCGTCTCCCTTCAGCCCCCGAGTGCGGCCCTTATCAGCGGATGCGATCGATGGCCCGGCTGCGCCTCGCACTTGAAAGCGGCCCGGCCCTTATCAGTGCTTGCGATCGATGGCCCGGCTGCGCCCCTCACTTCAAAGCGGCCCGGCCCTTATCTGCCGATCGCTATCGCCCTGTACCTCTCTCTTCCCCAGTCCTGTCTTCTACTCCGGTTCACAAGCTGATGGAGGCTTCAGGGTCCAAATGCCTGTCGCTTCCAGTGGGGTGGTGAGTGGTGAGGTTTGAAACCTCTCTTCAACCGCCATGGAATAACTGCCGCAGGGTAAGAACCTGACTCGTCGCCAGTGTTAAGTCTGTGAATTATTTAGTTAATTAAAACACAGACTAATGAGTAACAATAAAAACAGGTCTTTACTGGTTGGAGGTAGGGACTATACTGAATACAAGATTACTGCACAGTGCTTATATACCGGTGTGTTCACCCCCGGTATTACGTCTACAGCAGCCTGAGAAAGTAGTACATACACAACAGTAAAGGCCCCAGCGCCTGAAAATGTCTCACAATTAAGGTCATTCCTGGGATTAGTAAATTACTATCATAAATTTTTACCAAACTTGTCGACGGTTCTGCACCCGCTTAACGCACTGCTACAAACGGGAGTAGTTTGGAAATGGAGCGAAGACTGTAAACGTGCCTTCCATAAATGCAAAGGCTTGATCACGTCCAGGGAAGTGTTGGCTCATTACAACCCATCACTGCCAATCAGACTGGCGTGCGATGCGTCCCCTTATGGCGTGGGAGCGGTATTATCGCATTGATTCCCTGATGGCTCGGAGCGGCCGATAGCTTTTGCGTCACGCTCATTGAACTCAGCTGAGTGTAACTATGCCCAGATCGACAGGGGGGCACTCAGCCTGGTGTGGGGGGTGAAGAAATTCAACCATTACCTACACGGACAAAAGTTTACCTTGTTGACTGACCATCAACCCCTCGTCTCCATATTCAACCCTAAAAAGGGCATTCCCATTATGACAGCGCAAAGGCTACAGAGGTGGTCCCTTTTCCTAGGGGCACACCAATATGACATAGAGTACAAAGGAACAAAACAGCATGGGAATGCTGATGGGTTATAGCGCCTACCGTTGCCAACGGTGGAAGAGACGCCTACAGTGAACCCAGTGGAGATATTCCACTCGATCATAGTGGAATGTCTACCGGTGACAAATTGTACCATTGAAAAGGAAACGTGAAATGACCCACTCTCTCACGAGTCTATGATTTAACGGTGAAGGGATGGCCAGCACATGGCGAACCACTGTTGCCAGCATTCTCGCAAAGAAGAGAACAGCTGTCAGTGTGCCGAGGAACCTTGATGTGTGGATCCAGAGTAGTGATTCCACCCAAACTCAAGGGTAGAGTGCTAAAGGAGCTTCACGAGGGGCATCTGGGTGGAGTGAAAATGAAGAACTTAGCCAGAGCGTTTGTGTGGTGGCCAGGTATCGATGGAGACATCGAAGAAATGACCAGAGCTGTCTAGGATGCCAGAAGGTCCAAAACGCCCCACCACAAGCCCCTCTACATCCATGGGAGTGGCCCTCATCTCCATGGCAAAGGGTACATATCGACTTTGCTGGTCCATTTATGGACTCAATGTTCTTAATCGCAGTGGATGCACACTCCAAGTGGCCGGAGGTAATAAAGATGTCCTCCACCACCACGGAAAAAACCATCACAGTTTTAAGGACCATATTTGCCAGGAATGGGCTGCCTGAACAGATCTGTTCTGATAATGGACCGCAATTTGTATCCGAAGAATTCAGGAAGTTCTTAAAAAACAATGGGGTTAAGCACTACACGTCCGCCCCATACCATCCCGCCACCAATGGATTGGCTGAAAGGTTTGTCCAGACCTTCAAGAAGGCCATAAAGGCCATGGGTAATGAAGACATAAATCTACAACATAAGGTAGATAACTTCTTGTTTGCGTACAGGAATGCAACACATGTGGTTACAAACCAAACCCCTGCCATGATGTTTTTCAATAGAAGACTAAGATGCCGGCTGGATTTGGTCAAGCCAAACGTCAGAAGGGACGTAGAGAACCGGCAATTTCAAAGCATGAATGAAAGGCCAACTAGAACCTTCCAGATAGGTCAACCAGTTTTGGCCCGGGACTACCGTACCGAGAAATGGCAGCCTGGAACTATTTGCACACGACTAGGACTGCTGATGTATACCGTGGACATTGGAGAAAGCATAATAAGGTGCCATGCTGACCAGATCATAGAGTCATCTGAAAAAGGACAACCTACACCACAACTCTATATGCCTAGTGATGAAGCAGAGATACCCATAGTATCTACCTCCGATCCGGTGATACTGGAACCAGATGAACCCGACACTAGCATTGAAGCCGAATCGACCTTGCCAAAAGAACCTACTACTCCACCGAGGCGTTATCCGGACCGAGTCAGGAAGCCTCCAGAGAGACTGAATTTGTAATTGATTAACTTCAGCAAATGTGTATATTATTGTTCTTGTAAAAATGTTATGTACTATTTATCTAAAAGGGGAGGAATTGTAGTGTATGTACCTTTAAGAGGAACTATGTTTTTGAAGCCCCTGTATACTGTAGTACCAGTAGTGACCACTCGGGTATATAAGCCTGTGTAGCGTCTTGTGTTGTTAGTTCACCTCCAGACTTTGTTCAGTAAACACTTGTTAAATCAACTCCTGCATTCCGTGTCTCCATTAACACACGGATGTAACATATGGAGGCTCCCTGACTGTGTGAAACTCTCTCCACATTCAGTACATTTATACGGTCTCTCTCCTTTGCGGATCCGCTGGTATCTCTGGAGGTTCCCTGCCTGTGTGAAACTATTTCCACATTCAGTACATTTATACGGCCTCACTCCTGTGTGGATCTGCTGGTGTCTCTGGATGTTCCCTGCCCATGTAAAACTCTTTCCACATTCAGTACATTTATACGGCCTCTCTCCTTTGTGGATACGCTGGCGTAGGTGATCTTATAAATTCTCTCCTGTGACAGATTGTGTGAATTATCCCTGCCCACTTTCGCATTGTAAAAGATATTTTGTGCTGGGAGGCGAAGATTGTCCTGCTGAAATTTGTCCACAGGATTCAGGATGTCTTCTGATGTGCTTCTGAAGAAACTCTGCAGTGGTAAAAGCAACATTGCAATGAGGGTAAGGATGAGCCTCATCTCGGTGCACTTGGTGAACTGCTGGAAAAGGAAGAAAGAGAAATTGTCAGTGTAATGAAAGATCTAGAAGTTTCTTTTGGAAGTACAATTCGTGGTTATATCAATGTTAACGCAGGGGTCTTGGGGTTCTACCGGTGAATTTCGGCCGTGGGGGCGTGACTCAATTTCCCCCCCTGTGGACTTTGCTTCCTATCGGTGAAAGCTTCCTCATTCTTTGAATGAAGCTCAATCGGCCAATCCAGTGAGAAAAGTCCCTCTAAACCATCAGGCAAATCACTCTCGGGGACAGGGCCACTTCTCAACTTTACCCTTTCAGTTATGTCATCATCTTCTCCCCACACCCCTTCCCAAACCATGCTGACTCCCAACTTAATTCTGTCTGCACCGGCAATTCTTTGGAGATGGTCACTGCTTGACATTCATAAGTTTGAATGTTAGCTGCCGCTTGTCAGCCCAAGCCTGGATGTTGTCCAGGTCCTGCTGTAGGCTGGTGTAGGATGCTTTAATATCTTAGACAAGGAGCTGCTATTCCCTGTAATCAGGGGCTATTAGTTTACGAGTTACTGGAAATCATATAATATTTCATTAGAAGATTCCAGAATTATTATCAATAGTTTGGGGACCATATTTGTGATTGTTTTTCCTCAATGAAAAAGAACAATCGGTGCCTGTTTGTGGGCAAACACAGGCCTGCACTCCTGTCCCACCACTCTGACATGCTGCATTGCTCCACCAATCCCCTGGTCTACCAAGGCCCCTGTGTCATCACACCAAAACACCCAATAAATTATTCCTGCCCTGAGGAAATGGATAGGTTACTTTGCACATACACAGGTAATCATCGTCACAAAGTTCCCTTTCTTCAGTGTAAACTTTTCTCTCTCTGCTCTCAAACTGTATCTTCTGCTTTCAGTCTCTGGTTGTTTCTTCATTTGCTGACCCCAAGATCTTTCCAGTACAGACAACTGTGGAATAAATCAAAAAGATTATGAACAAAAATTGAACCAATGAATTGTAATATTCTTGCATGTAAGGTTTGTTTTTGGTTGCACAGGAGATGCTGAAGACATTTACATAATAATGCAAGACACTGTGTTAATCTGATTTGAATGACTACGGTAGTGGTCACATTATCAACATAGAGCATCTCTTGCTCATTAAAACACCCTCAATTATTCAAAATAGAAATACTTTACTGAAATCCTTTATTCCAGGACAAATACCTTTATTGGATTCACTATGAGCTTCACTTTCACAAACTAAAGTACTTGTTTCTCTGTTGATCATTTTAACTGGAGCTGTCTCTTCCATCGCTGAGGCAGTGTCCACAGTGAAGCCCCTGGAAACTTCATCTTTATCCTCTTCTGAATGGGACGCCATCTGTGATGGGGCTTTTTGGTTCTGAAATGCAGAATGTGATGGTAAAACTGTACCTCACCGCTCCTGAATTCAAGAATAGCTGCCTCAAGTCTGCCTGTAATACTAAAGAGATTATACACAAGTCAAAGTGTTTGTCTATTTTTCCTGTTCATTAGTTGTTGTAGCATATTTAATAAACAAACCTACCCAACTACCCGTTGGATAAATGCTGTCGCTCCCCAGTGTAGTCCTGAGCCACACAGGTCAGAACGTTCCCATGTTTGATTCTGTACTGCTGTGTTCAGTTTGGTGTTCTCAGCAAATGTGGTAAAATTAATACAATTAACCTCAGCACCCTTTTGCAAGGAAGGGAATAAAATTAACCAGGATTTCCACTGATTGCTAACTAATCATCACTTCTGGAAAGTGTATGTGTGTGTATACGAAACCAGATTCGACTTTCTCCGACAATGAAGAGCTGAACACATGAAGAACAGCCATTTAGCAATTGCCAAAAGGGCTGCAAAATAAGTCAGCACAGATTAGGAAACATATCTACTCATGAATCATCCCTTCAGGAAAATGGGACAGGAGCAGATTTGACACATAGTTTTACTACTTCACCTTTGGTCTTCCCAAACTACGCGTGATCGCTAAAAGAGAGGTAATGTTTGACAATGCCTAAAAACTAACATTATATTCCACCTGATGTACATAAGCAACTGGTAACAAATACCTTCATTCTGTGGAACATGGAGTTATGGAATCCATTATTAAGGAAGTGGTACAGGGCAATTAGAAAATCATAATATGATTGGGCAGAGTCAGCATGGTTTTCTGAAAGGGAAATAGTGTTTCACAAATCTATCCGAGTTTGTTGAGGATGTAACTAACAGGGTAGATAAAGGGGAACCAGTGGATGTAGTATATTAGGATTTTCAAAACGCTTTTGATAAGGTACCACATGAAAGGTTGTCCTAGAAGATAAGGGCTCATGGGGTTGGGGGTAAGGGTAAGGTTGGATAGAGGATTAGTTTAAAGGACAGAAAACAGTGAGTAGGAATAAATGGGTCATTTTCAGGGTGGCAGGCTGTTACTAATGGGGTGCCACCAGGATCAGTGCTGGGGCCTCTGCTATTTCCAATCTATATTAATGACTTAGATTAAGGGACTGAGTGTAATGTATCCAGGTTTGCTGATGATACAAAGCTAGGTGAGAAAGTAAGTTGTGAGGATGACATGACGGCCGGGATTTTCCTTACCTCGGTGGGTCCGGGGCGGGCGATGTCAGTGGCTAGCTCCATCCCGCTCTGGAAAATGAATTTGCATGGATGGGGCTTGTTAAGCCCGCCCAGCGTGTTTCCCGGACCAATTAGAGGAAGCGGGTCTAGTGACATCATTCATGAAGTGTCATCAGCCAGTTTCTTTAAAGGGACCATGGCCAACTTCCTTTTGACATTTGTGCTGTCAGTGTTCTGCAGCATTGAAGTGCTGCAAACACTGACAATCACTGCACAGAGGTGCAGGGCTGCACCCAGGCTCTCCCATGTCTCCCTCCATATACTTATGGAGTCAGAGCATGCAGGGAGGTCCTCTTCCCTTCGGATGGGCGGAAGGCATCTCCCCAGCAGAACAAAACAGCCTGACTGCACATTGCGCAGGAGGGCACAAGCAGGGATGTGGTCAGGAGGACCTGGGTGCTGTGGCGCAAACATTTCAATTATCTCGTTAGATCACGAAATGTTAGTACAAAGCCACTCTCAACCACATCCCGCTGTACCTCTCAACACATCCCCATCACTCTGCCTTCCCTACCCTACTCCTGCACATCCTTACTCACACCAACTTATCTTGCACCTCCACCCATCCCTCTCTATCTACATTATTACATCCCCATCTCACTAGCCACCCCTCACACTCACCCTCATCCTAGTGCAATCATACCAACTAACAACACACAAGGGTAGCCACTTGGGTGTTTTATCCAATGTTCATGTAAAGTTCCTGTTAATGTGCTGTCAAACATTGAAACATTTATTTTCAACACTTTCCGTTCTTGGACAAATTTGTGTGCATCTTTGGAAGTGTCTCAGTGAGTTCCAGTGAATAGTGGGACATAACGTCACCAAAATGAAGTTGTGTTGAGATACCACGGCAAACGTGGGAGTCGAGACCAGAGTTAGTAAAACACAACTGCTTTAATCAACCTCATGGCAAAGAGGAACTGGAAAAGCCCGTGCATCCACTTAAATACTCCCCAGACAGGAAGTGCTCCCGGCAGCCTGTCCCTGCGGGAAACAAGTTGCTGGAGGAAAGGGCCCCCGGCTGGGGGCGTCTGCTTAAACTGTCCATGCCGCCGTGAGCGGATTATGTCCAGTGGTGGCGTGTCGCCACAGAGCTCCCCCCAGAATCCGCTTAGGAGGAGTGGACGAGTCGTGACGGTGGTCTGATGGTTCTGCCGGAGCGGCTCTGAGTGGTCACCAGTCTAGTTGGTGGGGCCGGGTGGTTCGCCGCCGGCTGTGCTGGCTTGCTGGTGGGACGGCCTCTAGTTGGAGGCCGGGCCACGGGGACCTGTTCCCCTGGTTCTGTGTGTGCTGTTTTGAGCCAGTCGATGGAGACTGTGTCGACCCTGTCGCCGAGTCGCAGCTTGAAGACCTTGTCCCCGGTTTGTAGTACCTCGTACGGTCCATCGTATGGGGGTCGCAGGGGCCTGCGGTTCGCATCGTGTCGCACGAAGACGAAGCGCGCCTGCTGTAGGTTTGGCGGGACGTGAGGTGCGAGTTCGCCGTGTCGGTTGACCGGAAGTGGGGCGAACTGCTGAGCGGAAGAGAAAGAGTTGAGCCGCTGCTGTTCGGCCGACCAAGGTGTGGTCGCCTCCGGAAGGAATTCGCCTGGGACGTGCAGCGGTTGTCCGTAGACTAACTCCGCTGCCGAGGACTGGAGGTCTTCCTTGACCGCGGTGCGTTGGCCTAGTAGCACCCACGGTAGGCGGTCAGTCCAGTTACTGTCCTGCAGGCTGGCGCGGAGTGAGGCCTTGAGTGACCTGTGGAAGCGTTCACACAGCCCATTGGCCTGTGGGTGGTACGCCGTGGTTCGGTGGAGCGTCACCCCGAGGTTGCGTGCTGTGGCTGTCCAGAGTTCGGAGGTGAACTGGGCGCCTCTGTCGGAGGTTATGTCGGCTGGTACGCCGAAACTTGCAACCCAGGTGTTAACGAACGCCCTGGCGATGTCGGCTGTAGTGGTGGAGGGCAGCGGCACTGCCTCAGGCCAGCGTGTGTAGCGGTCGACCATCGTGAGTGTGGTGTATGTGCCTTTAAGAGCAATTATGGTGTATGTGCCTTTAAGAGCCCCAGGTGTGCGTAATGCCGGTAATTGCCACTTGGGCTATATAAGCCTGTGTATTGTGTATATCCTTTAGAAACCCCCCCCCAGACTTGCTTAGTAAATACCTATGAACCAACTCCTGTCTTCAGTGTCTTTATCTACACACGGACACTACAGTGGCGACGAAGTGGAAACGGACTTACCTGCAATTCGGCAGCACCTCAAGGACATCGATCCCTCCAGTGTCCAGAAGACTCAAGGAAGTAAGAGAAACTGTGGTTTCACCAGCTGGCCAAGCTGGTGACAGGTACTGCGCTAATCCTTCCTGGGCGTCAGGCTGGAGCTCCAGCGGCGGGCTCTACAGCTGAGACAGGCAGCGAAATCGGAGGCAAGCAATAACGGACTGGGAGGGTGCACTCGAGAGACGGCCGGCGCGGCAAGCAGGTCAGCGTTTAGACCTCCATCGGGAACGAGTCTCCAACAGTGAATAAACGGAAACCACAGTAAAACAGCGTTGTTATCGGTAGCAGCGGCGGGAAAGCGCGGGAAGCGCCATATCGTTGCTACAGAGAGAAAAAAAAAAGCGCGGGAAGCGCCATATCTTTTCTGAAATGCCTAAATCTGGTAATATTGAGGCTTTTGATGGCGAAATAGAAGATTGGACCACATACGTGGAAAGAGTAGAGGTTTATTGCACTGCAAATGGAATAACAGATGAAAAAAAAGCTTCAGGAATTCTGAACTTAATGGGCGCGAAGACATACGG
The DNA here is from genome assembly GCF_052327205.1 of Somniosus microcephalus. Taxonomy (NCBI): domain Eukaryota; kingdom Metazoa; phylum Chordata; class Chondrichthyes; order Squaliformes; family Somniosidae; genus Somniosus; species Somniosus microcephalus. The sequence goes on from NC_140998.1 coordinate 185,070,223, forward strand.
GCTGTTACGAAATTTAATCACTCCAGCCAAACCAAAGGACAAGACTTTTAAAGAAATTGTTGATACCCTGCAGGAGCATTTAAACCCAACACCGCTGCTGATAGCGGAACGATTCAAGTTCTTCAAGAGAAATCAACACAAGAATGAAAGTAACGCTGATTACCTAACCGAATTAAGAAAGCTATCAAAGTACTGCCAATTCGGAGCAGGACTATCGGATTATCTTCGAGACAAATTTGTTTGCGGTCTCTTAAGTGAAGGAACACAAAAAAGACTGCTTTCTGAAAAAGATTTAACATTGGACAAAGCTTTCAGTATGGCTGTATCATACGAAGCAGCAGCAAAAGGAGCTGCAGAGATACAACAAGAGACACAGGACTTCGGCACCCATAAAATGACACAGGAGTTCGGAAGATGTTATCGCTGCGGCAGATCCACCCATAACCAGAGGGACTGCTGGTTCAAGGGCAAAGCATGCAGGCAATGTGGTAAGATTGGACACATTGCACGGGTATGCCAATCTGGACAAAATAAATCCACTGACAGAAAACAAAAAATCAATAAAGAAAAGTACAGGAAGGTACAAATGATGACGGACAATAGCTCCGAAGACCAGAATAGCGATAGCGACTCCGGAAACAAGAGACTAAGCTGTCTCAAATTACATAATGTACTTGCCAAAGAGGATTACCAAACCATTTGGGTTACCCTCACAATAGCAGGGTCCCCAGTTAAAATGGAGCTAGATACAGGATCAGCTCTAACCGTAATAAATCGACGAGATTACGAGAGGCTATTTTCGCATATACCTCTAAAAGACACATCCATTATCTTAAAAACATATACGGGGCAGAAAGTCTACCCCAAAGGAAAAATAAGGGTGCCTGTGGTATACAACGGCAAAGAAATACAAAAGTTGTATTTATACATTCTACAAGATGGTGGTCCACCGTTGTTGGGACGTGAATGGATAAGGAAGATACATTTAGACTGGCACTCCATTCAGGCACTGACGGTGACCAGTAAGGAAAAAAACAATGATGACATCATAGCTGAACGATTAAAAGACATCTTGGCCAACGCCAAAGAAGTGTTTCAAGAGAAACTAGGAACCTTGAAAGGCATCACCGCCTCAATAAAAGTGGAAGATACAGCAATTCCAAAATTTTTTAAGGCAAGACCGGTGCCATACGCAATACGTCCGGCAGTCGAGGCAGAGCTGAAGAATTTGGAAAAGGCAGGCGTATTATCCAAAATAGATTGGAGCGAATGGGCAACACCCATCGTTCCAGTCATGAAAAAAACATTGAAAAATAACTCTGAGGAACAGAAAAAAATTCGCATCTGTGGGGACTTTAAGGTGACTGTAAACCCGGTCCTTCACACGGTACAGTATCCTCTTCCGAGGATAGAAGATATTTTCGCCTCACTATCCGGAGGGAAACGTTTCACAAAAATTGACTTGGCACAGGCATATCTACAGATGGAGGTTGAGGAGACCTCTAAAAAGTATCTCACAATAAACACACACAAAGGCCTGTACCAGTACAATCGACTGGTTTTTGGAATAGCATCAGCTCCAGCTATCTGGCAAAGAGCTATGGAGCAAGTCCTGCAAGGGATTCCGGGGACTCAATGCTACCTAGACGACATCCTTATAACAGGAGAAAACGACAACGAGCACCTTGCCAATTTGGAGCAGGTGCTCACTAGGCTGAAAGAACGGGGCCTACGAGCAAATCGCCCCAAGTGCGAATTTTTCCAAAATCAGATATCATATTGTGGCCACATAATTAATAAGGAAGGGTTGCATAAGTCACCTGAAAAAATTGAAGCAGTTATAAAAGCCCCAGCACCTGAAAATGTTTCACAATTAAGGTCATTCCTGGGATTAATAAATTACTATCATAAATTTTTACCGAACTTATCAACTATTCTACACCCTCTTAATGATCTTCTACAGACAGGAGTGATTTGGAAATGGAACGAAGACTGTAAACGTGTCTTCCATAAATGTAAAGACTTAATCACATCCGAGAAAATTTTGGCTCATTACAACCCATCACTACCAATCAGACTGGCGTGCGATGCATCCCCTTACGGCATAGGAGCGGTATTGTCCCATAGATTCCCTGATGGCTCGGAATGGCCGATAGCTTTTGCGTCACGCTCATTGAACTCAGCTGAGCGTAACTATGCCCAGATAGACAGGGAAGCACTCAGCCTGGTATGGGGAGTGAAGAAATTCAACCATTACCTACACGGACAAAAATTTACCTTGCTGACTGACCATCAACCCCTCATCTCCATATTCAACCCTAAAAAAGGTGTCCCCATTATGACGGCACAAAGACTACAGAGGTGGTCCCTTTTTCTAGGGGCACACCAATACAACATTGAATACGAAGGGTCAAAACAGCATGGGAATGCTGACGGTTTATCACGCCTACCGTTGCCAATGATAGAAGAGGCACCTACAGTAGACCCAGTAGAGATATTCCACTCTACCATAGTGGAATGTCTACCGGTGACAAATTCGGCCATTGAAAGGGAGACAAGAAATGACCCTACTCTCTCACGGGTCTACGATTTAACAGTGAAGGGATGGCCAGCACATGGCGAACCACTGTTGCCAGCATTCTTGCAAAGAAGAGAACAGCTGTCAGTGTGCCGAGGAACCTTGATGTGTGGATCCAGAGTGGTGATTCCACCCAAACTCCAGGATAAAGTGCTAAAGGAGCTTCACGAGGGGCATCTGGGTGGAGTGAAAATGAAGAACCTAGCTAGGGCGTTTGTATGGTGGCCAGGTATCGATGGAGACATCGAAGACATGACCAAGAGCTGCCTAGGATGCCAGAAGGTCCAAAATGCTCCGCCACAGGCCCCTCTACATCCATGGGAGTGGCCCTCATCTCCCTGGCAAAGGGTGCACATCGACTTTGCTGGTCCATTTATGGACACAATGTTCTTAATCGCAGTTGATGCACACTCCAAGTGGCCGGAGGTAATAAAGATGTCCTCCACCACCACGGAAAAAACCATCACAGTATTAAGGACCATATTTGCCAGGAATGGGCTGCCGGAGCAGATATGTTCTGATAATGGACCGCAATTTGTGTCCGAAGAATTCAGAAAGTTCTTAAAGAACAATGGGGTAAAGCACTACACGTCCGCCCCATACCATCCCACCACCAATGGATTGGCTGAAAGGTTTGTCCAGACCTTCAAGAAGGCCATCAAGGCCATGGGTAATGAAGACATAAAACTTCAGCACAAGGTGGATAACTTCTTATTTGCATATAGGAATGCAACGCATATGGTTACTAACCAAACTCCCGCCATGATGTTCTACAATAGAAACCTAAGATGCCGGCTGGATTTGGTCAAGCCCAACATCCGAAGGGACGTGGAGAACCGGCAGTTTCAGGGCATGAATGAAAGGCCAACTAGGGCCTTCCAGATAGGCCAAACGGTTTTGGCCCGGGACTACCGTACCGAGAAATGGCAGCCTGGAACTATCTGCACACGACTAGGACCACTGATGTATACCGTGGACATCGGAGAAAGCATAATAAGGCGCCATGCTGACCAAATCATCAAGTCATCCGAAAAGGGACAACCTACACCACAACTCTATACATCTAACGATGAAGTAGAGATACCCATATCTACCTCCGATCCGGTGATACTGGAGCCCGATGAACCCGACACTGGCCTTCAAGCCGAATCAGCCTTGCCAGAAGAACCTACTACACCACCAGAAACTACTACACCCCCGAGGCGTTATCCGGACCGAGTCAGGAAGCCTCCTGAGAGACTAACTTATAATTAATTAATACAGCAATGTATATTATTTTGCATATAACATGTAATTAATAATTACTTAAAATATGATGTACTAGTTAGCTAGAAGGGGAGGAATTGTGGTGTATGTGCCTTTAAGAGCAATTATGGTGTATGTGCCTTTAAGAGCCCCAGGTGTGCGTAATGCCGGTAATTGCCACTTGGGCTATATAAGCCTGTGTATTGTGTATATCCTTTAGAAACCCCCCCCAGACTTGCTTAGTAAATACCTATGAACCAACTCCTGTCTTCAGTGTCTTTATCTACACACGGACACTACAGTGAGGAGATAAGTTTGGCCTTGCGATGGCGGCAGAGGACCGACGATGTCGACGTGTATGTGGTCGAAGCGACGGCTGGGTACCTCGAAGTCTCCCAGGGGTGCTTTTGTGTGTAGCTTTACCTTAGCCCGTTGGCAGGCGAGGCAGGAGGTGGCCCAAGTCCAAACATCTTTGCTGAGACCACGCCAGATGAAATGCTGGGAGAGGAGTTTGACGGATGCGCGGGCACCCGGATGGGAGAGCGCGTGTAGCGCGTCGAAGATGCGGCGGCGCCAGGTTGCAGGGACGACCGGCCTGGGTTGGCCGAGTGAGACGTCGCAAGTGACTGCCGTGGCTTCGGGCCTGTGCACGACCTTGGCTAGGCGTAGCCCTGGCAGGCTGGTAGCCGCCGAGAGGAGGTCTGGGTCCATGAGCTGGGCCGCTGCTAGTTGCGCGTAGTCGACCGCGAGGTGATTCGCGCAGATGGCGGGATGGGAAAGGCAGTCGGCGACAACGTTGTCTCTACTGGAGATGTGCTGGATGTCCGTAGTAAACTCAGACACGGCCGCGAGCTGGCGTTGCTGCCTAGCGGACCAGGGTTCGGTGTGCTTGGCCATCACGTATGTGAGCGGCTTGTGGTCTACGTATGCGGTGAAGGGGCGGCCTTCCAGGAGGAACCTGAAATGGCGGACCGACAGGTGGAGTGCGAGAAGCTCGCAGTCAAAAGTAGAGTATTTGACCTCCGGGGGGCGCAGTTGGCGGCTGTAGAAGGCAAGTGGCTGCCACACGCCATTGACCCACTGCTCGAACATGGCTCCGACCGCGTGGTCGGAGGCGTCGGTAGTGAGCGCGACCCGGGCATCGGCCCTCGGGTGCGCGAGCAGGGTGGCGTCGGCGAGCGCATTTTTGGTGGCGTCGAAGGCGGCTGACATGTCAGTGGTCCAGGCTACGTCCATCTTGCCGGATTTACCTTGGAGGGAGTCATATAGGGGCTTCATGAGGGCTGCAGCTCTGGGGATGAACCTGTTGTAGAAGTTCACCATCCCGAGGAACTCCTGGAGGCCCTTGATGGTTTTGGGGCGGGGGAATTGCTGGACGGCCTGCACCTTGTTGGGCAGGGGGACGGCCCCAGCAGGGGTGATGTGGTGACCGAGAAAATCGATCTCGGTTAGGCCGAATTGGCACTTCGCCGGGCTGAGGATGAGCCCATGTTGGGCTAGGCGCCCGAACAGGATGCGAAGGTGTTTGAGGTGTTCCTGTTTGGAGGAGCTGGCCACGAGAATGTCGTCTAGATAGACGAATAGGAAGTTCAGGTCCCGGAGGACTGAGTCCATAAGGCGCTGGAAAGCCTGGGCTGCATTCTTGAGGCCGAAGGGCATCCTCAGGAACTCGAACAGGCCGAATGGGATGATGACGGCCGTTTTGGGGATATCCGCGGGGTGTACGGGGACTTGGTGGTAACCGCGCACCAGGTCGACCTTGGAAAAGACGGTTCGTCCGGCCAGTCGGGCCGAGAAGTCCTGGATGTGTGGCACCGGGTATCGGTCGGGAGTGGTGGCGTCGTTGAGGCGGCGGTAGTCCCCGCAAGGGCGCCAGCCTCTGCCGGGCTTGGGGGCGATGTGGAGGGGCGAGGCCCAAGGGCTGCTGGAGCGGCGGATGATGCCGAGTTGTTCCATGGTGGTGAACTCGGCCCGCGCGATTTCCAGCTTGGCCGGGTTGAGTCTGCGGGCGTGGGCAGAAACCGGGGGGCCGGTGGTGGGGATATAGTGCTCCACACTGTGTTTGGTGGCTTTGGCCGAAAAGGTCGGTTTAGTGAGGGCGGGGAACTCGGCTAGAAGTGCCGAGTAGTCGTCCGTGGCTCTGGCGAGGCAGTAGGTCGTCAGGCTGGCCGAACGGGCCGGGGTGAATGCGCCGGGGATGGGGGCCATAGTGTTGATGTCAACGAGGCGGTGCCTCGGAATGTCGACAAGGAGGTCGTGGGCGTGTAGGAAGTCGGCGCCGATGAGTGGGCAGAGGACCCTGGCTGTGAGGAACTCCCAGCGGTAGCGGCGGCCTGCGAGGTCGAGCGTGACCATGCGGGTGCCATATGTGCGGATGTCAGAGCCATTGGCTGCGGCCAGCGTGATACCCCGTGCGCCGCGTTGGATTTCGAGGGCGGAGGAGGGGGGGATGCTGTGCTGGGCCCCTGTGCCGCACAGAAATCGGCGGTTGGTTCTGTCGTCGGTGACGTACAGTAGAGGCCCCTTTTGCCCCACGGCCATCGCGGGGGCCGGTGCAGGGGGGGGTTTGAAAGTGCACGGTGGCGTGCAGCGTTGGGCCCTAGTGCCAAAACGGGTGTGGTAGTAGCAGTGACCCGGAGTGGTAGGGCAGTCAGGCCTAGTGGGCCGGGAAGACCGCGTGGCCGTTGCGTGGCCGTTGCCGTGAGGTCGGGCGCGACGTCGCGAGCGGACTGCGCAGAGAGCAGCCGGTCGGCCTTTTCAGCTATGTCATTCAGGTCCATGGAGCCAGACTCCACAAGGAGCGGGCGGATGCTGGCGGGGAGCTGCCAAATGAAAAGCGTGCGAAAGAGGGCGCCGGTGTTTTTGTCGTCCGAGAGGGACAGCATGTGGGAAAGCAGATCCGACGGTGAAGCATCACCAAGGCTGGGGAGGTCAAGGAGTTGGCAGTTGCGCTGGTAAGAGGACGTTTGAAATTTTTTAAGGAGCGCAGCCTTCAGATGTTCGCACTTGCCTTCCACTGGTGGATCCTGCAGCGCTGCCCAAACCTTGGGGACTGTGGCGTAGGTGAGAGAGGAGACGAGGTAGTCGTACTTTGTGGCGTCGACTGTAATGTGTTTCAGCCGGAATCTGGACTCAGCTTGAATAAACCAGGCTTCGGTCAGGTTCTCCCAAAAGTCCGGTAGTTTAACCGTGACTGCGTTTGTATCTGCCATGCTAGCTTAGGATTCGTCCTGAGCGTCGGGGTCACCAGTGTTGAGATACCGCGGCAAACGTGGGAGTCGAGACCAGAGTTAGTAAAACACAACTGCTTTAATCAACCTCATGGCAAAGAGGAACTGGAAAAGCCCGCGCATCCACTTAAATACTCCCCAGACAGGAAGTGCTCCCGGCAGCCTGTCCCTGCGGGAAACGAGTTGCTGGAGGAAAGGGCCCCCGGCTGGGGGCGTCTGCTTAAACTGTCCGTGCCGCCGTGAGCGGATTATGTCCAGTGGTGGCGTGTCGCTACAGTTGGATCTTTCTTTGCAGTTATTTCAAGCTGCTGATTTTCACAGATTTTGGGATGCTGGTGGAGGATTTATCCACCAACAGCGCTAACAGATCTTTCCAACTCTCCAGGCCATGAATTTCAAGGACAAGTAACCAAGTATGAAATATAAATACAAATAGAATCAAGTTGCCAGGGACAATGGACTGTAAATTGGGCTCTCATGCAGCAGAATGAAAAAGAATAATTGTTTTCTAGAAATGTGAGATAAAGACAGAAAATGCTGGGAGTGTGTAGCTGCTCAATTTGTGTCTGAAGGAGAAAGACTGGTTAATGTTTGGGTGGGAACTTGTATCGATATATCCTTCAGATGCTGACAGGCCTGCTGTGAATATCTAGTAGTTTGTTTCCATCTCGATTTATTAGTCTGATATGAATTTCTGTTCACTTTGAATTACCTTTCTGGTATTCTCGTTCTTAGTCTTCTTGGTATCTTCATTCTTAAAGAGAGGCTTAAAGAATCTCACCTCTTGGAAAGAAAGAAAGACATCAGTGTGATTGAGATAATCTCAGATTTCAGTTTATTATGTTAACAACATAACGATTCTAAAAATATCTCGTTTATTTAGGCTCCGAAAAAATCAACATATTATGCAGATAAAATTGGAAAAGAAAACTTACACAAGTAGAAGAGAAAATGTGATCAGACAATTTACTTAAATTTCAGCTCTCCAAAACTTCAAAGTAACTGCCTCCTGACAAAAATATGTACTAGTTGCTGGACAAACTGGTTATAATCAGGGTGTTAAAAAAGCACATTTAATACTTTAACAAAGAAAACACATCCAATTTACTTGGTGGGTTTTTCACAAGAAGTTTAGGCGTCCACTCCTCATCCGAGTCACTAGAAACATACACACGGGGTTGGTGCCCACTGCTAGGTCTTGACATGAATGCTGGATTTGGTACATTCAATCCTGTGAAAATTCAAATATTCCAATCATCCACAGTTGATAATTGCCTGTATTTAATTTGACTTAACTTACTAATGTAAGGCATCTCTTGAATCGAACCATTTTAGAATAATATCAGGTAAGAGCAGCACAGAGGCTTTCCTTTCATCAATGGCATCTGGATTTAAATCCAGCCCAGACTGATCAGACGAAAAGGAGCTTTTATGTTATGTTGGGGAGCTGGGAGCACAGCACTCAGACCCATGCCCTCTAAGAGTCTTGTTCTCCCAGATTTTTATGCCACTGATCCCTATTGGACCCATTGGAGAGTCCAAAGGAAGGAGATTTACATTTGTGACAGCTGACGGTCACTCTCAGTACCGAGGGAAAGGAAGGTCCTTGATGGCACATTGTCACAACAGGAGGTGTTCTGATAGTCAGGTGAGATCAGGATCAGCTGCGCTGTCCCCATATCACAAGCTGACATACACTCAGACAGGATTTTTTCAAGACAATTAAATGAATATTCAGTGAATCACAGGTTGGGGGTGCTGCATTTCCTGATATGTGTTCCTGATGTGTGCTAGCAGCGGTGAGATGGAAAATCCCAACCAAAATATCTAACCACATATGAGGAGAATATCCACTTGGGTGTAATATTGGAAGAATTGTATGTCAGTACGAATCAGAGTGTTCAGGAGAGGAAGGGATAAATGTTGAAAGCAAGAAAATAATTGATATTGTACAAACCTATTGCAAGCATGGTTTCATGGTTCTGCTGCACTTTCTTATAACGATGTCGACCCATTCACTTAGCTCTGCCCAATCATCTTTGGAAAGATAAACAGCAATGTCTTTCAGCTTCTCTAGAATCTGGAGACATAAAATGAATGTAATTTCTGATACATCTAGGCATTTTATCTGTAATATTCCCAAACTAGAGCTCTACAAATGTCAGATTAGCTACCCTGTCAGATCTGCCAATCTTTAAAAGAATATCCTCCACACCACTTGAATGGGCCGGCACAGCCAGCCTTTATTGGAAGCCATCAATATCGTGGCAGCATGATGTTGAAATGTCTTGAAGGAAAGTTGTCTCAAGACCTTCTACAATCAGTGTTGGTGCTACCATGCTCCAGAGGATGTCTGGAAAGGCAAAACAAAATAGCTAAAAATGCTCCCACACACCATCCCCTTTCTAAATTATTCTTCCTCACCTATTTTATGCACACATGTAACATTCCAGAGCCAATTGTAGTCAAAAAACTTACAGCAGGTTTTTTGGTACTGCTGTTTTTGAGCCAGTTGTTCAAGGACACCCATAGTGAATGCCTCTGATTCCTCCCCCTCAGTGTGACATTATCCACACTCATCCGAACGTCATAGTCGAGATCAATCTGGTAACTTCAAGGTACACAGCAAAAGACCATTCAGCAAGCTTCACCATGTTGTTAACTATGGTAGATCTACTCTTTTAACCTCATTTTCCCCACTTTCTCCATTCAATTAATATCCTGAAAACACATTAATCTATCCACTTTTAAATACCTGAATTAAATCTGCATCAATGGCCTCCTGTGGTAGTGCATTTCACATTCACACAATATTTTGCTTTAAGAATGTTTTCCTGGGTTGAACTTTCAACAGCTTAGTTCTAATTTTAATTTGATGTCCCTTTATTACAGAATTCACTATTAGAAAAATCACTCTTGGAAATCAGCTACCTTGTCAATTCCCTTTTTAAGTTTTACTCAGGATGTGGTCAATGCTAACAAGACCATCTTTAATGCCCATCCCAAGTTGCTTTGAGAAGATGGTGGTGGATACAGCACGGGTTAGATACAGAGTAAAGCTCCCTCTACACTGTCGCATCAAACAGTCCCAGGGCAGGTACAGCACGGGTTAGATACAGAGTAAAGCTCCCTCTACACTGTCCCATCAAACACTCCCAGGGCAGGTACAGCACGGGTTAGGTACAGAGTAAAGCTCCCTCTACACTGTCCCTTCAAACACTCCCAGGGCAGGTACAGTACGGGTTAGGTACATGTTAAATCTGTGAGTTGTTCAAGTAATTAATACTCAGACTTAATCAGTAACAATAAAACAGGTCTCTACTGGTTGGAGGTAGGGACTATACGTAGGTCTTTACTTCATGCCCACAGGCGGGAACTGAGGGGAGATCAGTACCCACAGTACTATTTATACCCCTATGGCCAGGAGTGGTACTGCGTATCACTACGCCCAACAAGTAGTGCAGTCCTGTCCATAGGTTCAAAGTAGCACACATATTCCTCCCTTCCTAGCTTTACAGTCATCTCCCCATTTAACATAACGTAATAACATATATACATATATAACTTCAGGTTTACATAACAGAATAACATAGATACATAGATAACTTCATGTCAAAACAGATCACAGATTCAATCTCTGTGGTGGAGTCGGTTCACGTTGCTGGAGTGACTCATTCAATAGTCCTTCCATGGATTTAACAGTTTGAACTTCCGAACTGAATTGGCTCCGTTCGGAGGGACCACGTGTGTGATCTGGTAGAGGTAATAATGGTTCAGATGGGTCATCTTCTGTTTCGACTTTTCCTTTTCTGCTTCTTGGAGACTCTCTGGGCTCCACTGTCAGCTGCCAGCTGCATGCGCAGTTCCTCCTTCTCTCCCTCCTTTTTCTGTAGTAGAGCCACCTTCTCCCGATGTTCCGTAGACTTTCGGTGCTCCTCCATGATTTCTGTATGGTGGGAGTCGAAGTTACAAGTTGGGCAGGACAGGACATAGTAATATTCGGTGTCGTCCTGATCTAGGCCAGCGAGAGGGTCTTCTATTTCCTCCATACCCAGCTGGGCGTTAGCCAGCTTTTGTTCCAAGTCCAGGCATCTTTCCTGAAGAGACTTCTTCATGCGTACCTCTTCATCCAGCTTTTTCTGGGCTTTCAGCAAGTCGTTTACTAATGACCTCATTTGAGATTTTACTACTTCAACTTCTTTTGGAGATTGATTGATCGGACTATTCAATCCCTCTACCGGAGCAGCTGTTTCAGCGGTCTGTTGTTCTACGTTGACGTGAGTCAGCGTACTTTTGGCATCCAAGGGCTGCTCTGTTGCAGTCATCTCAGTCTGTGTTGCCACCTCAGCTCTTCCAATAACCTTTGAGAGCTCCGAACCCCTTTCGTTTGAATATTGAAGTTCGTGTTCAAGTTTTTCCCATTTCAGAGTCCTGTCCTTCAGCATATGCAGGAGTTGGCTGACCGTTAACTCCTCTGACATCAGACGTTTTGTGTGCTCCTGCTCCATCAGCTGCTTCTGTTGTCTTTCCAGATTCTCCAACTCTATATCAAAGAACTCTTTCGTTGCATTCAACTATTGCTCACAACGGCGAAGCATTTGTTCTAATTGCTGTTGTAGTTTGAAATGGAGTTGAGTTCGAGCCTGGTGTCCCTCAGAAATGGGCACATCAGTAGACTTGCCAGGCTCAGAATCCACAGTTAAACTATGTTGTTGTTGCTCAGTGGAATTCTGTGCTGAAACTTTGTCTTTTGCACCTGAGTTGGGCTTACCATCATCCGTTCCAGAGTCTGGGCCGACTATCTTCACCGAGTTCTCACTCGTTATTGTTTGTAGGAAATGCCAGTCCATATTAATTTTCCTAATCCACTCCCGTCCTAGTAGTGGAGGACCTCCTTCAGATATCACATATAAGTCCATTATTTGACTGTCTTCGCCCTTGTGGACCACTGCAACCTCTATTTTCCCGATGGGGTACACTCTTTGCCCCGTGTATGTTTCCAATATAATCCCCGTATCCTGTAGGGGAATATGTTGGAATAACTTTCCGTAATCTTTCTTATTTATGACCGTCAATGCCGATCCAGTGTCCAATTCCAGTTTTACTTGGACTCCTTCTATCTGAAGAGTGACCCAAATTGTCTGGAGGTCTGCACCCTTACCAGCGTTGAGTACTCTTAAGCTAGCCAGTTCATTACAGCTTAAGCTAGCCAGTTCATTACTGCTAGCGTCTGAATCGGACTCCTGTTCGGTCACCTTGTGTAACTTTTCGTATTTTCCTTGCGGTGACTTCTTGTTGCTGGTCTTCTTCCCTGACCTGCATACTCTAGCTATATGTCCAAGCCTACCACAAGTTCTACATTCTTGGTTTTTAAACCAACACTGGTTCTGATCATGCGTTGTCTTTCCACAACGATAACATTTGCCAGAACTCACACCCAATTTGTGTGCACTGAGCTCCGGTGACCGTAGCTGCATTACTGCCGTGCCTCTCGCTGCGGCTTCGTGTGCTGCTGCCATAGTGACCGCCTTCTCAAGCGTCAGCTCATTCTCCTCGAGCAGTCGCTTTTGTGTATCCTGTTTAAATAAACCACACACAAATTTGTCTCGAAGTGCCTCTGTCAGTCCCGTTCCAAACTGGCAATATTTCGCTAATTTACGCAATTCCAGCAAATATTCAGCATTGCTTTCATGCTGTAGCTGCCTTCTGTCGTAAAATTTAAATCGTTCCGCTAGCATCAGCGGCGTGGGGTTTAGATGATCTTTCAGGACAGTAACAATCTCATCGAACGTCTTATCCGTCGGTTCATCTGGTGATAACAGGTGTTTCAATTGCCCGTATGTCTTCGCACCCATTAAATTTAATAATGTTAGAGCTTTATCTTTGTCACGAATTTTATTGGCCTTACAATAATTTTTTACTCTTTCAACATATATGGCCCAATCTTCGAGGTCACTATCAAAGGTGCTAATATTCCCGTGTTTAGGCATTGTAGATTTGCAATTTCTCAGATTTTATTTTCTTTACTTGTTATCAAAGATGGCGGCTTCCCGCTCTTGCCGTTGTCCTCCGCCCACAAAATGGCGGTTTTCCCGCGCTTGGCGGTCTTCACCCGTCCCCCAACGCCGTCTCCCTTCAACCCCCGAGTGCGGCCCTTATCTTCGCCGCGATCGCCCGAGTGCGGCCCTTATCAGCGGATGCGATCGCTGGATCGCGAAGCGGCTCTCGGCTCTTATCAGGAGATGCGATCGCTCTGTTGAAACGCCTCCCGCTCGAAGCGGCTCTCGCGCCCTATTCCTCCAGCTCCCCCAGCCCCGTTCGTGCGGCCAACGCGGTCGACTGCCTGTCGCGTCGCTGCCCGGCTCAGACAACGGCTTACCCACCACCAAGCTGGAGAAGAAGCTGACGGTCGCCGATGGAGGCTCCGAGGTCAGGATGTCTTCCAGTGGGGTGGAGAGGGTGGAAACCTCTCTGCAACGTCCTGGCTGTGGACGAAGCTGCCGTGGAGTGACTGCCGCAGGGTCCGAATCAAACTCGTCGCCAGTGTTAAATCTGTGAGTTGTTCAAGTAATTAATACTCAGACTTAATCAGTAACAATAAAACAGGTCTTTACTGGTTGGAGGTAGGGACTATACGTAGGTCTTTACTTCATGCCCACAGGCGGGAACTGAGGGGAGATCAGTACCCACAGTACTATTTATACCCCTATGGCCAGGAGTGGTACTGCGTATCACTACGCCCAACAAGTAGTGCAGTCCTGTCCATAGGTTCAAAGTCGCACACATATTACATACACAACAGTACAGATTAAAGCTCCCTCTACACTGTCCCATCAAACACTCCCAGGGCAGGTACAGCACGGGTTAGATACAGAGTAAAGCTCCCTCTACACTGTCCCTTCAAACACTCCCAGGGCAGGTACAGTACGGGTTAGGTACAGAATAAAGCTCCCTCTACACTGTCCCATCAAACACTCCCAGGACAGGTACAGCTTGGGTTAGATACAGAGTAAAGCTCCCTCTACACTGTCCACCAAACACTCCCAGGGCAGGTACAGCATGGGTTAGGTACAGATTGATCTCGACTATGACCTTCGGCTGAGTGTGGATAATGTCACACTGAGGGGCAGGAATCGGAGGCATTCACTATGGGTGTCCTTGAACAACTGGCTCAAAAACAGCAGTACCAAAAAACCTGCTGTAAGTTTTTTGACTACAATTGGCTATGGAATGTTACATGTGTGCATAAAGTAGGTGAGGAAGAATAATTTAGAAAGGGGATGGTGTGTGGTAGCATTTTTAGCCATTTTGTTTTGCCTTTCCAGATATCCTCTGGAGCATGGTAGCACCAACACTGATTGTAGAAGGTCTTGAGACAACTTTCCTTCAAGACATTTCAACATCATGCTGCCACGATATTGATGGCTTCCAATAAAGGCTGGCTGTGCCGGCCCATTCAAGTGGTGTGGAGGATATTCTTTTAAAGATTGGCAGATCTGACAGGGTAGCTAATCTGACATTTGTAGAGCTCTAGTTTGGGAATATTACAGATAAAATGCCTAGATGTATCAGAAATTACATTCATTTTATGTCTCCAGATTCTAAAGAAGCTGAAAGACATTGCTGTTTATCTTTCCAAAGATGATTGGGCAGAGCTAAGTGAATGGGTCGACATCCGTTATAAGAAAGTGCTGCAGAACTATGAAACCATGCTTGCAGTGGGTTTGTACAGTATCATTTGTTTTCTTGCTTTCAACATTTATCCCTTCCTCTCCTGAACACTCTGATTTGTACTGACATACAATTCTTCCAATATTACACCCAAGTGGATATTCTCCTCATATGTGGTTAGATATTTTGGTTGGGATTTTCCCTCTCACCGCTGCTAGCACACATCAGGAACACATATCAGGAAATGCAGCACCCCCAACCTGTGATTCACTGAATATTCATTTAATTGTCTTGAAAAAATCCTGTCTGAGTGTATGTCAGCTTGTGATATGGGGACAGCGCAGCTGATCCTGATCTCACCTGACTATCAGAGCACCTCCTTTTGTGACAATGTGCCATCAAGGACCTTCCTTTCCCTCGGTACTGAGAGTGACCGTCAGCTGTCACAAATGTAAATCTCCTTCCTTTGGACTCTCCAATGGGTCCAATAGGGATCAGTGGCATAAAAATCTGGGAGAACAAGACTCTTAGAGGGCATGGGTCTGAGTGCTGTGCTCCCAGCTCCCCAACATAACATAAAAGCTCCTTTTCGTCTGATCAGTCTGGGCTGGATTTAAATCCAGATGCCATTGATGAAAGGAAAGCCTCTGTGCTGCTCTTACCTGATATTATTCTAAAATGGTTTGATTCAAGAGATGCCTTACATTAGTAAGTTAAGTCAAATTAAATACAGGCAATTATCAACTGTAGATGATTGGAATATTTGAATTTTCACAGGATTGAATGTACCAAATCCAGCATTCATGTCAAGACCTAGCAGTGGGCACTAACCCCGTGTGTATGTTTCTAGTGACTTGGATGAGGATTGGACGCCTAAACTTCTTGTGAAAAACCCACCAAGTAAATTGGATGTGTTTTCTTTGTTAAAGTATTAAATGTGCTTTTTTAACACCCTGAGTATGACCAGTTTGTCCAGCAACTAGTACATATTTTTTGTCAGGAAGCAGTTACTTTGAAGTTTGGGAGAACTGGAAATTTAAGTAAATTGTCTGATCACATTTTCCCTTATACTTGTGTAAGTTTTCTTTTTTACTTTTTATCTGCAAAATGTATTGATTCTTTTTTGAGCCTGAATAAACGAGATAATTTTAGAATCGTCATGCTGTTAACATAATAAACTGAAATCTGAGATTATCTCAATCACACTGATGTCTTTTTTTCCAAGAGGTGAGATTCTTTAAGCCTCTCTTTAAGAATGAAGATACCAAGAAGACTAAGAACGAGAATACCAGAAAGGTAATTCAAAGTGAACAGAAATTCTTACAGACTAATATGTGAAGATGAAAATAATCTGCTAGATAATCACGGCAGGCCTGTCAGCATCTGAAGGATGTATCGATACAAGTTCCCACCCAAACATTAACCAGTCTTTCTCCTTCAGACACGAATTGAGCTGCTACACACTCCCAGCATTTACTTTCTTTATCTCAGATTTCTAGCAAACAATTTTTCTTTTTCATTCTGCTGCATGAGAGCCCAATTTACAGTCCATTGTCCCTGGCAACTGGGCTCTATTTGTATTTATATTTCATACTTGGTTACTTGGCCTTGAAATTCATGGCCTGGAGAGTTGGAAAGGTCTCTTAGCGCTGTTGGTGGATAAATCCTCCACCAGCATCCCAAAATCTGTGAAAATCAGCAGCTTGAAATAACTGCAAATTAATGGTAAGAATTTGATATGTTGCCCCTGAGGCTCCATAATATGGATCTAGCTGGTTCATGAAGACAAAACTCCTTGGTCACTGCTGCTGCACTAACATCTCAAGGTTTCTAGTTTTTCCTGTTGTTATAATCCAGAATCGCAATTCTCATGTTGGGAACTAGATATGAGGAACAAAATTTCCAGTGACGCAGGGCTGCAGAAACATCCAGCCGTAACAATGGGGACAAGCATGGCAGATAGGACAAGGAAAGAGGTTCTGCTTCTAGATCCTCCATCCAGCAGCATTGATGACATCATTGGAGGCGACTTTCTGTATGAAAAGACTCATTGGGCCAGGGGTTCCCACACGCTGGAAATCAATTGCCCAATTACGGCAACATCGCACTTTTTCCCCACTTCACTTCGGAGTCGGGGTCCTGACATGAATGCCACCTGAAACGCCGCAGCCCACCCACTCTGGCAAAATCAAGCCCATGTGTCAAGTCTCCTCCTCTCCCATTTTCCTGAAGACACTGTTTCATGAGTAGATATGTTTCCTTACTTTGTGCTGATTAATGGTCAGCTCTGTTGGTATTTGCTCAATGGCTGTTCTTCATGTGTTAGGCTCTTCATTGTTGGAGAAGGTCAATCCTGTTTTCATATACATGCACGCAGACCTTTCCAGAAGTGATGATCAGTTAGCAGTCATTGGGAATCCTGGCTAATTGTATTCCCTCGCTTGCAAAAGTGTGCTGAGGTTAATTATATTAATTTTACCACATTTGCTGAGATCAGCGAACTCAACACAGCAGTACAGTATCAAACATGGGAACTTTCTGACCTGTGTGGCTCAGTACTACACTGGGGAGCGACTGCATTTATCCAATGTGTAGTTGGGTAGCTTTGTTTTGTTAAATATTCAAAAACAACTATTGGAGAAGAAAAATAGACAAACACTTTGACTTGTACACAATCTGTTTAGTAATACAGGCAGACTTGAGGCAGCTATTCTTTAATTCAGGAGCGGTGAGGTACAGTTTTACCGTCACATTCTGCATTTCAGAACCAAAAAGCCCCATCACAGATGGCGTCCCATTCAGAAGAGGATAAAGATAAAGTTTCCAGGGGCTTCACTGAGGACAATGCCTCAGCGATGGAAGAGACAGCTCCAGTTAAAAAGATCAAAAGAGAAACGAGCACCTTGGTTTGTGAAAATGAATCTTGTAGCGAATCCAATAAAGGTATTTGTCCTGGAATAAAGGATTTCAGTAAAGTATTACTATTTTGAATAATTTTTTTTTTTAATGAGGAAGAGATGCTCTATGTTGATAATGTGACCACTACCGTAGTCATTCAAATCAGATTAACACAGTGTCTTGCATTATTATGTAAATGTCTACAGCATCTTCTGTGTAACCAGAAACAAACCTTACATGCAAGAATATTGCTATTAATTGGTTCCATTTTTCTTCATGATCTTTTTGATTTATTCCACAGTTGTCTATACTGGAAAGATCTTGGGGTCAGCAAATGAAGAAACAACCAAAAAGACTGAAAGCAGAAGATACAGTTTCAGAAATAGAGAGAGAAAAGTTTACACTGAAGAAAGGGAACTTTATGACGATGATTACCTGTGTATGTGAAAAGTAACCTATCCATTTCCTTAGGGCAGGAATAATTATTGGGCGTTTTGGTGTGATGGCACATGGCCTTGGTAGGCCAGGGGATTGGTGGAGCAATGCAGCATGTCAGAGTGGTGGGACAGGAGTGCAGGCCTGTGTTTGCCCACAAACAGGCACCGATTGTTCTTTTTCATTGAGGAGAAACAATCACAAATATGATCCCCAAACTATTGATAATTCTGGAATCTTGTAATAAAATAGAATAGGACTTTCAGTAATTATAAACTAATGGCCCCTGATTACAGGGAATAGCAGCTCCTTGTCTAAGATACAGGAAACTTTGTGCTATCCGGCACCGATGGGACCGAGCTGCTGCCGTTCCCTCAAAACTTCCGGATAGACCAGCGTCAATGTTATCTGTAGTGTATGTACCTTTAAGAGGAACTATGTTTTTGAAGCCCCTGTATACTGTAGTACCAGTAGTGACCACTCGGGTATATAAGCCTGTGTAGCGTCTTGTGTAGTTAGTTCACCTCCAGACTTTGTTCAGTAAACACTTGTTAAATCAACTCCTGCATTCCGTGTCTCCATTAACACATGGATCTAACAGTGGCGAAGAGTTAGAAATGAATTTACCTGCAATTCGGCAGCACCTCAAGGGGATTGATTCCTCAGACGAAGGTCGAAGCCAGAAAAAAAAAATTAAAAATTAAAAAATAACTCGAAGAAACTCGAAAACGAGGGCCAGGCTTGGTCTCCAGTCTGTGGCTTCCCCAGCTAAACGGGCTGGTGGCAGGTAGTGCACTGAACCTTCCTGGGCAGCGGCGGGCTAGAGCTCGATCGGGTGGCTCTGCAATGGGACCGGGCAGCGAGTCGGGAAGCAGAAGCAAAATGAGAGAGAGGGTGGAGCACTCAGGGCGCGGCCGGTGCTGCAAAGCAGGTCGGCGTTCGGACCGAGCAGAGGGAGGGGAAAGTCTCAGAGGGTCCGCTCCACGACGGGAACGGTTCTCCAAGTAACGGAGAAACTATTGAAGTGATATATAAAAAAAATATAGAAATACCACAAAAAGCTGCAGGTCGCAACGGGAACCGTGGAGAACAGCGTTGGCAGCAGCGGCAGCGGCGGGAAAGCGCGGGAGGCGCCATCTTAACTCGGTGGGGAAGAAAGAAAAGCGCGGGAAGCACCATTTTAGATTTTCAAGGTGCCGAAGACTGGCAATATTACTGCTTTCGATAGTGATATAGAAGATTGGACCACATATGTGGAAAGAGTGGAGGTATATTGCAAGGCGAATGAAGTAGCGGATGATAAAAAGGCATCGGTACTTCTAAATCTGATGGGCGCAAGGACATACGGGCTGTTACGAAACTTGATCACTCCAGCCAAACCGATGGACAAGAATTTTAAGGAGATTGTTGATACCGTACAGGAGCACTTAAACCCAACACCGCTGCTGATAGCAGAACGATTCAAATTCTTCAGGAGGAATCAGCACAAGAATTAAAGTAACGCTGATTACCTCACCGAATTAAGAAAGCTGTCAAAGCACTGCCAATTCAGGGCAGGACTGGCAGATTCTCTACGAGACAAATTCGTCTGCGGTCTCCTAAGCAAAGGAACACAGAAAAGACTACTTTCTGAGAAAGATTTGACACTGGACAAGGCTTTCAGTGTGGCTGTATCATGCGAAGCAGCAGCAAGAGGAGCTGCAGAGATACAGCAAAAGCCACAGGACTTCGGCACCCATGAAATGACATGGGGTTTCGAGAGATGTTATCTCTGCGGCAGATCCACCCATGACCAGAAGGACTGCTGGTTCAAGGACAAAGCATGCAGGCAATGTGGAAAGATGGGACACAGTGCACGTGTATGCAGATCTGGAAAGAAATCCGCTGACAGTAAAAAGGTCAATAAGGAAAAGTACAGAAAGATACAAATGATGACGGACAGTAGCTCCGAAGACCAGAAGAGCGATAGCGATTCCGGAAAGAAGAGACTAAGCTGTCTCAAATTACATAATGTAATTGCCAAAGAAGATTACCAGACCATTTGGGTTACCTTCACGATAGCGGGGTCCCCAGTCAAAATGGAGCTAGATACAGGATCAGCTCTGACCATCATGAGTCGACGGGATTATGAGCGGCTATTTCCGCATATACCTTTGAAAGACACATCCATTGTCTTGAAGACATATACGGGGCAGAAAGTATACCCCAGAAGTAAAATAAGTCTGCCTGTTCTATACAACGGCAAGGAAATACAGAAGTTGTATTTATACGTTCTGCAAGATGGTGGTCCGCCATTGTTGGGACATGAATGGATCAGAAATATACGTTTAGACAGGCACTCCATTCAGGCACTGACGGTGACCAGTAAGAAAAAAAATGATGATGACGTCATACCTGGACGATTAAAAGAAATCTTGGCTAACGCCAAAGAAGTGTTTCAACAGGAACTAGGAACCCTGAAAGGCGCCACCGCCTCAATAAAAGTGGAAGATGCGGCAATTCCCAAGTTTTTCAAGGCAAGGCCGGTGCCATACGCAATTCGTCCAGCCGTCGAGGCAGAGCTGGAGAATTTGGAAAAAGCAGGCATGTTAATCAAGGTAGATTGGAGCGAGTGGGCAACACCCATCGTCCTGGTCATGAAGAAAACGTTGAATAATGATAAATCTGAAGAACAGAGAAAAGTTTGCATCTGTGGAGACTTCAAGGTGACTGTAAACCCGGTTCTTCACACGGTACAGTATCCTCTTCCGAGGATAGAAGATATTTTCGCCTCACTACCCGTAGGGAAACGTTTCACCAAAATTGACTTAGCACAGGCATATCTACAGATGGAGGTTGAGGAGGCCTCTAAAAAGTATCTCACGATAAACGCACACAAAGGCCTGTACTAGTACAATCGACTGGTTTTCGGAGTGGCATCAGCTCCGGCTATCTGGCAAAGAGCTATGGAGCAAGTCCTGCAAGGGATTCCGGGGACTCAATGCTACCTAGACGACATCCTTTTAACAGGAGAAAACGACAACGAGCACCTTGCCAACTTGGAGCAGGTGCTCACGAGGCTGAGAGAACGGGGCCTGCGAGCAAATCGCCCCAAATGCGAATTTTTCCAGAAACAAATGTCATATTGTGGCCATATCATTAACGAAGAAGGGTTGCATAAGTCACCTGAAAAAATTGAAGCGGTCGTAAAGGCCCCAGCGCCTGAAAATGTCTCACAATTAAGGTCGTTCCTGGGACTAGTAAATTACTATCATAAATTTTTATCAAACTTGTCGACGGTTCTGCACCCGCTTAACGCACTGCTACAAACGGGAGTAGTTTGGAAATGGAGCGAAGGCTGTAAACGGTCCTTCCATAAATGCAAAGGCTTGATCACGTCCAGGGAAGTGTTGGCTCATTACAACCCATCACTGCCAATCAGACTGGCATGCGATGCATCCCCTTACGGCGTGGGAGCGGTATTATTGCATAGATTCCCTGATGGCTCGGAGCGGCCGATAGCTTTTGCGTCACGCTCATTGAACTCAGCTGAGCGTAACTATGCCCAGATCGACAGGGAGGCACTCAGCCTGGTGCGGGGGTCAAGAAATTCAACCATTCCCTACACGGACAAAAGTTTACCTTGTTGACTGACCATCAACCCCTCGTCTCCATATTCAACCCTAAAAAGGGCGTTCCCATTATGACAGCGCAAAGGCTACAGAGGTGGTCCCTTTTCCTAGGGGCACACCAATATGACATAGAGTACAAAGGAACAAAACAGCATGGGAATGCTGACGGGTTATCGCGCCTACCGTTGCCAACGGTGGAAGAGGCGCCTACAGTGGACCCAGTGGAGATATTCCACTCGATCATAGTGGAATGTCTACCGGTGACAAATTCTACCATTGAAAAGGAAACGCGAAATGACCCGACTCTCTCACGAGTCTACGATTTAACGGTGAAGGGATGGCCAGCACATGGCGAACCATTGTTGCCAGCATTCTCGCAAAGAAGAGAACAGCTGTCAGTGTGCCGAGGAACCTTGAAGTGTGGATCCAGAGTGGTGATTCCACCCAAACTCAAGGATAGAGTGCTAAAGGAGCTTCACGAGGGGCATCTGGGTGGAGTGAAAATGAAGAACTTAGCCAGAGCGTTTGTGTGGTGGCCAGGTATCGATGGAGACATCGAAGAAATGACCAAGAGCTGTCTAGGATGCCAGAAGGCCCAAAACGCCCCACCACCAGCCCCTCTACATCCATGGGAGTGGCCCTCATCTCCATGGCAAAGGGTACATATCGACTTTGCTGGTCCATTTATGGACTCAATGTTCTTAATCGCGGTGGATGCACACTCCAAGTGGCCGGAGGTAATAAAGATGTCCTCCACCACCACGGAAAAAACCATCACAGTATTAAGGACCATATTCGCCAGGAATGGGCTGCCTGAACAGATCTGTTCTGATAATGGACCGCAATTTGTATCTGAAGAATTCAGGGAGTTCTTAAAAAACAATGGGGTTCAGCAGTACACGTCCGCCCCATACCATCCCGCCACCAATGGATTGGCTGAAAGGTTTGTCCAGACCTTCAAGAAGGCCATAAAGGCCATGGGTAATGAAGACATAAATCTACAACATAAGGTAGATAACTTCTTGTTTGCGTACAGGAATGCAACACATGTGGTTACAAACCAAACCCCCGCCATGATGTTTTTCAATAGAAGACTAAGATGCCGGCTGGATTTGGTCCAATCAAACGTCAGAAGGGGCGTAGAGAACCGGCAATTTCAAAGCATGAATGAAAGGCCAACTAGAACCTTCCAGATAGGTCAACCAGTTTTGGCCCGGGACTACCGTACCGAGAAATGGCAGCCTGGAACTATTTGCACACGACTAGGACCACTGATGTATACCGTGGACAGTGGAGAAAGCATAATAAGGCGCCATGCTGACCACATCATAGAGTCATCCGAAAAAGGACAACCTACACCACAACTCTATACGCCTAGTGATGAAGCAGAGATACCCATAGTATCTACCTCCGATCCGGTGATACTGGAACCAGATGAACCCGACACTAGCATTGAAGCCGAATTGACCTTGCCAAAAGAACCTACTACACCACCGAGGCGTTATCCGGACCGAGTCAGGAAGCCTCCAGAGAGACTGAATTTGTAATTGATTAACTTCAGCAAATGTATATATTATTGTTCTTGTAAAAATATTATTTAATGATTACTTAAAATGTTATGTACTATTTATCTAAAAGGGGAGGAATTGTAGTTTATGTCCCTTTAAGAACAACTATGTTTTTGAAGCCCCTGTATACTGTAGTACCAGTAGTGACCACTCGGGTATATAAGCCTGTGTAGCGTCTTGTGTTGTTAGTTCACCTCCAGACTTTGTTCAGTAAACACTTGTTAAATCAACTCCAGCATTCCGTGTCTCCATTAACACACGGATCTAACATTATCAGATACGGAGCTTTTCATCTCCGTATCTGACAACAAAGACTGTTGCTTAGCAACAGCTTGTCAACACTCGGCCCGTACCTTGGAAGCATTTCTGAAGCTGTTGCTAAGTTATAGAGACGCTTTCCAGAGCCTGGCTGTTAAATAAAATGCTAGGGGAAGAAATAAAATGCTAAGGGAAAAAAAAAAACCTAACAAAAATGGCTGCTGATTTCTGCTGTTAGCTCGAAGTTGCCGGACATACAACACAAAGTTTCCTGTATTGAAGCATCCTATACCAGCCTGCAGCAGGACCTGGACAACATCCAGGCTTGGGCTGACAAGTGGCAGCTAGCATTCAAACTTATGAACGGCAAGCAATGACCATCTCCGAAGAATTGATGGTGCAGCCAGAATTAAGTTGGGAGTCAGCATGGTTTGGGAAGGGGTGTGGGGAGAAGATGATGGCATAACTGAAAGGGCAATTTTGAGAAGTAACACTGTCCCCTAGTGTGATTTGCCTGATAGTTTAGAGGGACTTATGTTACTGGATATGCAGGTTGAACTTCATTCAAAGAATGAGGAAGCTATAGGAGGTAATTCAGCCTCCTTCTGCAAAATTCCCTTCCTGCCCACTCCTAATCTTATCTGGTGTGGCACAGCCTGGAGATACTGTTGACAGTTTTTGCAATGCTGTTGTTAATTGTGGTCAGTACTGCCTTCTTGGAGTAAAGAACTGAACATGTCACCCAGAACAAGCTCTTGTATACAATGGAGTGGGGGAAGATCTGACTGGCACTGGGTGTAATTTTCATAGAGAGAAGATGCCCCAAGTGTTTTCCCCAGCTGATAGATCATGGAAATATCGTACTTGTGTGTGCAGACTGAATTGCAATCAAACAATGAGGCATATCAATCTACGATAGGTAATCTATCCTTTCACCTTCATGAACACTGAATAATGAATTGAGCTCCTGATCCATCTTTAATTTGTATTTTATGTGTTAGTTTGTGAAGACTGCGAGACATTTTTTATTGAAGAATGCCCTGTGCATGGTCCTCCAGTGTTCATAAAGGACATGGTGGTGGAATTCGGTCAGCCAGACAGAGCACGTTTAACCCTTCCGGAGGGTCTCAGCATAGCGACTTCAAAAATTCGAAAAGCTGGTCTTGGTGTATGGAATGAAGGGCAGGTTATTCCCAAAGGCGTTCACTTTGGACCCTATGAAGGAATAGTATCAAATGAAGAAGCAGAGGCTGTTAGTGGATATTCATGGGTGGTAAGTGACTACTGTCATTATCAAGTTCCTTATTTTATAATAAAGTTCAGGACTTATTGGAATTTATTTTCTATAAATTATCCAAGGTTCCCATTCCTGGTTGCTACTCAGCAAGTCCTATTGGTAAGTAGACAGCGAGTGAAGACAGAATTAATCTTTGCTGTGAGGCCTCGTGTGTTCACTTAGCCTGTCAACACATGGAAATGTTCACAAATGAAGAATGGATTACTGGGTGTGTTTATTGTAGGGCTGGGAGCAGCCACGGAACTACCCGAACATGACTCACCACAATCAGGAAGCGAGAAAGCAAACATGCTTCTATCTGACTGGAACCCACCAAACACCACCACAGAGGAAACAATTGCAATTCACCCCACTGAGACCAAAGGTGTATCAAAGTTCACAGCACCTTCCCCACAGCTGATAGTGTCAGTGCTGAGAGAAAAATCCTCTCACCCCACTGAGGCCATAGCAAACTCCCAACTATTTATAAAAACTCTGCCACCCACCCCGCCCCCAGCTGAGGCAGCATGTTCACAGTCTGAAACAAAATCCCTCACTAGAATTCCTCCCCAACCCCTGCCAGCTGAGGCAATTATTGAACTCCGTGACCGCGAATTCTGAAGTCTCAGCGCTGGCCGGTCAGGCTGGTTTTGCTGAGAAATGGTGGCTGCCTTGCTTTCTGTCGGTCCTGCGGTGGCCGCCATTTTGCGAGGTCGGTGGTGCTGCCGTTGCCCGCGCATGCCCCAGATAATTAGATGAGACAGATCATCACATCAATGGGCTGGATTTTCTCAATGGAGACAAGTTGGAGGCGGGACTGTTGCTTGTGTCAATGACAAGCCTCTACCCTCGTCTGACCAACCAGAGGGATTTCCCCCTGATTGACCTTGTTAAGCCCGCCCTGCTGGCTCAGCAGGCCAATTAGGGAGGAAATCACTGACAGAGCATGTCAACGTCAGACGTGCTATCTGTCAAGACTTCTTGAAAGAAGAAATGTCAGCGTTTGACAGCTCTGTGAAGCTGTCAAACACTGACATTCTCTGTAGTTTGATGAGTGCTTGTGTTCAGGACTCATCAAACCTTTCAATTTGTAGATTTCACATGGCTGTTGGTTCGGAGGATCCAACAGCCAGTCTGTGAAATCGACAAGGAGGATGTTGGGTCTCCCGATCCAGAGGGGATGAAGGCTGTAGGAAGAAAACAAGGTAAGTGACCATTTTTTTACACTTGTCACTCACCTTACATACTTACCACTCCACACTTGCACCCATCACTCACCTCTACATCTTACTTCCAGGTACTTCCGACCGCCGAAGACCTCCTCCACGTCACCTCCAACCTGGCGGGGTTCTCCGAGGTCGGGAAGCCTTCAGCTGTGAAGGTAAAATGGCACTAATCCTTTTTTCTGCCTGTTAACAGGCAGTTAAAAGTATTTCATGCCTTTCCTGCCTCCAGGAGACGGGACCCGAAGCAGCACATCTTCCCGCCTCCTGGCACTTCTGCTACTTTACAGTGCCATTTGCTTCTCCTCCATCACTCTCCTCCTCCAGAACTTCAGAGTCAGGCTGGGCTGCTGACAGTGCTTGGGTATCTGAAAGGAGAAATGCACAAGGGTCATAGAGTCATAGAGTTTTACAGCACAGAAAGACGCCCTTCGGCCCATCGTGTCTGCGCCGTCCATCAATCCCTGTCCAGTCTAATCCCATTTTCCAGCATTTGGCCCATAGCTTTGTATGCAATGGCATTTCAAGTGCTCATCCAAATGCTTCTTGAATGTTGTGAGGGTTCCTGCCTCTACCACCCTTTCAGGCAGTGAGTTCCAGATTCCAACCACCCTCTGGGTGAAAAAGTTCCTCCTCAAATCCCCTCTAAATCTCCTGCCCCTTACCCTGAATCTATGCCCCCTTGTTATTGACCCCCCTACTAAGGGGAAAAGTTCCTCTTTATCTACCCTACCTATACCCCTCATCATTTTGTACACCTCAATCAGATCCCCCCTCAGCCTTCTTTGCTCCAAGGAAAACAACCCCAGCCTGTTTAGTCTTTCTTCATAGCTGAGGCGCTCCATCCCAGGTAACATCCTGGTGAATCTTCTCTGCGCCCTCTCCAATGCAATCACATCCTTTCTATAGTGAGGCGACCAGAACTGCACACAATACTCCAGCTGTGGCCTCACCAGCGTTTTGTACAGCTCCATCATAACCTCCCTGCTCTTATATTCTATGCCTCGGCTAATGAAGGCAAGTATCCCATATGCCTTTTTAACCACCTTATCTACCTGTTCCGCTGCCTTCAGGGATCTATGTATATGTACACCAAGGTCCCTCTGACCCTCTGTACTTCCTAGGGTCCTACCACTCATTGGGCCAGAAATCCCAGGCCAGAAGCGTGAGTACGGTCGGGTTACTCACGCATCTGGCCGTTGGAAATGCCGGCGTTCAGTAGGA
Source organism: Somniosus microcephalus (assembly GCF_052327205.1). Lineage (NCBI taxonomy): Eukaryota > Metazoa > Chordata > Chondrichthyes > Squaliformes > Somniosidae > Somniosus > Somniosus microcephalus. Next base: position 185,097,440 of record NC_140998.1, read on the forward strand.
ACAGCGCATGCGGGGAACGCCGGCATTTCCAGACCCGAGGTCTATTCACAGCGCATGCGACTGCACAGGCAGCGCTTGCGCAGTGAGCTTTGTGGATTTCAATGATGGATTCAGTGAGGGTAAGTCCTTAGAAGTTACACTTGAAAAAAGCAAGTGTAAAGTTGTTCATTGGCTGCGGAGGAAGATATATTTTATGGTGGAGCTTTTGAAATGCAATATTTTTGTTTGGGAAAGGGAGGGAAGTTATTTTAAGAAATTTTAAGTAAGTTTTAAAGTTTAAATTTTTTTTTTTAAAAGGGTTTTCAGAACGGTAGGTAGAAGGAGCAATTGTGGCTGTGTGAATGGAATGTGAGAATGAGTTATGTATGTATGTCCACATATATTCCTTTACGTATATGTATGTATGTTTTATATTCCTTTACTAATGTGTATGAATGTATGTTTTTAATTATGATTTTCCAATAAGTTACTTTCTCTGAAAGTCATAATTAAATAATACATTCATACACATAAGTAAAGGAATATATACATAACACGCAAAGGAATATATACAGACATACATACTTTCAGAAGCTCCACGATAATAAATATCTTCCTCCGCAGCCTCTGGAGCAACTGTACCCATGCTTTTTTCATGTGTAAGTTGTAATGACTTGACCTCACTGAAAGCATTAATGAAAGCGGCGAATTATACTGCGCACGCGCTGCCTGTGCAGTCGCACGTGTTCTGCCTCTGAACCCCTTCGTTCAGAGGACAGGAAATGCCGGTTTTCCCCACATGCACTGTGCATGCTGAAAACCGGCATTTCATCAGGCCAGATGCGTAAGTACCCCGACCGTACTCACGCATTTGGAAGGGAATTACTGGGCCAACATTTTACATGTCAATAAAATGAAAAATTTAACAATTGCACGACTTGCCCCCTCGCATCTGCGACTGAGGGTCCAAGGAGGTGCGTTGCGCAAGAGGTCATCATCGTACGTATCCTCACACTGTTCCCTTTGGGGAACTGTATGAAGTGGTGGAAGGATTTATGACTGTGATTAACGCTCATTCCGTGACCGTAACCATCTTTGAACCAGCCATTAGGGTGGTTAGTCCTATGGCGGGAGGGTTTGACGGGCTCCCACAACCCATCTGGGGGGGGGGGCCACCAACACCCACGGACGCAAGTATCCCGCTGGATGTCCACCCATAATTTAAAGTTGGAGCTCCGACTCCACTTGCCGGGACTGTCTGGAATGGGGTTCAAAACCCTACTCCTTCTGGCCCAGCGGCAGGGATGCTTACTGCTACGCAAAAGGCCCACTCCGCACAAAAGGTGACACCCATACATTTCCTGCGCCTTTTCCCTCCCCATGACTGGAGCCCTATGCTGCCATTTCACGTTGCTAATCGGATTGGGCCTTTGTCATAGCGGTAGGATCCCCGCTGCTGGGCCAGATCAGGGTAGGGTTTCGAACCCCGCTCCAGACAGTCCCGGCAAGTGGAGTTGGAGCTCCAGCTCTAAATTCTGGGTTGACATCCAGTGGGATATTTGCGTCCGTGGGTGTGGGTGGCCCCCCCTCCTTGTATAGCTTGTGGGAGCCCATAAAACCCTCCCGCCATAGGACTAACCGCCTTAATGGCTGGTTCAAAGATGGTTACGGTCACGGAATGAGCGTTAATCATGGCCATAAATCCTTCCACCACTTCATACAGTTCCCCAAAGGGAACAGTGTGAAGACACGTATGACGACGACATTGCTAAATAAATAAATGGAATTAAAAAATTCTTTTAGGGCTTTTAAAAGTCTTTAAACTGCTTTAATTCTCTTTAAAACTACTTCAGATTACTCAAAATAATGTAAACATTTTAAAAAGTTTATAAAAGTTACCAAAATCTTCAAAAAACTTCCAAAAACCTATTTAAACTGCTGCTTTGCATGTAAAAATGCTTAGCAGCTTGACAGAAACATTGGGGGCGTGTCCAGTGAAACTGAGACCTCAAGGGGCGTGTCTCACTTGCACTGCACGCTCCTGGCTTCGCGCTGGCTGCACTCCTGGGCGGCGTGACGTCATACACTGCCCGGGATTCTTCTTTCTGTTTCAGCAAGTGCAGGCGTCCCTGGAGCTGATCGGCAGGAGCGCGGGGTAAGTTCAAATACGGGGCTTGCACGCGCTGCAAGCCCCGTTCAGCAATTTCTGGCCCATTGTGTATTCCCTTGCCTTATTTGTCCGTCCAAAATGCATCACCTCGCACTTTTCAGGGTTAAATTCCATTTGCCACTTTTCCGCCCATCTGACCAACCCGCTTATATCGTCCTGTAGCCTGAGGCTTTCTTCCTTGCAATTTACCACCCCACCAATTTTCGGGTTGTGTTGAGGTAGGAGGGAAAGCCAGATATCCATGCATACAGCATCAGCAGCATGTAAGTGAAAAGAGATTGTGGGATGAGGGATAGTGGGCTGTGAGAAGAAGCATTAGGTATAAGCATACCGTCATCATCAGCAATGTTTTTCGCTTCCCCGCTCACCACGGACTCTGTCACTGCCCCAACAATTATTGCGAGCAGTACTTCCCTCAAGTCGATGAGGTTCTCAATTCTGACTTACCCTTCTTCTTGCTTCTTAGGCAGTCCCTGGGAACCGAGGATGACTTGCTTCCACATTAAACATGAGTTCTCAGGTGACTGATGAGTCCAATGCAGGAGCTACAGTCTCTTGTCACAGGTGGGGCAGATGGTGGTTGCAGGGGCGGGTGGGTGGGGTGCTTGGGTTGACGTACACTCCTTGCATTGCTTGCGCTTGGCTGCCGCTTGCTCCCGGCGAAGAGATTCTAGGTGTTCAGCGCCTTCCCAGATGCGTCTCCTCCATTTTGTGCGGTTTTGGACCAGGGATTCCCAGGTGTCGGTGGGGACATGGCACATTTTCAAGGAGGCTTTGAGCGTGCCCTTGAAGCATTTCCTCTGCCCACCTGGGGCTCTCTTGCCGTGTCGGAGCTCCGAGTAGAGCGCTTGTTTTGGGAGTCTCGTATTGGGCACGTGGACGATGTGACCTGTCCATCGGAGCTGATCGAGTGTGGTCAAAGCTTCGATGCTGGGAATGTTGGCCTGAGCGAGAACACTAACGTTGCTGCGCCTATCCTGCCAATGGATTTGCAGGATCTTGCGGGGGCAGCATTGCTCGTACCTCTCCAGTGCTTTGAGATGCCTGCTGTAAATGATCCATGTCTCTGAGGCATACAGGAGGGCGGGTATCACTACTGCTCTGTAGACCATGAGCTTGGTGCCGGGTTTGAGGACCTGGTCTTCAAACACTCTCTTCCTGAGGCGACCGAAGGCTGCACTGGCACACTGAAGGCGGTGCTTGACTTTGTCATCGCTGTTTGCCCTTGTTGACAGAACTGCCACCCGATGACCCTTCACCCATCTGCTGGTGCTCCCGGAGGTTGTGCGGCAACTTGGCCTGCAAGAGAAAGGGAAGTGTCAGTGAGTGTGGTACAATATGTTTGGGTGATGTGCCTGCCATGGTTGAATAGCTGGCAATTTGTGCAAGGTGTGAGATGTGGGTGTAAGTCTTGCAGCAGTGGTAAGTGTGTGAGGTATGAGTGGTGCTGGCTAGAGATTGTTGGTGAGGGTGCGGTGCATTGAACAGTGTGTGCGATTCATGGCACAGATAGTGGGATATGGTATTTGAAGATGCACTTACTCACCGTGACCAGTCGTGTGAGGTCACTAAACATTTTGCGGCACTGGATCCAGGTTCTGCGGACAACACTCATCATACTGACAGCTTCAGCAGTCTCCACCCACAGACTACTTGTGTTACTGGCCTCCTGCCCCCTGTTGGTAGAGGACCTGAGGATGTCATAGAACCTCCAGGATCAAGGCCTCCAGTGCCACATCAGAAAATCTCCTTGCCCTTTTTCTTGGCTATTGGGCCATGGTTTTCTCCACAATGACAATGAGGTGTTTGTGCAAAAAAGCACTTCCCCTGTATTAGAGCCTTGAACAAACTTTATTGGCCACGAGACTCCACCCAATATTGGCCCCCCGAATCAGCACTAAGACAATCAGCAGCATATTTCAGCGCTACAATCATTATAATGAGCAGCCAGCGTGAATTTTATGTGCTGCCTGCACTACTTTGAACGGGCGTGGGCACATCATGCTGCCCGCACCTGTTTTTGGGCCTTAAACAATTTCTAGGCCTCTGTCTATTGCATTCTTAGCTTGATTCCCCACTCCTGTTTTTGAGGAATAGAGTCTGTTGATATTGGATGGCCTTGTAGCTGTTATCATTTTAATCCAATGGCTTTGTCCTGGAGCCAAGGTCAACTGAGAATGAGCCTACATTCCAGTCCCTTGTACTTTGTTCATCTTATGATTAATTTAGTCCTGCTGCTCTAATTCAGGTATTATCCTATTAAAGCAGTTCCAGGAGATTCCCAGAGCCTGCTGTCATTGTATTTATGAACAGAGGTGAGTCAGGTGTCACCTCAACCAACTCTCATCATTCCTAGTTTCAGAATGTATTGAACAGTAGTTGCCAAATCCTGGGCGCTCTGACAATGCAGTAATTCAGGGACCTTTCCCGACTTTACAAAGCTTCCTGAAACTGTTCAGCACCATTATACTATTTTTCGAGCTCCTATGCTACATCATTTCAGTCCCAGCCATCGTGTTGAACTGGGCACTCGGATATAAAGGTATAATCACAGAACACAGGTAAGAGGAAGGTCAATTTTTACTCAAAGACGTGGGAGGCGATGTAATAGAATCTTGCAATACGTGTTAAGCCTTATGACAGTCTAATATAAAGATAAAGTTGCTTTAAAATTTTTTATTAATCCATTCTTTTTATCAAAATACTTTTCTGCAGATCAGCAAATCCAACAAGGATTTTGAATACATTGATGCGAAGGATGAATCTGCATCAAATTGGATGAGGTGAGGGAAGAATGATACCGTATTGTGAGGATCACAAGGTAGTAATGGATGAAGAAGATCATTTGTCCCATTTCATATGATCCATCCAGTACAATATCCCACCCAACAGCCAGTCAGCCTTTCATTCTGGGTGCCCGTGGCTGGGAAAATGAGCCAAATTTTTTAATCAGCTCTACGCATTAAATTCAGCAGGAACTCCAGGAAACCCATATTTCTGGATTGCTGCACCTCTCCCACCCCCCGTCAGACACTCCCTCCTTAGAAATATTGGGGCCATTATCTTTCGTATCTACACTGAAGTGATTGGTCTCCACTGAGTGTCCTCTCCTGACAGTATGTTTGAAATTGAAATTTGTCCATGGCTGGGGACATGTTCTCTCATTCTAACTCGCTAGACTAATATGCTTTACATTCTGTATTCATTTTACAATTTTAACTTATTTTTGGCCACTTAAATATTTGTATGTTATGTTCCAGGTTTATTAACTGTGCCAGAAAGGAGGAGGAACAGAACCTTGTAGCCTTTCAGCACTGCGGCAAAATTTATTACAGGACTTGCAAGCCTGTTCCTCCTCGGTGCGAGCTGCTGGTCTGGTATGGTGATGAATATGCCAAGGAACTCGGTATCAAATGGACCACAATGTCGGTGGCAAAACAAGATCCAAAATGTAAGGATTCTGACCAAAATTGGGAACTGTAGCCAAAGTATCATTTGTTTTCTGTTACACTCTCAAAGGTGTTTGATAAAGTGCGACGTAATAGACTTGTTAGCAAAATTGAAGCCCATGGGATCAAAGGGGGAATGTTAGCGTTGATTCAAAATTGACCATGAGACAGAACGCAAAGAGTGGTGCTGAATTTTTGTTTGAGACTAGAGGGAAGTATACAGTGGTATCCCCCAGGGGTCAGTATTCGGACTCCTGCTCTTCTGATACATATTTATGATTCAGACTTTGAAAATTGGGGGTATAATTTCAATGTTTGCAGATGACACAAAGCTTGGAAACGTAGTAAACAGTGAAAAGGATAGTAGAAGTTTCCAGGAAGACTAATGAAATGGGAAGTTATATGGCAGATGAAATTTAATGCAGAACAGTGTGAAGTGATACATTTTGGAAGGAAAACTGAGGAGAGGCAACATAAATTAAATGATAACATTTTAAAGTGGGTGCAGGAACAGACACCTTGGGATTCACAGACTCAAATCTTTGAAGGTGGCAGGGCATATTGTTAAGGCTATTAATAAATCATTTGGAACCCTAGGCTTTATCAATAGAGGCATGGAGTACCAACACAAGGAAATTATGGTAAACCTTTATAAATCACTGTTTAGGCCTCAGCTAGAGTATTGTGTCCAAATCTGTGCACTACACTTTAGAAGGAATGTCAAAGCCTTAGAGAGGTTGCAAAGGAGATTTACCAGAATCATACCAGGGATGGGAGACTTCAGTTATCTCAAAGTAAAGGATCCTCTGGGAAAGAGTGATCATAATATGATAGAATATCACATTGGGCTTGAGAGTGAAATACTTATGTCTGAACTAGTGTCTTAAACTTAAATAAAGCCAATTACATAGGTATGAGTGGTGTGTTGGCTATGGTAGATTGGAAAATTAGATTAGAAGATATGATGGTAGATAAACATTTAAAAACATATTCCATTATTCTCAGTGAATATACATTCCTTTGAGAATTAAAAACTCCTGTTGAAAACTGATCCATCCTTGGCTAACTGAAGAAGTTAAGGATAGTATTGGATTAAAAGAGGCTTATAATGTTTCAAAGAATAGTAATAAGCTTTAGAGACCATCAAAGAATGATTGATAAAAAGGGAGAAAATAGAATAGGAGAGTAAAGTAGCAAGAAATATAAGAACAGATTGTAAGAGTATCTACAAGTATGTAGAACGGAAGAGAGTAGCAAAAGTAAGCATTGATCCCTTAGAAGCTGAGACAGGAGAAATTATAATGGGGAATAAGGAAATGGCAGAGACCTTAAACAAATATTTTGTATCTGTTTTCACAGTAGAAGACACACAAAACATACCAAAAATAGTGGGAATGATTAAGAACGGTAGAGAAAAAGTACTTGAGAAAATAATGGGACTAAAAGCCAACTCATCCCCTGAACCCCTACATCCTCGGGTTCTACAAGCAATAACTGCAGAGATAGTGGGTGCATTGGTTGTGATTTTCCAAAATTCCCTAGATTCTAGAACAGTTCCAGCGGATTGGAAGGTAGCAAATGTAACACTGCTATTCAAGAAAGGAGGGAGAGAGAAAACATAGAACTACCGTCCAGTTAGCTTGACATCAATTGTCGAGAAAATGCTGGAATCCATTATTAAGGAAGTGGTAACAGGGCATTTAGAAAATCGTAATATCATTAGGCAGAGTCAACATGGTTTTATGAAAGAGAAATCGTGTTTAACAGATTTATTAGAGTTTTTTGAGGATGTATCTCGCAGGGTAGATAGTAAATTTGGATTTCCAAAAGGCATTCGATAAGGTGCCACATAAAAGGTTGTTATGCAAGATAAGGGTTAAACATAGCAACATAGAAGATAGGAGCAGGAGTAGGCCATTCGGCCCCTCGAGGCTGCTCCACCATTCAATGCGATCATGGCTGATCATCCAAGTTCCGTACCCGGTCCCTGCTTTCACCCCATCCCCCTTGATCCCGTTAGCATTAAGAAATATATCCAACTCCTTCTTGAATATATTTAATGAATTGGCCTCTACTGCCTTCTGTGGTAGAGAATTCCACAGGTTCACCACTCTCTGGGTGAAGAAATTCCTCCTCATTTCTGTTCTAATAGGCCTACCCCTTATCCTTAGACTGTGAACCCTGGTTCTGGACTCCCCGACCATCGGGAACATCCTTCCTGCATCTAGTCTGTCCAGTCCTGTCAAAATTTTATAATTTTCAATGAGATCCCCTCTCATTCTTCTAAACTCCAGCGAGTATAAGCCCAATCGACCCAATCTCTCCTCATACATCATTCCTGCCATCCCAGGTACCAGCCTGGAGAATCTTCGCTGAACTCCTTCCATGGCCAGAATATCCTTCCTCAGATAAGGCCACCAAAACTGCACACAATACTCAAGATGTGGTCTCACCAAGGCCCTGCAGCAAGACCTCCTTGTTCCTGTACTCAAACCCTCTCGCTATGAAGGCCAACATATCATTTGCCTTCTTAACCGCCTGCTGCGACTGATGCACAAGGACACCCAGGTCTCGTTGCAGTTCCCCTTCTCCCAATCTATTGCCATTCAGATAATAATCTACCTTCCTGTTTTTGACACCAAAGTGGATAACCTCACATTTATCCACGTTATGTTGCATCTGCCATGCTTCTGCCCAATCACCCAAGCTGTCCAAATCATCCTGGAGTTTCTCGGCATCCTCCTCACAGCACACACGCCCACCCAGTTTTGTGTCGTCTGCAAATTTGGAGATATTACATCTAGTTCCCTTATCTAGATCATTAATATATATTGTGAATAGCTGGGGTCCAAGGACCGATCCCTGCGGTACCCCACTAGCCACTGCCTGCCAGTCGGAAAAAGACCCATTTATTCCAACTCTTTGCTTTCTATCTGCCAACCAGTTCTCTATCCAAGTCAATACCTTGCCCCCAGTCCCATGTGCCTTAACTTTACACGCTAATCTCTTATGTGGGACCTTATCGAAAGCCTTCTGAAAGTCCAAGTACACCACATCCACTGGTTCTCCCTTATCTATTTTACCAGTTATATCCTCAAAAAATTCCAGTAGATTAGTCAAGCACGATTTACCTTTTGTAAATCCATGTTGACTTTGTCCGATCCTGTCACTGTTTTCCAAGTGCTCTGCCACTCGGAAAAAGACCCGTTTATTCCAACTCTTTGCGTTCTATCTGCCAACCAGTTCTCTATCCAAGTTCATGCGGTTGAGGGTAATTTATCAGCATGGATAGAGGATTGGTTGATGGACAGAAAACAGAGTAGGGATAAACGCATCATTTTCGGGTTGGCGGGCTGTAACTAGTGGGGTGCCGCAAGGATCAGTACTTGGGCCTCAGCTATTCACAATTTATATTAATAACTTAGATGAAGGGACCGAGTGTAATGTATCCAGGTTTGCTGACATTACAAAACTTGGTGGGAAAGTGAGCTATGAGGAGGACACAAAGAGCCTGCAAAGGGGTATAGACAGGTTAAGTGAGTGGGCAATAAGGTGGCAGATGGAGTATAATGTGAGGAAATCTGAGGTTATTCAGTTTGGTAGGAAGAATAGAAAAACAGAATATTTTTTAAATGGTGAGGAACTATTAAATGTTGGTGTTCAGAAAGATTTAGGTGTCCTCTCACAGGAAGCACAGAGTTAGCAAGCAGGTACAGCAAGCAATTAGGATGGCAAATGGCAAGACGGTCTTTATTGCAAGGGGGCTGTAGGACAAGATTAAGGAAGTCTCGCTACAATTGTGCAGGGCTTTGGTGAGACCACACCTGGAGTACTGTGCACAGTTTTGGTCACCTTATCTGAGGAAGGATATACTTGCCTTAGAGGCGGTGCAACAAAGGTTCACTAGATTGATTCCTGGGATGAGCGGGTTATCCTATGAGGAGAGATTGAGTAGATTGAGCCTATACACTGGAGTTTAGAAGAATGAGGGGTGATCTCATTGAAACATATAAGATTCTGAGGGCGATTGTAGGGTAGACTGAGAGGCTGTTTCCCCTGGCTGGACAGTCGAGAACTAGGGGGCATAGTCTCAGGATAAGGGGTCGGCCATTTAAGACTGAGGTGAGGAGGAATTTCTTCACTCAGGGAGTTGTGAATCTTTAGAATTCTCTGCCCCAAAGGGCTATGGATGCTGAGTCATTGAGTATATTCAATGCTGAGATAGATAGACTTTGGAATCTAGGGGAATCAAGGGATATGGAGATTGGGCAGGAAAGTGGAGTTGAGGTCGAAGATCAGTCATGATCTTATTGAATGGTGGAGAAGGATCGAGGGGCCGTATGGCCAACTCCTGCTCCTAATTCTTATGTTCTTATATAATATAACATAAAAACAGAAAATGCTGGCAATACTCAGCAGGTCAGACAGCATCTGTGGAGAGAGAAACAGAGTTAACGTTTCAGGTCGATGACCCTTCGTCAGAACTCTTATGTCCTTATGTTATGTATAGAGACTAAAGAAGCTGGGGTTGTTCTCCTCAGAGCAGAGCAGGTTAAGGGCATTTTTAATAGAGGTGTTCAAAATTATGTGGTGTTTTGATAAGAGTAGATAGAGAGAAACTGTTTCCACTGGCAGGAGGGTCAGTAACCAGAGGCCAAAGATAAAAAGTCAGGGCAGATGAGGTAAAATCTTTTGACGCAGCGAGTTGTTATGATCTGCAACGGACTGCCTGAAAGGGTGCTGGCAGCAGCTTCAATAATAACTACAGAAGTTGTTCATCCCAGTTTGGCATAAAAATAAAACAAAAAAGGTGACTCAACCGTGGCTAACAAGGGAAATTAGGGATAGCATAAGATCCAAGGAGAGGACATACAAATTGGCCAGAAAAAGCAATAATCCTGAGGATTGGGAGCAGTTTAGGATTCAACAAAAGAGGACAAAGGGATTAATTAAGAAAGGGAAAATAGAGTATGAGAGTAAGCTTGCAGGGAACATAAAAACCGACTGTAAAAGCTTTTATAGATATGTGAAGAGAAAAAGATTGGTGAAGCCAAGCGTAGGTCCCTTGCAGTCAGAACCGGGGGAATTTATAATGGGGAACAAAGAAATGGCAGACCAACTAAATACATATTTTGGTTCTGTCTTCACAAAGGAGGACACAAATAACCTCCCAGAGATGCCGGGGAACATAGGGTCTGATGAAAGGGTGGAACTGAAAGAAATCAGTATTTGTAGGGAAATGGTGTTAGGGAAATTGATGGGACTGAAGGTTGATAAATCCCCAGGGCCTGATAATTTACATCCTCGGGTACTTAAGGAAGTGGCCCTAGAAATAGTAGATATATTGCTGGTCATCTTCCAGAACTCAATAGACTCTGGAACAGTATCCATGGATTGGAGGGTAGCTAATGTTACCCCACTATTCAAAAAAGGTGGTAGAGAGAAAACGGGGGAATTATAGACTGGTAAGCCTGACATCGGTAGTGGGGAAAATGCTAGAGTCCATTATAAAAGATGTAATAGCAGAGCACTTGGAAAGCAGTGACAGGATCGGACAAAGTAAACATGGATTTACAAAAGGTAAATCATGCTTGACTAATCTACTGGAATTTTTTGAGGATGTAACTGGTAAAATAGATAAGGGAGAACCAGTGGATGTGGTGTATTTGGACTTTCAGAAGGCTTTCGATAAGGTCCCACATAAGAGATTAGCGTGCAAAATTAAGGCACATGGGATTGGGGGCAAGGTATTGACTTGGATAGAGAACTGGTTGGCAGACAGAAAGCAAAGAGTTGGGATAAACAGGTCTTTTTCCAAGTGGCAGGCAGTGACTAGTGGGGTACCGCAAGGATCGGTCCTAGGACCCCAGCTATTCACAATATATATTAATGGTCTAGACAAGGGAACTAGATGTAATATCTCCAAATTTGTAGACAACACAAAGCTGGGTGGGCGTGTGTGCTAGGAGGAGGATGCCGAGAAACCCCAGGATGATTTGGACAGGTTGGGTGATTGGGCAGAAGCATGGCAGATGCAATATAATGTGGATAAATCTCAGGTTATCCACTTTGGTGGCAAAAACAGGAAGGCAGATTATTATCTGAATGGCAATAGATTGGGAGAAGAGGAAGTGCAAAGAGACCTGGGTGTCCTTGTGCACCAGTCGCTGAAGGTAAGCATGCAGGTGCAGCAGGCGGTTAAGAAGGCAAATGATATGTTGGCCTTCATAGCGAGAGGGTTTGAGTGCAGGAACAAGGATGTCTTGCTGCAGTTGTACAGGGCCTTGGTGAGACCACATCTTGAGTATTGTGTGCAGTTTTGGTCGCCTTATCTGAGGAAGGATGTTCTTGCCATGGAAGGAGTTCAGCGAAGATTCACCAGGCTGATACCTGGGATGGCAGGAATGACGTATGAGGAGAGATTGGGTCGATTGGGCATATACTCGCTGGAGTTTAGAAGATTGAGAGGGGATCTCATTGAAACCTATAAAATTCTGTCAGGCCTGGACAGACTAGATGCAGGAAGGATGTTCCCGATGGTCGGGGAGTCCAGAACCAGGGGTCACAGTCTAAGGATAAGGGGTAAGCCATTTAGGACTGAAATGAGGAGGAATTTCTTCACCCAGAGAATGGTGAACCTGTGGAATTCTCTGCCACAGAGGGCGGTGGATGCCAATTCATTAAATATATTCAAGAAGGAGTTGGATATATTTCTTAAGGCTAAAGGGATCACGGGATATGGGGAGAAGGCAGGGAAGTGGTACTAATTGGATAACTCTACAAAGAGCCGGCACAGACATGATGGCCCAAATGGCCTCCTGCTGTGCAATATGGTTCTATGATAATTGGCTGACTTGTGACTTTTATGTTCTAATAGAGGATAGAGAGCAGGTGGAAGCTTGAGGTGTAACTAAGTTTTGTATCTGCTTTAACGGTTCCCAGTTTCCCTACCTGGACAGTGGGTGAGGTGGGATAGTTGCCCTCAGTACTCTTGGACTGGGAAGGGATGAATTCAGCAAGTGTCTCCCCTCCTGATCCCTATACAGTGACTCTTTGGTGTGTCAATGATCCTCAGTTGGTCTCACTGTTGTCTCTCAGACAATGGTTGTTATCCACAGTAGAATAGGCTCTGAGGTCAGGAACTGCCCCCTTAAAACTCATCCTCCTACTTTCCAGCTGAAGAACGAATTGCTCTCACATCGAGCGTTGGATGTACTCGGGATGGCCCAAAGTCCTTTACACCATTGAGTTACATTGAGAAGAGCGATCGCTGTCGTTCTGTTCGCAAATTCAGCAGCACAGTTTCCACACAGCAAGATCCCACAAACAGCAATGAGATAAATGGTCTGGTAATGAGATTGTTCTTGTCCAACTTAACAGGCTGACAAACATAGAAACATAGAAACATAGAGATAGGAACAGGAGTAGGCCATTCGGCCCTTCGAGCCTGCTCCGCCATTCAATGAGATCATGGCTGATCTTCGTCTGAGATCATAGCTGATCTTACCAGTTCAGTACCCCGTCCCCGCCTTTTCTCCGTAACCCTTAATCCCCTTAGCCTTCAGAAATATATCCAATTCTCTCTTGAAAATATTTATTGAATTAGCCTTCGCAGCCCTCTGTGGCAGGGAATTCCACAGGCTCACCACTCTTTGAGTGAAGAAATTCTTCCTCATCTCTGTTTTAAATGATTTGCCCGCTATTTTTAGACTGGCCCCTGGTTCTGTGCTCCCCGGCCATTGGAAACATTCTCTCTGAATTCAGCCTGTCCAGGCCTGCCATAATTTTATATGTTTTGATGAGATCCCCTCTCAATCTTCTAAACTCCAGTGAGTACAAGCCCAAACTATTTAATCTCTCTTCGTAGGTCATTCCCGCCATTCCAGGTATCAGCCTGGTGAATCGCCGTTGCACTCTTTCCATGGCAAGAACATCCTTCCGCAGATGGGGCGACCAAAACTGTACACAATACTCCAGATGCGGTCTCACCAGCACCTTGTACAGCTGTAGTAAGGTATCCCTATTCCTATACTCGAACCCCCTTGATATGAAGGCCAACATACCATTTGCCTTCTTAATCGCCTGTTGCACCTGCATGCTCTCCTTCAGTGACTGGTGCACAGGAACACCCAGGTCCCTCTGCACTTCCCCATCTCCCAATCTATTGCCATTTAGATAATAATCTACCCTCCTGTTTTTACCCCCAAAGTGGATAACCTCGCATTTATCCACATTATAGTGCATCTGCCACGTATCCGCCCATTCCCCCAACCTGTCCAAATCGCACTGTAGCCTCCTGACATCCTCATCAGAGCCCACCCCTCCTCCTAGTTTAGTGTCGTCAGCGAATTTGGAAATATTGCATCCAATTCCCTGATCCAGATCATTTATATATATTGTGAACAGCTGGGGTCCCAGGACAGATCCTTGCGGCACCCCGCTGGTCACTGCCTGCCACTCCGAAAACGAGCCGTTTATTCCAACTCTCTGTTTTCTATCCGCCAGCCAGTTCTCTATCCACGTTAATACTTTGCCCCCAATCCCATGAGCCTTAATTTTGCATGATAATCTTTTGTGTGGAACCTTATCGAAGGCTTTCTGGAAGTCAAGGTACACCACATCCACTGGCTCTCCCCCATCTATTTTACCAGTTACTTCCTCAAAAAATTCCAGCAGATTAGTCAAACACGATTTACCCTTTGTAAATCCATGTTGACTCTGTCCGATCCTTTCCCCATTTGTCAAGTGCTCCGCTATTTTATCCTTAATAATGGACTCTAGCATTCTGCCCACAACCGATGTAAGGCTTACTGGTCTATAATTCCCTGCTTTCTCTCTACCCCCCTTTTTAAATATTGGGGTAACATTAGCTACCCTCCAATCCACGGGTACTGTTCCCGAGTCAATGGAGTTCCGGAAGATGATCCTTAGAGCATCTGCTATCTCCAGGGCCACCTCCTTAAGTACCCTAGGATGTAGTTTATCAGGCCCCGGGGATTTGTCGGCCTTCAGTCCCCTCAACTTACCCAACACCATATCCCTAGAGATACTAATTTCTGTCAGCTCCTCCCTCTCATTAGTCCCTATGTTTGCCGATATTCCTGGGAGGTTATTTGTGTCCTCCTTTGTGAATACAGAACCAAAGTATGAGTTTAATTGGTCTGCCATTTCCTTATTCTCCATTATATATTCTCCCGAATCGGACTGCAAGGGACCGACTTGGGATTTTACCAGTCTTTTCCTCCTGATATACCGATAAAAGCTTTTGCAGTCTGTCTTTATGTTTGCTGCAAGTTTACTTTCGTATTCTATTTTCCTCTTCCTGATTAATCCCTTTGTCCTCTTTTGCTGTATCCTGTACTGCCCCCAATCTTCCGGTCTGGTGCTTTTTTTTGCCAGTTGATATGCCCTTTTTTTTGATTTTATGCTGTCCCTAATTTCCCTCGTTATCCACGGTTGAGTCACCTTTTTAGGTTTATTTTTATGCCAAACCGGTATAAACATGTTCTGGAATTCTTCCATTCTATCTTTGAATGCTTGCCATTGTCTATCCACTGTCAATCCCCCCAGAAACACCACCCAATCAATCTTACCCAATTCCCGTCTCATACCCTCGTAATTCCCTTTATTTAAGTTCTGGACCTTAGTCTCTGATTCAATTTCCTCACTCTCCATCTCGACTGAGAGCTCGATCATATTATGATCGCTCTGACCCAAGGGGCCTCGTACAAGAAGATTGCTGATAAGTCCCTTCTCGTTGCACAATACCCAGTCTAAAATGGCCTGATCTCGAGTCGGCTCCTCGACATATTGGTCCAGATAACCGTCCCGAAAACATTCCAGGAATTCCTCCTCCTCAGAATTTTTACTAATTTGGGTAGTCCAATCAATATGTAAATTAAAGTCACCCATGATGACAGCTGTGCTCTTATCGCACGCTTCTCTAATTTCCCTTTTTATGCCTTCCCTCACCTCCATATTACTATTTGGAGGCCTATATATCACACCCACTAACGTTTTCCTCCCCTTGCTATTTCTCATTTCTACCCATACAGATTCCGTTTCATCCGAGTTAATATCCTTCCTTTCCATTGCATTAATCCCCTCCTTTACCAGCAATGCTACCCCACCTCCCCTACCTTTTTGCCGATCCTTCCTAAATATTGTATATCCCTGGATGTTAAGTTCCCAGCCTTGCCCACCCTGCAGCCACGTTTCTGTAATCCCAATCAAATCATACTTGTTTACCTCTATTTCCACAACTAATTCATCCACCTTGTTCCTAATGCTTCTAGCATTAAGATACAAAGCCTTCAGGCTTGCTTTTTTCACACTCTCATTATGAATTAGTTTGGCCCTTTGTGTTTCTCTCCTTTGCTTATTGCTTCTCACCTTTCTACCATCTATTTCTGACTTCATATGACTTCCCTCTTTTCCACTACCTAGGTTCCCATCCCCCTGCCAAATTAGTTTAAATCCTCCCGAACCGCCCTAGAAAATATTATCCCGAGGACATCGGCTCCCTCACAGTTCAGGTGTAGACCATCCCCTTGGTACAGGTCACTCCTCCCCAAGAACTGGTTCCAATGCCTCAAGAATTTAAATCCCTCTCCCTTGCACCACTGCTCAAGCCACGTATTTAGCTTATCTATCTTACTCTCTCTAAACTTATTAGCTCGTGGCACTGGTAGCAAGCCAGAGATTACTACCTTTGAGGTCCTACTTTTCAATTTAGCTCCTAACTCCCTAAATTCAGCTTGTAGGACCTCCTCCCTCTTTTTACCTACATCGTTGGTACCTACATGTACCACGACAACTGGCTGATCTCCCTCCCCCTTCAGAATGCTCTGCACCCGCTCCGAGACATCCTTGACCCTTGCACCAGGGAGGCAACATACCATCTTGGAGTCTCGGTCTCGGCCACAGAAACTCCTATCTATCCCCCTTACAATTGAATCCCCTATCACTATAGCCCTATCCCTCTTTTTCCCGCCCTTCTGTGCAGCAGAGCCAGTCATGGTGCCCTGAACCTGGCTGCTGGTGCCTTCCCCTGATAAGTCATCTCCCCCAACAGTACCCAAAACGGTAAACCTGTTTAGCCCGGTTTGAAAGATGACACCTCTGACAGTGCAGCACTCGCTCAGTACAGCACTGCAGTGTCAGCCTGGATTATGTTCTCAAGTCTCTGGGGTGGGACATAAACCCACAACCTCTGACTCCGAGGTGAGAGTGCGAAATACTGAGCTGAGGCTGATAGAGGTTATCATATTTTTGGACACGGAAATACTGCCCACCCCCCTACATCTAGTAATGTTTTCACATATTGCCTCCAACGTGATATTTTCTAATGCCTGCCGAGGCAATGTGACACCCCCACCCCACTGAGACATTGTCCCCCACACCTCCATTGAGACAGTGTTACACCCCCACCCCACTGAGACATTGTTCCCCACACCTCCATTGAGACAGTGTTACACCCCCACCCCACTGAGACATTGTTCCCCCCACCTCCATTGAGACAGTGTTACACCCCCACCCCACTGAGACATTGTTCCCCACACCTCCATTGTGACAGTGTTGCACACCCACCCCTACTGAGACATTGTCCCCCACACCTCCATTGAGACAGTGTTATACCCCCACCCCACTGAGACATTGTTCCCCACACCTCCATTGAGACAGTGTTACACCCCCACCCCTACTGAGACATTGTTCCCCACACCTCCATTGAGACAGTGTTACACACCCCTACTGAGACATTGTCCCCCACACCTCCATTGAGACAGTGTTACACCCCCACCCCTACTGGGACATTGTTCCCCACACCTCCATTGAGACTGTGTTACACCCCCACCCCACTGAGACATTGTTCCCCACACCTCCATTGAGACAGTGTTACACCCCCACCCCACTGAGACATTGTCCCCCCACACCTCCATTGAGACAGTGTTACACCCCCACCCCACTGAGACATTGTCCCCCCACCCCTCCATTGAGACAGTGTTACACCCCCACCCCTACGGAGACAATGTCTCCCACACCTCCATTGAGACAGTGTTACACCCCCTTGCCCCCCCCAGCTGAAGCAATATTCCCCAGTCCCTCACTGAGGTGGTGTTTCTCCCCACACCACTGATTGATGCTGTTCCCCACAAACTCCAAGGCAGCTAAGCCATTGTCCCCACCCCCACCCTCTATGGAGGCAGTGCTACACTCTCCCATTTCCCCCTCTCTCATTCTCTCTTCCAAACCTTGGTCCAGTCATTCCCCCACTCTCTAACCTTGCTTGACTTGAGACTGCCCAATGTCAGGGAAAATTGAATACTTATATAGTTAGTATCCATTTTTATAAATATAAATATTTATTGACTGCCCAATGTCAAGGAAAATTGAATATTTATCACATAGCTAGAATCCATATTTATGAGTTTTATAAATATAAATATTTTTTGAATAATGGCCCAGAAATTCGGGTCGAGGGCTTCCCGCATGTGTAAGCCCCCGACCTGCACTTACCTAGCGCGCCGGCCATTGAGCTTTGGGCTCCTGTGGAATTTCAATCCTGGGCCTCCTCCAACTGCCAGCGCGCAGTGCGTGCGTATCCCGGGGCGCAGTTAGTTTGATGCATCCCCTGGAATCACGTGGGCCATGGGGAGCCTTGCGACTGCTTTTTATATGTGTAACTTGTGGAGACTTACCCTCCCGGGAAACCTGCAAAAAAAAGTAAGTTCGATGCGCACGCGCAGCCTCTCCGGCGCACGCGTTCGAACTCTGAACCCCTTCTTTCAGGGGAACGGAAGTGCCGGTTTCCCGCGCATGCGCAGTGCATGCAGGAAATAAGCACTTCCATTGGGCTTACGGGTGAGTACCCCATGCGTACTCACCCGTGGAGACCCGAATTCCTGGGCCATTATGTTATTACAAAACTTACTTGGAGTCGCTCAAGTTGAGTAATTGAGCATTCCCTGCTACAAGGAAATATGTATCCCCCATTAATTACTACATTTAAACAGGTTTATGTAAACTGAGCTTTTCCCATGTCCATTCACGTGTGCACTTTGGCTACCGCTCCGGACCCGAGCCATTCAGTACGTTTCCACTTTCTACCCCTCTTTTCCTTTGCTCTCTGTCCCTCCCTGACCGCTCTCTCCTGTCGTCATTGTTACGTCCGTGTATAAGAAGACACAGACTGCGGAGAACGGTACAATAGGTGTTTACTCAACGTGGCTCAGACTGCAACTGATCTGTACAGATTACTACTCAGCGTTATATACAGGTGTGGTCACTGCCGGTACAACAGTATACATGAGCTGTAAAAAGTAGTTCCCCCCTTAAAGGTACATACATTACAATTCCTCCCCTTTTAGATTAACAGTACCATAACACTCATTTAACAATTAAATATCAACTAATTACAATTAACACTTTTAACATGCAACATTAGCTGAAAATAGTCTATTTATAAATTCAGTCTTTGGGGAGGCTTCCTGATCCTTTCTGGATAGCGCCTTTCCCGAGTGTCTTGCTCTTGGTGCGGAGACGATTCTGGCACCCTGTCGTCAGTTGGTTCATCAGCTTCCGATGCTACTGTTTCTGGGGTAGATGCGACCTGTACGTCGGGTTCATCACCAGGTACGTATGGGCAAGGCATGGGGTTGACTTGTTCCTGTGACTCTGGGATCTGGTCAGCATGGCGTCTCACGATGCTCTCCCTGATGTCCACTGTGTACATTAGTGGGCCCTGCCATGTGCATATCGTTCCTGGCTGCCATTTTTCTGTTCGGTAGTCGCGGGCCAAGACTGGTTGCCCTACATTGAAGCTCCTTGTTGGCTTCTCATGGATGTGCTGGAATTGCTTACTCTCAACATCTCTTCATACGTTTGGTCTGAGCAAATCCAGGCGAGATCTTAACCTTCGGTTAAAGAACATCATGGCTGGGGCCTGGTTGGTGACTGCATGTGTCGCATTCCGGTAGGCGAACAGGAAATTGACCACCTTGTGCTGCTGTGGAATGTTGTCATTGTACATAGCCTTTATTGCCTTCTTAAAGGTTAGTGCGAACCTCTCAGCCAATCCATTTGTGGCTGGATGATACGGGGCGGATGTGTAATGCCTTACCCCATTCTTTTTCAAGATCCTCCGGAACTCTTCGGACACAAACTGTGGTCCGTTGTCGGAGCAAATCTGTTCTGGCAAGCCATTCCTGGCAAAAATGGTCCGTAGGACTGCAATAGTTTTCTCCGTGGTGGTGGAGAACATTTTGATGACCTCAGGCCATTTTGAGTGCGCATCCACGGCTATTAAAAACATTGAGTCCATGAATGGACCAGCAAAATCAATATGCACCCGTTGCCATGGAGATGAGGGCCACTCCCATGGGTGTAGAGGGGCCTGTGGTGGTGCATTTTGGACTTTCTGGCATCCTGAGCAGCTCTTGGTCAGGTCCTCGATTTGTTTATCGATTCCTGGCCACCACACCTAAGCCCTGGCTAGGCTTTTCACTTTTACCCCTTCCAGATGACCCTCATGAAGCTCATTGAGCACTCTATCCCTTAACCTGGGTGGAATTACCACTCGGGATCCACACATCAAGGTCCCCCAGCACACTGACAGCTGTTCTCTCCTTGTCGAGTATGCTGGCAACAGTGAGTCGCCATGTGCTGGCCATCCCTTCACCGTCAAATCATATACCCGAGACAGTGTCGGGTCATTTCGGGTTTCCTTTTCGATACAAGTGTTAGTTACTGGTAGGCATTCAACTATAGTCGAATGGAATATTTCGACAGGATCCACTGCTGGTGCTTCCTCCGCAGTAGGCAGTGGCAGGCGTGATAGCCCATCAGCATTTCCATGCTGTTTCGTGCCCTTATATTCAATCTCATAGTGGTGCGCCCCTAGAAAAAGCGACCATCTTTGTAGTCATTGCGCAGTCATCACCGGAACGCCCTTCTTCGGAGTAAAAATGGAGACAAGAGGCTGGTGGTCAGTCAGCAAGGTGAATTTCTGCCCGTGCAGATAGTGATTGAACTTTTTCACTCCCCACACTAGGCTGAGGGCCTCCCTGTCAATCTGGGCATAGTTACGCTCGGCTGAGGTTAGTGATCGTGACGCAAAGGCTAATGGCCTCTCTGAGCCGTCCGAGAATTTGTGCGACAGCACCGCTCCAATGCCGTTGGGTGACGCATCACATGCCAACCGAATTGGTAATGCTGGGTTGTAATGGGCCAGTACCTCTTTCGATGTGATTAGTGTTTTGCTCTTCTGGAAAGCTCGTCTACATTCATCACTCCACTTCCATGGCACCCCAGTTTGCAGTAGGGTGTTCAGTGGGTGTAGTGTTGTAGACAAATTTAGCAAGAACTTATGGTAGTAGTTTACCAGCCCGAGGAAGGACCTCAGTTGTGACACATTTTCCGGTGCTGGAGCCTTGACTACTGCCTCAATCTTCTCTGGGGACTTATGTAACCCCTCTTTATCGATAACATGGCCACAATACGAGATTTGTTTTTTTAAAAACTCGCATTTGGGGCGGTTAGCTCGGAGCCCATATTCCTGCAATCTAGTGAGCACCTGCTCCAGGTTGGCAAGGTGATCACTGTCATTTTCGCCCGTGACCAGGATGTCGTCCAAATAACACTGGGTCCCTGGGATCCCTTGCAGGACTTGTTCCATTGCCCTCTGCCAAATAGCCGGAGCTGATGCTACCCCGAATACCAACTGGTTGTATTGGTAGAGACCTTTATGGGTGTTAATTGTGAGGTTTTTTTTTGATGCTTCTTCTACCCCCATTTGCAGATACGCCTGGGCCAGATCAATCTTAGTGAAGCGTTTCCCTCCAGATAGCGAGGCAAAAATATCTTCAATCCACGGAAGTGGATATTGTATGGTGTGAAGGACCGGGTTCACTGTTACCTTAAAGTCCCCACAGATGCGAACCTTCTTTGGTTCCCCAGGCATGCTGCTCAACGACTTTTCATCACAGGGACGATGGGTGTAGCCCACTCACTCCAGTCTACCTTGGACAGTACACCTGAACGTTCCAGACTCTCCAACTCTGCTTCGACGGCTGGGCGGATCGCATAAGGTACCGGTCTGGCCTTAAAAAGTTTTGGGCTTGCGTTTTCTTCAATTTTAATCGTCGCTGTCATGCCTTTTAGTGTTCCGAGTCCTTGCTGGAACACTTCTTTCGCATCAGTTAGGATCTTTGACAGTCGCCCAGGTGTGACGTCGTCATCCTTTTTGTCAGCCACAGTCAGTGCCTTTATGGAATGCCAATCCAGTTGTATTTTCCGGATCCATTCACGTCCCAGTAATGGTGGTCCTCCATCTTGCTATACATACAGGTCAAGTTTTGGTGTTTCCTTATCGTTATATATAACGGTCACTCTTATTTTTCCTTTGGGGTAGACTTTTTGCCCCGCATACGTCTTCAAAATAATTTTTGTGTCTCTCAAGGGTATGTGTGAGACTAGCCATTCATAGTCCCATCGGTTTATGACTGTTAGGGCTGATCCTGTGTCCAATTCCATCTTTACCTGGACTCCTGCTATCTTGAGAGTGACCCAAATGGTTCGGTGATCCTCCGTTGTGATCACATTATGTAGTTTCAGACAACTCAGTTCCCTGCTTTTGGAGTCGTTATCACTCTTTTGTTCGTCTGAACTATTCTCCGTCATCTTATGTACCTTCTGGTACTTTCCTTTGGTAGGTTTCTTATTGCTGGTTTCTTTCCCGACCTGCAGACTCGTGCTATGTGTCCTACTTTTCCACACTGTCTGCATACTTTGTCTTTGAACCAGCAATCATTCTGGTCATGTGTTGTTCTGCCGCAGCGATAGCACTTCTCTGTTCCATATGACATTTCGTTTGTGCCATATTCTTGCGGTCTCTGTTGTATCCCTGCAGCACCCCGTGCTGCTGCTTCATATGATACCGCAATGCTGAAAGCCTTTTCTAGCGTAAGGTCCTTTTCAGATAAAAGCCGTTTCTGGGTTCCTTCACTTTGAAGCCCACACACAAACTTATCCCTTAAGGTATCTGCCAGTCCCGCTCAAAACTGGCAGTGTTTCGATAGTTTGCATAGTTCTGTTAAATAATCAGCATTGCTTTCATCCTTATGCTGGTTCCGTTTGTGAAACTTGAATCCTTCTGCTATCAGCAGCGGTGTGGGGGTTAAATGTTCCTTTAGTATCGTTACGATATCTTCAAAACTCTTTTCCATTGGCTTCGTTGGGGTTACTAGATTTCGTAAAAAACCATACGTCTTTGCACCCATTAAATTTAACAATACCGATGCTTTCTTGTCGTCTGACATCCGATTTGCCTTGCAGTACACCTCTATTCGTTCAACATATGTAGTCCAATCTTCGACTTCACTGTCAAATGCGGTGATACTGCCACTCTTCAGCATTTTGGGTGTGGTTTAAAATGGCGTCTCCCAATGGCTTAAAATGGCATCTCCCGCGCTTTCCTTCCTCCCCCGCTGCTGCCGACGCCGCTCCCGGCGGTTCTCGTGGCAATGGCGGCGCCCTGTAGGTTTCGTGCGTTTCTCCTGCGCTGCTGCCAGCGCCACTCTCGGCGGTCCTCGTGGCAATGGCGGCACCTCGCGGGTTTCTGCACGTCTCTCTCTCCCTCTCTCCAACACTGCTCGGCCCCTGAACACCGGCTGCGCCCTGTGCGCTCTGCCCTCTCTCTCTCTCCCCCATCGACGCTGCTCGGCCCTTTGCTGTGCCGCTCGGTCGGGCTCTAGCCCGCCGCTGTCTGGGAAGGGTCTGCGCACTACCTGTTGCCAGCCCGTTTCGCTGGACCACCTCAACTGGAAAGCCAAGCCTGGCTCTCGACAGCCTCCCCCGCAATTCTCGAGTCTCTGCTGGATGACTGGGCGGTTGCCCGTGGCCGATGCCCGAGTCTCTGGCCTTGACCTCCAATCCACTGATCTCCAGGAACGAATCCCCGGGAGGTGATGCAGAGTTGCAGGTAGGTTCTGTTGTGTATGTAATATGTGTGCTACTTTGAACCTATGGACAGGACTGCACTACTTGTTGGGCGTAGTGATACGCAGTACCACTCCTGGCCATAGGGGTATAAATAGTACTGTGGGTACTGATCCCCCTCAGTTCCCGCCTGTGGGCATGAAGTAAAGACCTATGTGCAGTCCCTACCTCCAACCAGTAAAGGCCTGTTTGAGTTATACGTTTAAGTCTTTGTGTTAATTGTTCAATACAATACACATACTTAACACTGGCGACGAGTCAGGCTCTTACCCTGCGGCAGTTATTCCAGGCGGCTTCGTCCAAAGACAGGACGTTGAAGAGAGGTTTCAATCCTCAACACCCCACTCAAAACTGAAGGGCAGCAGAAATCCTGACAGCTTCCAGCGACTGGAAGCGACAGGCATTAGGACCCTGAAGCCTCCATCAGCTTGTGAACCGGAGTAAAGACAGGACTGGGGAAGAGAGAGAGGTAGGGCGATAGCGATCGGCAGATAAGGGCCGGGCCGCTTTGAAGTGAGGGGCGCAGCCGGGCCAGCGATCGGGACCAAAGATAAGAGCCGCACTCGGACTGAAAGGCGCGGCGGCTGCAGAAGCTCAAGGTGCGAGAGCCGCGGTGCACAGCGCGGGCTATCGATCGCGGCGAAGATAAGGGCCGCACTCGAGGGCTGAAGGGAGACGGCGTCGGGGGACGGGTGAAGACCGCCAAGCGCGGGAAAACCGCCATTTTGTGGGCGGAGGACGACGGCAAGAGCGGGAAGCCGCCATCTTTGATAACAAGTAAAGAAAATAAAATCTGAGAAATTGCAAATCTACAATGCCTAAACACGGGAATATTAGCACCTTTGATAGTGACCTCGAAGATTGGGCCATATATGTTGAAAGAGTAAAAAATTATTGTAAGGCCAATAAAATTCGTGACCAAGATAAAGCTCTAACATTATTAAATTTAATGGGTGCGAAGACGTACGGGCAATTGAAACACCTGTTATCACCAGATGAACCGGCGGATAAGACGTTCGATGAGATTGTTACTGTCCTGAAAGATCATCTAAACCCCACGCCGCTGATGCTAGCGGAACGATTTAAATTTTACGACAGAAGGCAGCTACAGCATGAAAGCAATGCTGA
This sequence comes from Somniosus microcephalus, assembly GCF_052327205.1. NCBI lineage: Eukaryota > Metazoa > Chordata > Chondrichthyes > Squaliformes > Somniosidae > Somniosus > Somniosus microcephalus. The sequence continues at coordinate 185,122,160 of NC_140998.1, forward strand.
ATATTTGCTGGAATTGCGTAAATTAGCGAAATATTGCCAGTTTGGAAAGGGATTGACAGATGCACTACGAGACAAATTTGTGTGTGGTTTATTTAAACAGGATACACAAAAGCGACTGCTCGAGGAGAATGAGCTGACGCTTGAGAAGGCGGTCACTATGGCAGCAGCACACGAAGCCGCAGCGAGAGGCACGGCAGTAATGCAGCTACGGTCACCGGAGCTCAGTGCACACAAATTGGGTGTGAGTTCTGGCAAATGTTATCGTTGTGGAAAGACAACGCATGATCAGAACCAGTGTTGGTTTAAAAACCAAGAATGTAGAACTTGTGGTAGGCTTGGACATATAGCTAGAGTATGCAGGTCAGGGAAGAAGACCAGCAACAAGAAGTCACCGCAAGGAAAATACGCAAAGGTACACAAGGTGACCGAACAGGAGTCCGATTCAGACGCTAGCAGTAATGAACTGGCTAGCTTAAGCTGTAATGAACTGGCTAGCTTAAGAGTACTCAACGCTGGTAAGGGTGCAGACCTCCAGACAATTTGGGTCACTCTTCAGATAGAAGGAGTCCAAGTAAAACTGGAATTGGACACTGGATCGGCATTGACGGTCATAAATAAGAAAGATTACGGAAAGTTATTCCAACATATTCCCCTACAGGATACGGGGATTATATTGAAAACATACACGGGGCAAAGAGTGTACCCCATCGGGAAAATAGAGGTTGCAGTGGCCCACAAGGGCGAAGACAGTCAAATAATGGACTTATATGTGATATCTGAAGGAGGTCCTCCACTACTAGGACGGGAGTGGATTAGGAAAATGAATATGGACTGGCATTTCCTACAAACAATAACGAGTGAGAACTCGGTGAAGATAGTCGGCCCAGACTCTGGAACGGATGATGGTAAGCCCAACTCAGGTGCAAAAGACAAAGTTTCAGCACAGAATTCCACTGAGTAACAACAACATAGTTTAACTGTGGATTCTGAGTCTGGCAAGTCTACTGATGTGCCCATTTCTGAGGGACACCGGGCTCGAACTCAACTCCATTTCAAACTACAACAGCAATTAGAACAAATGCTTCGCCGTTTTGAGCAAGAGTTGAATGCAACGAAAGAGTTCTTTGATATAGAGTTGGAGAATCTGGAAAGACAACAGAAGCAGCTGATGGAGAAAATGGAGCAGGAGCACACAAAACGTCTGATGTCAGAGGAGTTAACGGTCAGCCAACTCCTGCATATGCTGAAGGACAGGACTCTGAAATGGGAAAAACTTGAACATGAACTTCAATATTCAAACGAAAGGGGTTCGGAGCTCTCAAAGGTTATTGGAAGAGCTGAGGTGGCAACACAGACTGAGATGACTGCAACAGAGCAGCCCTTGGATGCCAAAAGTACGCTGACTCACGTCAACGTAGAACAACAGACCGCTGAAACAGCTGCTCCGGTAGAGGGATTGCATAGTCCGATCAATCAATCTCCAAAGGAAGTTGAAGTATTAAAATCACAAATGAGGTCACTAGTAAACGACTTGCTGAAAGCCCAGAAAAAGCTGGATGCAGAGGTACACATGAAGAAGTCTCTTCAGGAAAGATGTCTGGATTTGGAACAAGAGCTGGCTAACGTCCAGCTAGGTATGGAGGAAATAGACGACCCTCTCACTGGTCTAGCTCAGGACGACACCGAATATTACGATGTCCTGTCCTGCCCAGCTTGTAACTTCGACTCCCAAAGTGCAGAAATCATGGAGGAGCACCAAAAGTCTACGGAACATCGGGAGAAGCTGGCTCTACGACGGAAACAGGAGGAAGAGAAGGAGGAACTGCGCATGCAGCTGGCAGCTGTGGCAGCTGACAATGGAGCCCAGAGAGTCTCCAAGAAGCAGAAAAGGAAAAGTAAAAACAGAAGATGACCCATCTGAACCATTATCACCTCTACCAGATCACACACGTGGTCCCTCCGAACGGAGCCAATTCAGTTCGGAAGTTCAAACTGTTAAATCCATGGAAGGACTATTGAATGAGTCACTCTAGCAACGTGAACCGACTACACCACAGAGATTGAATCTGTGAACTGTTTTCCGCAGAGACTGAATCTGTGATCTGTTTTTGACATGAAGTTATCTATGTATTTATGTTATTCTGTTATGTAAACCTGAAGTTATATATGTATATATGTTATTACGTTATGTTAAATGGGGAGATGACTGTAAAGCTAGGAAGGGAGGAATGTTGTGTATGTAATATGTGTGCTACTTTGAACCTATGGACAGGACTGCACTACTTGTTGGGCGTAGTGATACGCAGTACCACTCCTGGCCATAGGGGTATAAATAGTACTGTGGGTACTGATCCCCCTCAGTTCCCGCCTGTGGGCATGAAGTAAAGACCTATGTGCAGTCCCTACCTCCAACCAGTAAAGGCCTGTTTGAGTTATACGTTTAAGTCTTTGTGTTAATTGTTCAATACAATACACATACTTAACAGGTTCAAACCTGCCTCATCGCCAATGTTACTTCCGTGTATAAGAAGACACAGACTGGGGAGAACGGTACAATAAGTGTTTACTCAACGTGGCTCAGACTGCAACTGATCTGTACAGATTACTACTCAGCGTTATATACAGGTGTGGTCACTGCCGGTACTACAGTATACATGAGCTGTAAAAAGTAGTTCCCCCCTTAAAGGTACATACATTACAGTCATGCCCCCTTTCATCTCTCCTCTCTCGGATACACTGCCCTCCCAAATCCCTACCCCAATCCTTCATCACTCTTCGACCTTCCTACTCTCTGCCGCCATCCCAGGTTTGTTTCCTTCTTAGATAAGCTTACAGATTCCCTCTGTGCCTCTCTTGGCATCCTACGAAGGGCCCATCGAGGCACTCGTTGCTGCCTCCTTACGAGCAGCAACCCCAACTGTCCCATCCGACTCTCGCCGACCTTCCCACCCAACGTGCTCACTGGGACAAATGTTGCCAAACTCCTCCCCATCAAACTCATCCCCCACAGTGCTGACACTGGACGCTGGCAGTGGGGCAGCCATCACTGACCCTCTCCACACCTCCTTCCAGAATGTCCGTTCACTTGCGAACAAGTCCCTTGCCATCCGTGAGCATGTCGTGGATGATTGCATCGACATCATGGCCCTGACGGAAAGTTGGTTGAGGGGTGATGACACCTTATTGTTAAATGAAGCCTTCCCGCCTGGCTATACCTTCCACCACTTGCTCCGTGCAGACTGCCATGGTGGTAGTGTGGCTCCCATCACTAAATCACACCTTGGTCTGTCCCCCTACTCCTCCAGCACTTTCTCCTCCTTTGAGCATCTCACCCTAGTCCATGCCTCTCACCTCTCATTTTAAATTCTCTTTCTCTAATGCCCACCCAAGTATCATAAAAATGTTATTCCCGCGATATCTTCACTGCTTTCCTCCCCCAGCCTCTGCACCGAACGACTTCTCATCCTCTGTGATTTCAACTTCCATCTCAATCCATCATGCTCTCCCTCTGAATTCACTAGCCTCCTATCCTAACCATTCTTATCATTCTAATCGTAAACAGAGAATCACCTGCAACGGCTTCTCTTCCCACTCCCGCATCCTTACCTCTGCTGTCCCCCAAGGATCGATCTTTGCTCCCCTCTTATTAATCATCTGCATGTTGCCCCTTGGCGACATCATCCGAATGTTTCCACATGTACGCTGATGACACCCAGCTCTACCTCACTACCACTTCTCTTGACCCCTCCACGGTCTCTAAATTGTCAGACTGCTTATCCGACATCCAGTTCTGGATGAGCAGAAATTTTCTCCAATGAAATATTGGGAAGACCAAGGCCAATGTTTTTGGTCCCCGCCACAAATTCCGTTCCCTCGCCACTGACTGCATCCCTCTCCCTAACATCTGTCTGATGCTGAACCACATTGTTCGCAACCTTGGTGTCATACTTGACCCTCAACTGACCACATATCCGCAGCATAACTAGGACCGCATATTCCCACCTCCGGAACATCGCCCATCTCCAGCCTTGCCTCAGCTCATCCGCTGCTGAATCGCTCATCCATGCCTTTGTTCCCTCTAGACTTGACTATTCCAACACACTCCTGGCAGTCCTACCACATTCTACCCTACGTAAACTGGAAGCAATCCAAACACGGCTGCCCGTGTCCTAACTCGCACCATGTCCCGATCACCCATCACCCCTGTGCTCGCTGACCTACATTGGTTCCTGGTTAAGCAACGCCTCAATTTCAAAATTCATATCCTTGTTTTCAAATCCCTCCATGGCCTCGCCTCTCCCAATCTCTGTAATCTCCTTCAGCCCCACAACCCCCCGAGATATCTGCGCTCCTCTATTTCACCCCTCTTGAGCATCCCTGATTATAATTGCTCAACCATTGGTGGCCGTGCCTTCTGTTGCCCAGGCCCTGAGCTCTGAAATTCCCTGCCTAAACCTCTCCACCTCGCTACCTCTCTTTCCTCCTTTAAGGCGCTCCTTAAAACCTATGTCTTTGACCAAGCTTTTGGTCACCTGCCCTAATTGCTCCTTCTGTGGCTCAGTGCCAATTTTTTGCCTTATAAATATTCCTGTGAAGAGCCTTGGGATGTTTTACTACGTTAAAGGCGCAATATAAATATAAGTTGTTGTTGTTATTTATAAAGATACAGTGAGCTTCATTGCACTGTTGGGGCCCCTGGCAACTCCCAGCCAGTTCCCTTTTATTCAACACTTGCTGTTTAATTTTCTGTCCACTTTTAAGAAAACTGATTTTCACACTGGTTTATAAAAGTTATTGAAAGTGTATTGTTGTCAACCTTGTTCCTTGGAGGATTTCAAAGACTGAATGCATGAACCTTGAAATCTTTGGTAGTATTCTTTAAAGGATGTGTTTATTTGCAACACCTAAAGCTCTGATTGGTTCCCTTGGATGACAAGTCCTGATTGCTGATTGGTCCACTTGGAGAACAAGAGACACCCAGCAGTTTCTCTGGAATGTGTAATTAGATCCTCCCAGCCTACGTAATCAGTGACTTTGCAAAGTGTAATTCGAGCCATTCTGACTGCGAACTCCAGACAGAAGAGAGCTCACTTGGAACAGACAGGGCTCACCCTCGCGGGTTAAGACCATCTCCCACCCCCCAAACAAGTTCCTGATCTCCTCCCCACCCAACTTCCTGACCCCGTCACCCCACCCAACTTCCTGACCTCCTCCTCCCCACCCCACTCAACTTCCTGACCCCCTCACCATCCTGCCCAACTTCCTGACCTCCTCCCCAACCCTCCCAACTTCCTGACACCCTCCCCACCCCTCCCAACTTCCTGAGCGCCATCCCACCCAACTTCCTGACCCCCTCCTCACCCCACCCAACTTCCTGACCCCTACCCCACCCCGCCCAACTTCCTGACCTGATCCCCATCCCACCGAATTTCCCCCTCTCTCTCCCCCTCCCTCTCTCTCTCTCCCCCTCCCTCTCTCTCTCCCCCTCCCTCTCTCTCTCTCCCCGTCCCTCTCTCTCTCCCCCTCCCTCTCTCTCTCCCCCTCCCTCTCTCTCTCTCCCCTTCCCTCTCTCTCTCTCCCCTTCCCTCTCTCTCTCTCCCCCTCCCTCTCTCTCCCCCTCCCTCTCTCTCTCCCCCTCCCTCTCTCTCTCTCCCCCTCCCTCTCTCCCCCTCCCTCTCTCTCTCTCCCCCTCCCACTCTCTCTCCCCCTCCCTCTCTCTCCCCCTCCCTCTCTCTCCCCCTCCCTCTCTCTCTCTCCCCCTCCTTCTCTCTCTCCCCCTCCCTCTCTCTCCCCCTCCCTCTCTCTCCCCCTCCCTCTCTCTCCCCCTCCCTCTCTCTCCCCCTCCCTCTCTCTTTCTCCCCCTCCCTCTCCCCCTCCATCTCTCCCCTCCCTCTCTCTCTCCCCCTCCCTCTCTCTCTCCCTCCCTCTCGCTCTCCCCCCCTCCCTCTCTCCCTGCCCCCTCCCGCTCTCTCTGCCCCCCTCCCTCTCTCTCTGCCCCTCTCTCTCTCTCTCTGCCCCCTCCCTCTCTCTCTGCCCCCCTCCCTCTCTCTCTGCCCCCTCCCTCTCTCTCTGCCCCCCTCCCTCTCTCTCTACCCCCTCCCTCTCTCTCTGCCCCCTCCCTCTCTCTCTGCCCCCTCCCTCTCTCTCTGCCCCCTCCCTCTCTCTCTGCCCCCTCCATCTCTCTCTGCCCCCCTCCCTCTCTCTGCCCCCCTTCCTCTCTCTCTGCCCCCTCCCTCTCTCTCTGCCCCCCTTCCTCTCTCTCTGCCCCCTCCCTCTCTCTCTGCCCCCTCTCTCTCTGCCCCCTCCCTCTCTCTCTGCCCCCTCCCTCTCTCTCTGCCCCCTCCCTCTCTCTCTGCCCCCTCCCTCTCTCTCTGCCCCCTCCCTCTCTCTCTGCCCCCCTCCCTCTCTCTCTGCCCCACTCCCTCTCTCTCTGCCCCCTCCCTCTCTGCTGCCCCTCCTGTAATGATATCAGCAAATAGTGATGGTATTTGCCTGTTTGATTATGATGCCTTACCAGCATATTTGCAGGTATTGATTATTTATGCCTGACCAGCAGAGGGCATGTGAGAGAGGCAGCTGAGTTTAGTTTTAGTTTCATTTTAGATGGCTCTCTAAGATGGTGTCTCCTGTAATGCTGTTAACTGAGTTGAACATACTTTAGATAAAAAGTCATTCTCTTTCATAAATGTCTCGTCATTGAACCCACATACAAATCGATACATGGTGTCAGAAGTGATTGAAAGAGAAGAGGAAAAATCTGAAGTTAAATCAGCTCTCCACATATAAGCAAGCCAAAAGAGAACATCGTTACTTACCATTGGAGAATAGCTAATGAAGTGAAAAAATGGAAGGTTTACACCCACCGGCGAAGCTTCAGTTGACAGGTAATGTGGCTGAAAATTGGAGAAGGTTCAAACAACGTTTGGAGTTGTATTTATCAGCAATCGGAGCTGACGAGAAAAGTGATAAAATGAAAGCGTCAGTGTTCTTACATGTCGTGGGTGATGAAGCGCTGGAGGTGTATAATAACTTCACATTCGCTGCTGATGGAGACAAAATGAAGCTGGATAAAATAATGGAACAGTTTGAGGCCTACTGCATACCTAAACGTAACGTGACATTTGAGAGGCACAGATTTTTCACATGTCTACAGAAAACGGGAGAGACTATTGATCAGTATGTGACTGAACTGAGAAACCAAAGCAAAACATGTGAATTTGGGGGACTGACAGACTCGCTGATAAAAGACAGACTGGTGTGTGGTATTCCAGATAATGGTCTAAGAGAAAGACTGCTAAGAGAGCAAGATCTAGATCTGGGAAAAGCCATAGCACTGTGTAGGGCTACAGAGACTGTGAAGTCGCAGGCAAAGGAGCTGTTCAGTGACAGTAGCTGCAACGTGGATGCAGTGAGTAAGAACGGACACAAACCGTTTAACAAAAAGAGCGCCAATGTGAAAAAAGAGGCGTGGCCAGCGAACAAAAATGAAAGGGGCAATCAAAAGTCATGTAGTCGATGCGGTACACAGCATACATCAAAAAAGTGTCCAGCATATGGTAGAACATGCAATAGTTGCAACAAAAACAACCATTATGCCCGTTGCTGTAAGAACCAAGCGCAACAAAGCAAGGTCCATGCAGTAGATGAAAGCGAGATAGAGGAGTTCTATGTAGATGTTGTGTCTGAAAACAAAAAACAAAAAAGAGACTGGATGTTGACACTAAAAGTGAATAACATACACATTCCATTTAAATTGGATACTGGAGCACAAGTTAATGTGTTATCAGAGACTGATTTTAAGAAAATTAGCCCCAGACCAAAGATACATGGAATAAAAGTGAAAGTGACAGGATACTCAGGTACTAATATACCAGTGAAAGGAAGATGCATTGTCAAAGTAACACACAAGGACAGAGAGCACACGTTAGCATTAATTGTGGTGCCAAAGGATGTGCAAGCCATACTAGGTTTAATAGCCTGTGAGAGACTGAACCTGGTAAAGAGAGTCCTTGTTGTGGAAAGCGAAGGAGAGACAGTCTATGATGAACTCATGAAAGAGTACAATGACCTATTTAAGGGTCTAGGCTGCCTTCCAGGAGAACACACGATCAGAGTAGATAAAAGCATGCCAACGGTCATACATCCAAGCAGAAAAGTTCCGTTTGCTCTTCAAAAGCAACTGAAGGCAGAGTTGGACAGGATGGAAAGCCTGAACGTGATTCAGAAGATAGATGAGCCAACTGAGTGGGTGAGTTCACTCGTCGTTGTGGACAAAATGAATGGAAAACTCAGAATTTGCCTGGATCCAAGAGATCTAAACAGAGCAATAAAGAGAGAGCACTTCAAGCTTCCTACACGTGAGGAAATCATGTCACAGTTTGCAAATGCAAAGTATTTCAGCAAGTTAGATGCATCATTAGGATTTTGGCAGATGAAACTGGATGAGGCAAGTTCAAGACTGTGCACGTTCAACAGTCCATTTGGCAGATACAGATTCCTAAGGTTACCATTTGGCATTGCCTCAGCTCCTGAAGTGTATCACAAAACTATCCATATGATCTATGAGCACCTGGAGGGAGTTGATACATCAATGGATGACACCATATTATGGGGAACCACGAGAACTGAGCATGACGAGAGACTGAAAAAAGTGCTGGAAGCAACAAGGAAAGCAAACCTGAAGCTGAATAGAGAGAAATGCCAGCTCGGGGTGACAGAACTGACATTCGTGGGAGATATCCTTAGCAGTGAGGGCATCAGACCAGATCCCAGAAAGGTGTCCGCCATTGAGAATATGCCAAAGCCACAATGCAAAAAAGACGTGCAGAGGTTTAATGGAATGATCAACTACATGGGTAAATTCATATCCAACCTCTCAGAAAAGATGGCGCCACTGAGACGACTAACTGAAAAGAACATAAAATGGGAATGGAATCATGAGCATGAGAAGTCATGGAGCGATCTAAAGAAACTGCTCACAGAGGAACCAGTTCTGAGGTTTTATGACCCAGCGAGACCCATCAAGATATCATCAGATGCATCACAGAGTGGGCTCGGTGCCGTTCTTCTGCAAAAATATGACTACTGGCAACCTATTGCATATGCATCGTGCTCAATGACAGACGCGGAGACGCGATATGTTCAAATAGAAAAGGAGCTGCTCAGCATCACATACGCCTGTGAAAGATTTCACCAGTTTGTGGCAGGACAAGCAATCAGTGTAGAGACTGACCATAAGCCCTTGATTGCATTGTTCCAAAAGCCACTAAATAGCTGTTCACTTAGAATACAAAGAATGATGATCAGGCTGCAACGCTATACACTGAATGTTGCGTACACACCGGGTAAGCTGATGTATACAGCAGACACGTTGTCCAGAGCTGTTGACCCAAGTGAGCCCGCAAACACCAAAATGGATGAAAAAGTGAACGCCTACGTGGACATGATCACAAGTGCACTGCCCATAGCAGATGCAAAAATGGAGCTCATAAAGACTGAGACAAACAAAGATGAAACAATGAGATGACTGAGGAAAAGCATCTTGGATGGATAGCCCAACATGAAGCAAGACTGCTCACCTGACATGGCAGAGTACTGGAACTGCAGGGCGGAACTATCAGTGGTCGAAGACATCATCTACAAAGGAAGTAAAATAGTTATCCCAAAGAGTCTGAGAAGAGAGATGCTAAAAAGGATCCATGGAGGACATCTGGGAATCGAAAAGTGTAAGAAAAGAGCACGAGAGGTGATGTACTGGCCACGAATCAACTAAGATGTGACAAATGAGGTGTCAAACTGCACAATATATCTGAATTATCGAGCAAGCAATCCGGTAGAACCACTAAAGCCACACCCAGCACCAGACAGACCTTACCAGAAGGTAGGCGCTGACCTATTCGTATATCAAGGGAAGGATTATCTTGTAGTCACAGACTATTACTCCCTGTATCCAGAGGTTTGTAGACTGTACACCACCACTGCAGATGTTGTGATAACATGTATGAAAGCCATATTCTCCAGACATGGCGTGGCAAGCGAGGTCTTCACAGACAATGGACCCCAGTTTTACAATGCAAGTTTCCGACGCTTTGCCAAAGAGTGGGACTTTGTCCACACAACATCAAGTCCTCACTTTCCACAGTCCAATGGATTAATGGAAAAATCGGTCCAGACAGTGAAAAGACTGATGTACAAGGCAAAAGACAGTGGAACTGACTTCTACCAAAGCATGCTTGTATACCGCACAACGCCGCTCGAGTGTGGTATGTCACCAGCCCAACTCCTTAAGGGACGTCGGCTAAGGTCAAACCTACCCATCCCGGAGAACCTCCTGAAAACAAAAGAGGGGGAGAAAGTGAGGAAGTTCAAAGAACAACAGAAAGAAAAGCAAAAGTACTACTATGACAGAGGAACACAAAACCTACCTGAACTCCACACTGGTGACCAAGTAAGGTTCAAAGACAAAACAAATATATGGACTCAGAAGGGAACTGTCCTGAGTGAAGTTCAACCAAGATCATACACCATTCAGACAGATGAGGGTGCTGTTCTGCGAAGAAATCGTCGAGATCTTCTCATGGGACCAGCCACAGCAAGTCAAAAGACTGATACTGTTGAACAACCTGATCACACAGCTGAGAAATCATCATCTGAGGCAACAACTCAGATTCAAGGACAATCAATCAGAAAATCCCCAAGACACATGAAGCCTCCTGAGAGACTCATTGAGCAAATTTAAGGACTCTTGTTATAGAAGGAAGTAATGTTATCTTATTCTTTCTTCAAGTTCTAGTGTATTTACATATTTCATGTGAACACACAAAACAAGGTTAAAACACCTTGATCATGATAATGATAATGTAAGTTCATTAAGTGTTACAGTTAAAATGCAGATTAATACAAAGAAATCATGTTGTTAGATAAAAGTAAAATACTTTTGTTTTAAGAAAGGGAGATGTAATGATATCAGCAAATAGTGATGGTATTTGCCTGTTTGATTATGATGCCTTACCAGCATATTTGCAGGTATTGATTGTTTATGCCTGACCAGCAGAGGGCATGTGAGAGAGGCAGTTGAGTTTAGTTTTAGTTTAGTTTTAGATGGATCTCTAAGATGGTGTCTCCTGTAATGCTGTTAACTGAGTTGAACACACTTTAGGTAAAAAGTCATTCTCTTTCATAAATGTCTCATCATTGAACCCACATACAAATCGATACACCTCCCTCTCTCTCTGCCCCCCACCCTCGCTCTCTGCCCCCACTCCCTCTCTCTCTGCCCTCCCTCCCTCTCTCTCTGCCCTCCCTCCCTCTCTCTCTGCCCCCCTCCCCCTCTCTCTGCCCCCCTCCCTCTCTCTCTGCCCCCCTTCTCCCTCTCAATTCAATTCAAATTGCTTTATTGGCATGACAAGATTCATCTTATGTTGCCAAAGCACAGAAAAAGAACATATATAATTGAACACATAAGCGCAGATCTTGGCATACAGTGTATAGACAAATATACCCATGTATACATAAATATACACACATATGACATACATATAATCTTTTCTTAGATTCAATGTTCACTGGTTGTTCCTCTGCTTATGGCAAGCTGTAACATAGTTTGCCGCTAAAGTTACACATTTTCTCTGTTCCCCTAATAGATATGGGAGTTTTTGGTGGTCATTCAAATTTTTGAATTCAGGGCATATTTTTATGAATTTTGGGTAGAAATTCCCCCTTATGTCCTGATGGTTTCCACAAGTTGTGAGGAAGTGCATCTCTGTCTCCACCACTCCCTGACTGCAGTGAGAGCATAACCTGTCCTCTCTGGGCAGCCATGTCTGCCTGTGTCTGCCTTTTTCGATGGCCAGGCTATGCTCACTAAGTGTGTACATTGTCAAGGTTTTTCTCAGTTTGCTATCTTCCACCTTGGTCAGGTAATCAGCCATGGTGTATTGTCTGTTTAGGGCCAAATAGCAATCAAGTTTGTTCTGGGTTTTTGTCGTTTCTGTCCAATAGGTCAAATATTTTTCGTTTTGTTTAGTAATAATTGTGTTGGGTCGAATTCTCTGTGCTAGGATGTCACTGTCCTGGGGCTGATTATTATTAATAGTGTTAGTGGTTACTTCACTGAGTCCCAGGACCAGTTGACTGAGGGGACTCATCTCTATGATCATCTCTTTGCATTTCAGGGCTTTGTAATGATAGCAGTGGGGGTTGCTCATTTTTAGGTGTTTCCAAAATTTGATGGCTCTTTTTTGGATATTGATTAGTAGTGGATATTGGTCTAATTCTACCCTGCATGCATTGTTTGCGGTTTTCCTCTGAGTCTGGAGGATACTTTTACAGAATTCTGCATGTAGGATCTCAATTGGATGTTTGTCCCATTTTGCAAATTCTTGTTGTGTTGGTGGACCCCACACCTCACTGCCATAAAGTGCAATTGGTTCAATTACAGATTTAAAAATTTTGAGCCAAATGCCAATTGGAATTTCTATTTGAATTGACTTTTTAATGGCATAGAAAGCCCTTTTTGCTTTCTCTTTCAGTTCATTCACAGCCAAATGAAAATTTCCTGTAGAATTGAATTTTAAGCCTAAGTATGTGTAATTTGTAGTTTGTTCAATTTTAGTTGCTCCTAATGTGAAGTTTATTCTGGGTCCCTGATGTCTGGATCTTTGCTGGAACACAAGAACTTTGGTTTTTTGGGGGTTTATTGTCAGGGCCCAGGTCTGACAGAACGACTCCAGCAGATCCAGGTTCTGCTGTAGACCCTCCTCTGTTGGTGAGAGCAGAACCAGGTCATCTGCATAGAGGAGGAATTTAACCTTGGAGTCATATAAGGCGAGGCCAGGTGCTGTAGATTGTTCAAGTAGTTTTGCCAATTCATTCATATAAATATTAAAGAGTGTCGGTGAGATAGACGAGCCCTGCGACACGCCACGCCCCTGTGTGAAATATTTTGTTTGTTTGTCTCCAATTTTAACTGCACATTTATTGTTTCTATACATTGATTTAATTGCATCATATGTTTTTCCCCCTACACCACTTTCAATAAGTTTCAAGAATAGACCGTCGTGCCAAATAGAATCGAAAGCCTTCTGGAAATCTATAAAGCAGGCAAAAATGTTGCTTTTGTTTTGGTGAACATGTTTGTCAATTAGAGTGTGTAGGGTAAAAATATGATCCGATGTTCTATAATTTGTTAAGAATCCAATTTGGCTTTTACTCAAGACATTGTGCTCCTTAAGGAAGTTTATAAGTCTTTGGTTTATGATACTACAGAATACCTTCCCCAGATTACTGTTCACACAGATGCCTCGGTAGTTATTTGGGTCGACTTTTCTCCACTTTTGTATATGGGCATTATGAATCCTTTGTTCCAGACATCAGGGAAGTAACCGACACTCAGAACCAAGTTGAAGAGTTTTAGGATAGCCAATTTCATTTTATCATCAGTGTGTTTAAGCATCTCGTTTAGGATGCCATCTGCACCACAGGCTTTTCTTGGTCGCAGGTCCTTGAGTTTTTCAAATACAGGAAACTTTGGTTTATCTGGAGGTTATATGTCCGGAATACTCGACCTAACGGCAAAAATCAGGAGCCGTTTTTGATATTTTTTTTAGTTCTCGTTGCTTTTTTTTTCCCAGTCAAGCACTGCGAGGTCTGTAGCTATAGCAACAGCTTCAGCTACAGACGGTTGCAGCTGCAGCCGACTGTTTTGAAACTGTTGCCAAGCAACAGGGTTTGTTGATTCACACGGAGCTTCTCAGTTTCGTATGTTTAAACATTAACTCTGGTATGTCCAGCACTTTTGATGTTACGGTACCAGCTCGGTCCCGTCAGTGCCGGATATCAGAAAGTTTCCTGTAGCTCTTTTTTAGTTATTGAGGTGTCTAAAGGGTTTTGGTAATCTTTTATGGTCAGTTCGAGCTTTTCCAATTCTTTACATATTTGATCTTGCTCTGGGCTCAGTGTGTTTTTCTGGTATAATTTTTCAAAATGGTTTTCCCATATGTCTCCATTTTGAATGGGCAATTCATCGTGTTGCTTTTTGTGTAATGTATTCCAGTTGTCCCAGAAACAATTAGAATCAATAGATTCTTCAATGGAGCTGAGTTTATTGGTTCTGAGTGTGTTTTTGTATTGTGTTAGTGCCTGACAATAAGCAAGGCGTAACTCCTTGTTTTCTGGTTGTCTGTGTTTTTGGTTTGATATTTTTCTGAGTTTTTTCCTCATGTTATGACAGTCTGAATCAAACCATTTTTCATGGTTTTGTGTTTTGTGTTTACTCTTGCGAGATTTCAAGTTCGACATTGATGCCAAATTTTCAAAAATATTATTTAGGTTATTCACTGCCAGGTTTACGCCTTCTTTATTGTGAGTGTATGTGTTTTCCAGAAAGGTGTCCAAGAGAGATTGAGTTGATTGACTGCTAATTGCTATCTGGTATTTTTCCGTGCTGTTTTGGCCCATCTGTAGGATTTTTTAATATTGTACTGCTTACTGGGCTGTGTTTCTGTGTTGGTTGTTTCTGTCCTTTTAAGATACGCAGTAATTTGGCTGTGATCTGACAGTGGTGTTAGTTGTTTGACTGTGAATGCTCTGAAAGAGGATGGGTCCAGATCTGTAATCATATAGTCTACGGTGCTGATGCCAAGAGGTGAAGAATAGGTCGATCTTCCAAGGGAGTCTCCTCTGAACCTACCATTGACAATGTACAGACCCAGGCCTAGAAATTCAGTGCCCTTAGCGCCGATTTTGCGGCGCTAGAGGGCCTAGCGCTGCAATTGGCGCCGGCAACGAAATTGCCTGGGGCCCTTCCGCCGCGGTAGACCAGTAGCGCTGCGCCGGCACCGATGACATCATCAGTGTGCGCAGCGTCCCGGTTGCCATGCCGACGGGCCCCAGCGCCGAAATTCAGTTGCGGCCGCCTCGCCCGTGGCAGCCGCAACTAAGACTCTGGCCGCAGCTCCCTCCCCGGACTTCCCCCCCCCCCCAGAACAGAAGCAAGCCCGGCACTTGTCCAAGGTGCCGGGCTCATTTTTAAAAAGATTTTCGCGGGCCGCGGCCGGGTGCAGGCAGCTCCTCCTTAAGGGAAGGAGGAGGCCTGCACTTCCCGAACCTGCCGCACCGCATCGATCGCAAGCACTGATAAGGGCCGGGCCGCTTTCAAGTGCGAGGTGCAGCCGGGCCATCGATCGCATCCGCTGATAAGGGTCGCATTCGGGCGATCGCGGCGAAGATAAGGGCCGCACTCGGGGGCTGAAGGGAGACGGCGTCGGGGGACGGGTGAAGTCCGCCAAGCGCGGGAAAACCGCCATTTTGTGGGCGGAGGACGACGGCAAGAGCGGGAAGCCGCCATCTTTGATAACAAGTAAAGAAAATAAAATCTGAGAAATTGCAAATCTACAATGCCTAAACACGGGAATATTAGCACCTTTGATAGTGACCTCGAAGATTGGGCCATATATGTTGAAAGAGTAAAAAATTATTGTAAGGCCAATAAAATTCGTGACCAAGATAAAGCTCTAACATTATTAAATTTAATGGGTGCGAAGACATACGGGCAATTGAAACACCTGTTATCACCAGATGAACCGGCGGATAAGACGTTCGATGAGATTGTTACTGTCCTGAAAGATCATCTAAACCCCACGCCGCTGATGCTAGCGGAACGATTTAAATTTTACGACAGAAGGCAGCTACAGCATGAAAGCAATGCTGAATATTTGCTGGAATTGCGTAAATTAGCGAAATATTGCCAGTTTGGAACGGGACTGACAGATGCACTACGAGACAAATTTGTGTGTGGTTTATTTAAACAGGATACACAAAAGTGACTGCTCGAGGAGAATGAGCTGACGCTTGAGAAGGCGGTCACTATGGCAGCAGCACACGAAGCCGCAGCGAGAGGCACGGCAGTAATGCAGCTACGGTCACCGGAGCTCAGTGCACACAAATTGGGTGTGAGTTCTGGCAAATGTTATCGTTGTGGAAAGACAACGCATGATCAGAACCAGTGTTGGTTTAAAAACCAAGAATGTAGAACTTGTGGTAGGCTTGGACACATAACTAGAGTATGCAGGTCAGGGAAGAAGACCAGCAACAAGAAGTCACCGCAAGGAAAATATGCAAAGGTACACAAGGTGACCGAACAGGAGTCCGATTCAGACGCAAGCTGTAATGAACTGGCTAGCTTAAGAGTACTCAACGCTGGTAAGGGTGCAGACCTCCAGACAATTTGGGTCACTCTTCAGATAGAAGGAGTCCAAGTAAAACTGGAATTGGACACTGGATCGGCATTGACGGTCATAAATAAGAAAGATTACGGAAAGTTATTCCAACATATTCCCCTACAGGATACGGGGATTATATTGAAAACATACACGGGGCAGAGAGTGTACCCCATCGGGAAAATAGAGGTTGCAGTGGTCCACAAGGGCGAAGACAGTCAAATAATAGACTTATATGTGATATCTGAAGGAGGTCCTCCACTACTAGGACGGGAGTGGATTAGGAAAATGAATATGGACTGGCATTTCCTACAAACAATAACGAGTGAGAACTCGGTGAAGGTAGTCGGCCCAGACTCTGGAACGGATGATGGTAAGCCCAACTCAGGTGCAAAAGACAAAGTTTCAGCACAGAATTCCACTGAGCAACAACAACATAGTTTAACTGTGGATTTTGAGTCTGGCAAGTCTACTGATGTGCCCATTTCTGAGGGACACCGGGCTCGAACTCAACTCCATTTCAAACTACAACAGCAATTAGAACAAATGCTTCGCCGTTTTGAGCAAGAGTTGAATGCAACGAAAGAGTTCTTTGATATAGAGTTGGAGAATCTGGAAAGACAACAGAAGCAGCTGATGGAGAAAATGGAGCAGGAGCACACAAAACGTCTGATGTCAGAGGAGTTAACGGTCAGCCAACTCCTGCATATGCTGAAGGGCAGGACTCTGAAATGGGAAAAACTTGAACACGAACTTCAATATTCAAACGAAAGGGGTTCGGAGCTCTCAAAGGTTATTGGAAGAGCTGAGGTGGCAACACAGACTGAGATGACTGCAACAGAGCAGCCCTTGGATGCCAAAAGTATGCTGACTCACGTCAACGTAGAACAACAGACCGCTGAAACAGCTGCTCCGGTAGAGGGATTGAATAGTCCGATCAATCAATCTCCAAAAGAAGTTGAAGTAGTAAAATCTCAAATGAGGTCATTAGTAAACGACTTGCTGAAAGCCCAGAAAAAGCTGGATGAAGAGGTACGCATGAAGAAGTCTCTTCAGGAAAGATGTCTGGACTTGGAACAAAAGCTGGCTAACGCCCAGCTGGGTATGGAGGAAATAGAAGACCCTCTCGCTGGCCTAGATCAGGATGACACCGAATATTACCATGACCTATTGAGTGACACTGAATATTATAGTGACCTGGTCTGCCCAGCTTGTGATGAAAACTCCCAAAGTGCAGAAACCATGATGAATCACAAAAAGTCTAAGAAACACCGGGAGATGGTGGCGCTACTACTGAAAAAGGAGGAAGAGAAGGAGAAACTTTGCATGCAGCTGGCAGCTGACAGTGGAGCCCAGAGAGGATCCAAGAAGCAGAAAAGGAAAAGTCAAAACAGAAGATGACCCATCTGAACCATTATCACCTCTACCAGATCACACACGTGGTCCCTCTGAATGGAGCCAAATCAGTTCGGAAGTTCAAGCTGTTAAATCCATGAAAGGACTATTGAATGAGTAACGTGAACCGACTACACCACAGAGATTGAATCTGTGAACTTTTCCGCAGAGACTGAATCTGTGATTTGTTTTGACATGAAGTTATATATGTATATATGTTATTATGTTACGTTAAACATGAAGTTATATATGTATATCTGTTATTACGTTAGGTTAAATGGGGGGATGACTATAAAGCTAAGAAGGGAGGAGTGTTGTGTATGTAACCTGTTCCACCTTAAGAGAGCTTAAGCCTGTTCCACCTTAAGAGATGTACTACTTTCTCAGGCTGCTGTAGACGTAATACCGGGGATGAACACACCGGTATATAAGCACTGTGCAGTAATCTTGTATTCAGTATAGTCCCTACCTCCAACCAGTAAAGGCCTGTTTTATTGTTACTCATTAGTCTGTGTCTTAATTAACTAAATAACTCACAGACTTAACAGTGACTGAGCTGTGCCACCTGCTTCAGGAAGATCTGCAGCCGCAGATAAGGTGCAGGACCTCTCTGTCGGTGGCTGTGAAGATAACAGTGGCATTGAATTTCTATGCGACCGGCTCCTTCCAGTCAGCAACTGGGGACATTGCCAACATATCCCAGTTTGCGGTGCATAGCTGCATCCAGCAGGTTACAGATGCCCTGTTTAAAAGGCGGAGTCAGTACATATCCTTCAATGTGACACCGGAGAAGCAGTGGGAGCGCGCAGAGGGCTTCGCGGCAATAGCAGACTTCCCCATGGTGCAGGGCGCCATTGACTGCACGCACGTGGCTTTGCGGGCGCCTGTACAGTATCCTGAGAAGTTCCGCAACCGCAAGGGGTTCCACTCCTTGAATGTGCAGCTGGTCTGTGACCACCGGCAGCTGATCCTGGCGGTCAATGCACAGTTCCCAGGCAGCAGCCACGATGCTTTCATCCTGTGCCAGACTTCAGTCGCTGACTTTTTCGAGGCCCCGGCTCACCCAGAAGGCTGGCTTCTCGGCGACAAGGGCTATCCACTGTGCCCATGGCTGATGACCCCGCTCCGTACACCCAGTACCCCTGCAGAAGAGCACTACAACATCAGCCATCAGGCGACGAGGAACATTGTGGAGCACACAATCGGCGTGCTGAAGCAACGGTTCCGCTGTTTGGACCATTCGGGAGGAGCCTTGCAGTACTCACCAGAGAGAGTCTCCCACTTCGTCGTTGTCTGCTGCATGCTCCATAACCTTGCCACCCTGCGCACCCAGCCAATGCCAGCAGACATTGAAGGATCAGCAGAGGAGGAGCAGGAGCAGGAGGAGGAGGAGGAGGAGGACCAAGACAGGAGGGTCCGAGAAACTGGAAGGGCCGTCCGTTTGAGGCTGATAAGGAGTCAGTTCTAGGCCCCTCTCACGGACTGCTTGGTGCCATTCGAAGACCAGGAATGGAACCATTCGGATAACCCAAAGCCTATGAAGGCCACAATGATTGTAAATAGCAGACATGGCCAATGACATTAAAATTTTTTGTTTATTTTGAAAACTGTGCTTCCTTCCAACATGACAAAGCAATGGCAACAGAAAGCTTAACTAACAAACTAACACATACGTGACTCGCACACCCGGGAGACTATCCAAAACATGACTAACATTCAGAACACAGAACTCGCACACCCGGGAGACTATCCAAAACATAACTAACATTCAGACCAGCATCCACGGCCTTGATTTCTAGAAATAGGACGTTTCAGCAGCACCTTCTACTCTTTCCCCTTTGATGGTGATCTACTTCTCTTGCAAGAACGGCCCCTTCCCTCCCTGCAGCTCCTCCGTAATGGAACCCCAGTGGCTGCATGAAGGCTGGGGGACGCCTGCTGACTGTCCGAAAGCGCAGATGCCCCTGAGGGACGGCCTGGACGGACTCTGGGCTTGGAGGGGCCGGATGCTGACTGCTCCAAATGGGCATGGGTGGAAGCAGTCTGTCCTGCAGGTGATGGCAGCTGCAGTGGAGACGTGCCAGCGTTGGCATCAGCAATGCTGACATCCCGAGAGCAGACACCTGCTCCGTGGTCAGCCGACACACTGGCACTCTGACAGGGCAGCACCGCAGCATGCGCACCAATCGGCTGGTCCACAGATTGCTGGCCTGCTGTGGTGCTGCAAAGGCCCCGGGTAATCCTGCCTGATCCATCGAGGGTGGCAGCAGTCAGTGCTTATGTGGCCACAACCTGCCTCTGCATGAGGCCAGCAAGGGACTGCGTGGCAGCACTCAGCACTTGCGTGGCAGGTGCCAGTGCTTCGGTGAAGCCCTGGACAGTCCTTTCCAGTGATTTCGCGACGCCCTGGATAGTCCTTTCCAGCGATGTACCGACGCCTTGGGCAGTCTTTTCCAGGGCTGCACCGAAGCCCTGGGCACTCCTTTCCTGTGCTGCCCCGAAGTCTTGCACAATCCTTTCCTGTGCTGCCCCGAAGTCTTGCACACTCCTTGCCAGTGTCTCGATGGATTCAGGCATCCTTGCAACTGCAGCCATCAGCCCAGTGTGCCCGAACTTCCCTACTCCCCTTGCGCTGCTGGAGGCCGCTGGTTCCTGCAACTGGTTCCTCCTCAGGGCCATCCCCCCCGCTCCCTTCCAGGGAAGCACTATCCCCAGTCTGCAGATGGGCTGGCTCGCCTGAGGGTGGGACGGATGGTCCAGCGTCCTCCTGCTCGTCGCCTCCGGAGTCAGTGTCCCTGGCAGCTTGATGGCCCGGCTCCCGAGCTGGTGATGCAGCATCTGAAAGCAGGGAGGTTGAAGAGTGGCTTTAGCGAAAGGACAGGGTGGCAGCAAGGGATGCAAGAGTGCTGCAATGCTCTGACATGGGTCCAGGCTGAAAAAGCATGCTGGTAGGGGGAACAAGTGGAAGGAGAGAGTTCAAAAAGGTGATGACCTTACCATCGCTGTGCACAATGGGCTCGGCAGCTCCAGTGGTGACAGGACCACTCATCCGGCCTCCAACAATCTGGTGGACTCTTTCCTCCAGGTCCGTGAGTTCCTGCAGCTGAGGAGGGCCCCCTCCAGTACGAATCTGTTCCCTTCGGTTCCTGGCCAGCTTGCCTTGCAGGAGAAAGGACGGGAAGTTCTGAAACATGCTGCCCTGAGTTGTCATCTCATGCCCCCCCATGGTGGGTCAGCCCTTACATTATGCCCTGAGTTGAATGTGCGTGTGCGTTCCCAGAAAGGGCCATGGGTGCTGGCTGACAGATGGCCATTGGGGCATCGCGCACCCTCTGGCCATAAAGTCAGGTGCAGATGGAGGGATGAAGAAGATTGCCAACAAGCCACTCACCCTAACGACCCGAGTGAGATCGTTGAACTTCTTCCTGCATTGCACAGGAGTCCTGGGCGCCACGCTGCTGGAGTTGACTCTTTGACAAACTTCCCTCCAAGCTCTGCGGTACTCGTTCTGATGAGGCCTCCTGCCATTGTTAGGGTACAGCACTGCTCGCTGGCGCTCCACTGCGCCAACCAAAGCATCCAATGCCCTTTCGGAAAAGCGCTCCGCTCTCTGCCTCACCCTCTCCATCTGGTCAAAGTTTGTAACGCCTCAGATTGCACAGCGCCGATTTTGAGGTCTACAGGGCGATGAGTGTGGCTGCTGAACCTAAATGACCCGCCCCTTTAAGAGCTGGCCGGCACCAGCATGTCTCGTAGTCATCAATTATTGACAGCACCTGTGCTGCGCCCGTCCGCCCAGATATTGAGTAGCATCGCCAGGTTAGCGCCTTAAGAGTCCCGTGCAGCACCTGATTTAACGCCGCAATCACCTTCAGGGATGCAACAACCCAATATCGCTGGAGGTGGCGATAACATAGAAAAATAGAAACATAGAAGATAGGAGCAGGAGTAGGCCATTCAGCCCTTTGAGCCTGCTCCGCCATTCAATGAGATCATGGCTGATCATCCAAATTCAGTACCCTGTCCCTGCCTTCTCCCCATATCCCTTGATCCATTTAGCCTTAAGAAATATATCCAACTCTTTCTTGAATATATTTAATGAACTGGCCTCCACCGCCCTCTGTGGCAGAGAATTCCACAGGTTCACCACTCTCTGGGTGAAGAAATTCCTCCTCATTTCAGTCCTAAATGGCTTACCTCTTATCCTTAGACTATGACCCCTGGTTCTGGACTCCCCGGTCATCAGAAACATCCTTCCTGCATCTAGTCTGTCCAGGCCTGACAGAATTTTATAGGTTTCAATGAGATCCCCTCTCAATCTTCTAAACTCCAGTGAGTATTAGCCCAATCGACCCAATCTCTCCTCATACGTCATTCCTGCCATCCCAGGTATCAGCCTGGTGAATCTTCGCTGCACTCCTTCCATGGCAAGAACGTCCTTCCTCAGGTAAGGCGACCAAAACTGCACACAATACTCAAGATGCGGTCTCACCAAGGCCCTGTACAACTGGAGCAAGACATCCTTGTTCCTGTACACGAACCCTCTTGCAACAAAGGCCAGCATACCATTTGCCTTCTTAACCGCCTGCTGCACCTGCATGCTTACCTTCAGCGACTGGTGCACAAGAAAACCCAGGTCTCTTTGCACTTCCTCTTCTCCCAATCTATTGCCATTCAAATAATAACCTGCCTTCCTGTTTTTGCCACCAAAGTGGATAACCTCACATTTATCCACATTATAGTGCATTTGCCATGTTTCTGCCCAATCACCCAACCTGTCCAAATCGTACTGGAGTTTCACGACATCCTCCTCACAGCATACCCTCCCACCCAGCTTTGTGTCGTCCGCAAATTTGGAGATATTACATCCAATTCCCTCGTCCAGATCATTAATATATATTGTTCTGCCCTCGCAACGCGATTCTATGCAGAGCTAGACAGATAGCGAACAACTCGATATCTTCCAATAAAATCACAAGGCTTGACTTTTCTTGTAACACTTTACTGAACGATTCTAATTGTAAAACTGAAATACAACACAGAAATGGAAGCACACATTAGTATACAGGCGCATAACTGATATGTATACACAGATTTAGGTACGCCTGAGCAACACAGTACATTTAGTAAACTGGGAGGCATTCTCTTTAAATTAGCCCTGTACATAGTGTATGAAAATACAGCTACTAGTTAATCAGCTAGGCAGAGAAAAGTTACAACTAAACATTTTCTACAACATACAGTGCACATTAATCATCCATAGCATTCTAAAATACTTACAGACAAACAATTTCCAAGACTCAAGCATGGGGACAATACAACTGCCCAGAGCCTGCGCTGCTGTAGGAGCACCGTGGTGTAGGTCTGTGTCCCAGCGAGGGCTCCACGAGGACTACGTAGCAGTCCTGTGGGGAGCGTGATGACCTCATCACGCTCGGTAGCGTTGTCCGCGCTTGGGGCGTCACGTGATGCGCGTGGTCGCGTTTCTGGCCGTGGAGGCCGAAGTCGGGAGCGGGAGCTGGAGGCCAGGCTGAGCCGATGCTTGCCGCGGGAGCGGAAGATCGCGTCGCTCCCAGCGGCTGGTAGATGCGGCCAAAGACGCTAGGCCGGGCTGTGCCGGCAGCCTTTCTGGAAGGCCGAGTCGGGCCGGCAGCCGCCTCACGCACGTCACGTCGTACGTGCCGTGACGTCAGCACGCTACGTTGTACGTGACGTGACGTCAGCACGCTAAGGCGCGTCTTAAAGGGGCAATGGCCCTAAAAGGTAAGTTAAAGGGGCAACGGCCCCAACAGGTAGGTTATACATATATAAGTAAGTTAAATACATACAGTGAGGTTAAGTTAGAGGGAGAGGCAGCACACTCCCCGCTTGGTACAATTCCATTGTACCACTACAGATACAAAATAAACCTGAAGAAAACGTCCTTTGGCTGCAACATACTCAGAGTTCGTTCTCTAGGTTACTTCAGAAAGGAGGATCTCTGAGACTGGCCTCAGAAACACTTTGATAGGCCCCTCCTTGACAATCTTCACCTCCACCTTGCGGACCCTCTTGTCCCTGGTCGGCAGAGTTTTGACAACCAGGCCCACTGGCCATTCATTTCTGCGTGCTTGGCTATCTTTCAGCAAGACAACGTCTCTCACTTTGACGTTTGGCTTGTCTTCTGTCCATTTCCTACGGCTCTGTAGGGTGGACAAATACTCTCCTCTTTGCTTGGGGAATGTCTGTCCCTCTTCAAGACATTTGAATTCCTCCTTGAAGACATCATGCTGGACAGAGCGAATGATCACACCTTTGGCTTGTGATGGCTCACTTGTGCTGGATACTTCTTTAGAACATTTCCATCCTTTGCGTTCTATGTTGTCCGAATTCCCCTTGAAGGATGCTGCTACATGAATGAGTCGGGCTGTGGTTCGGCAGAGTGTTCTCCAGCTTGAGAATCGCTCGAAGCTTTGTGAGCCCAACTGAGATTCTGAGGCTTTGGTGACCAGGGTCGTAACTTCAGGCCGAATCTCGGTATCAGCTTCAGGCTCCACAAGGGTGAAGGGATTGGACTCAGGAGTCTCCTCTGTGTTGACATTAGACAGGAAAGAGGGGCCCGAGAACCAACTGCTTTGCTGTAGGTGTGCTGCTGGTATAGACCTGGTAGCATGGTCTGCAGGGTTCAGGTCCGTGGGGACATAGCACCACTGGTCAGGGTGAGTGGATCGTCTGATACGAGTCACCCAGTTGGAAACATACACGTAAAACCTTCTTGTGGAGTTGTGGATGTAACCAAGTACAATCTTGCTGTCCGTGAAGAACTTGACGGCGCCCACATCGATGTCAATCTTGTCTCTGATCAACTGTAGGTTCCATTTTGCTTCTTTTTCAGGGAGGAGTGGAGCATCCCACTCACTCTGATCCGATGAGAGTTCCCGTACAAATGCTTTTCCTTGCATTGTTATGGGAGCTACGAACCCCAAAGGGTCGTACAAACTGTTGACTGTGGACAGGATGTCTCTCCGTGTGAATGGCCTTTCTTCACGGGACACCAGGAATGTGACGCTGTCTGTTTCCAGGTTCCAGGAGAGCCCCAGGCTCCGTTGAAGGGGGGGAGGATCCACTCCAAGGTGCAAATCCTTCAGATCCTTGGCACGGTCCTCTGCAGGGAAGGCTTCCATCACCTGTCCACTGTTCGATGCTACCTTGTGTAGTCTCAGGTTGGGCTCTTTCCATGACCAACAACTTTCAGGACGGCCATCTAACTCCAGAAGGCCCGAACTCAACAACTCTCGGCGGATAAGGCACCCAGCGAGGTCCTGTGTACCCTGTGGCTCGGGTGAGGACTGCTTGGCTGGATTGGCCGAGTGCTGTGGAGGTCTCTGTAGGTAAGTCTTGCTTGTTTCTTCTCCTTTAAGCTCAGTGTCTCCAAAAACAGGCTGTTTGCTACTGTGTTGAGTAGCTGGTTCTGCGTTGAGATAGTTGGATGTTTCCTTGGAGAACAATTTGGAGTGTTGTTGGACACACTCACTTGTACGTTGCACTGGACTGAGGGGCTGTCCCAGAACATATGTTTCCTGGCTGGGCTCCCCGCCTTCGTTCTCCTCACCTTCTTCATAAGCTGCGGCTTTAGCTTTAGCGGCAGCGGCAGCTCTCTGGCTTTGGAGAATGTGGAGACTGGCAGCGAGGTCAGCTCTCTGCTTCATAACCCTAGCTTCTTTTTCAGCAAGGGCCAATTGAGCCTGGGCAGCTTTTGCCTTGGCACGTGCTTTGGCGGCTGCAGAAGCTGTCGATGACGACGGTCTGCTGGACTGCCGAGATGATCTAGTGGATACTTTAGAGGACTGTGCTGTCTGCTTCATCACACTAGCGTCGAGGTCAGCTCTCTGCTTCATCACACTAGCGTCGAGGTCGGCTCTCTGCTTCATAAGGTCAGCTTTCTGCTTCATCATACTAGCTTCGAGGTCGGCTCTCTGCTTCATAAGGTCAGCTTCTTTTTCAGCGAAGGACAATTGAGCCTGGGCAGCTTTTGCCTTGGCACGTGCTTTGGCGGCTGCAGAAGCTGTCGATGACGACGGTCTGCTGGACCGCCGAGATGACCTAGGGGATACTTTAGAGGGCTGTGACTTGGCATCGTTTGCTAGGAGAGGCTCATGCTTCTCGCTTGACTGGTCGACGTCCTCTAGGGTATATTGTTTTCCTGAGCGTAGACTCATGGTAGCTGAGTGGTATTTTCCTGTGCTTGAGCCCGCTGTGCTGTTGTCTTTTTACTGTTCTGCCCTCGCAACGCGATTCTATGCAGAGCTAGACAGATAGCGAACAACTCGATATCTTCCAATAAAATCACAAGGCTTGACTTTTCTTGTAACACTTTACTGAACGATTCTAATTGTAAAACTGAAATACAACACAGAAATGGAAGCACACATTAGTATACAGGCGCATAACTGATATGTATACACAGATTTAGGTACGCCTGAGCAACACAGTACATTTAGTAAGCTGGGAGGCATTCTCTTTAAATTAGCCCTGTACATAGTG
The DNA here is from genome assembly GCF_052327205.1 of Somniosus microcephalus. NCBI lineage: Eukaryota > Metazoa > Chordata > Chondrichthyes > Squaliformes > Somniosidae > Somniosus > Somniosus microcephalus. Next base: position 185,148,295 of record NC_140998.1, read on the forward strand.
TATGAAAATACAGCTACTAGTTAATCAGCTAGGCAGAGAAAAGTTACAACTAAACATTTTCTACAACATACAGTGCACATTAATCATCCATAGCATTCTAAAATACTTACAGACAAACAATTTCCAAGACTCAAGCATGGGGACAATACAACTGCCCAGAGCCTGCGCTACTGTAGGAGCACCGTGGTGTAGGTCTGTGTCCCAGCGAGGACTCCACGAGGACTACGTAGCAGTCCTGTGGGGAGCGTGATGACCTCATCACGCTCGGTAGCGTTGTCCGCGCTTGGGGCGTCACGTGATGCGCGTGGTCGCGTTTCTGGCCGTGGAGGCCGAAGTCGGGAGCGGGAGCTGGAGGCCAGGCTGAGCCGATGCTTGCCGCGGGAGCGGAAGATCGCGTCGCTCCCGGCGGCTGGTAGATGCGGCCAAAGACGCTAGGCCGGGCTGTGCCGGCAGCCTTTCTGGAAGGCCGAGTCGGGCCGGCAGCCGCCTCACGCACGTCACGTCGTACGTGCCGTGACGTCAGCACGCTACGTTGTACGTGACGTGACGTCAGCACGCTAAGGCGCGTCTTAAAGGGGCAATGGCCCTAAAAGGTAAGTTAAAGGGGCAACGGCCCCAACAGGTAGGTTATACATATATAAGTAAGTTAAATACATACAGTGAGGTTAAGTTAGAGGGAGAGGCAGCACATATATTGTGAACAGCTGGGGTCCTAGGGCCGATCCTTGCGGTACCCCACTAGTCACTACCTGCCACTCGGAAAATGACCCGTTTATTCCAACTCTTTGCTTTCTGTCCGCCAACCAGTTCTCTATCCAAGTCAATACCTTGCCCCCATTCCCATGTGCCTTAGTTTTGCATGCTAATCTCTTATGCGGGACCTTATCGAAAGCCTTCTGAAAGTCCAAATACACCACATCCACTGGTTCTCCCTTATCTATTTTACCAGTTACATCCTCAAAAAATTCCAGTAGATTAGTCAAGCATGATTTACCTTTTGTAAATCCATGTTGACTTTGTCCGATCCTGTCACGGCTTTCCAAGTGCTCTGCTATTACATCTTTTATAATAGACTCCAGCATTTTCTCCACTACCGATGTCAGGCTTACCGGTCTATAATTCCTCGTTTTTTCTCTACCACCTTTTTGAATAGTGGGGTAACATTAGCTACCCTCCAATCCATGGGTACTGTTCCAGAGTCTATCGAGTTCTGGAAGATGACCAGCACTGCATGTACTATTTCTAGGGCCACTTCCTTAAGTACCCTGGAATGTAGATTATCAGGCCCTGGGGATTTATTGGCCTTCAGTCCCATCAATTTTCCTAACACCATTTCCCTACAAATACTGATTTCTTTCAGTTCCACCCTTTCATCAGACCCTAAGTTCCCCGGCATCTCTGGGAGGTTATTTGTGTCCTCCTTTGTGAAGACAGATCCAAAATATGTATTTAGTTAGTCTGCCATTTCTTTGTTCCCCGTTATAAATTCCCCTGATTCTGACTGCAAGGGACCTATGCTTGACTTCACCAATCTTTTTCTCTTCACATATCTATAAAAGCTTTTACAGTCAGTTTTTATGTTCCCTGCAAACTTACTCCATATTCTATTTTCCCTTTCTTAATTAATCCCTTTGTCCTCCTTTGTTGAATCCTAAACTTCTCCCAATCCTCAGGATTATTGCTTTTTCTGGCCAATTTATATGTCCTCTCCATGGGTCTTATGCTATCCCTAATTTCCCTTGTTAGCCACGGTAGAGTCACCTTTTTTGTTTTATTTTTATGCCAAACTGGGATGAACAAATTCTGTAGCTCATCCATTCGGTCTTTGAATGTTTGCCATTGCCTATCCACCGTCAACCCTTTGAGTGCCATTCCCCAATCAATCCTACCCAACTCGCTCCTCAGACCATCGTAGTTTCCTTTATTTAAATTGAGGACCCTAGTCTCTGAGTCAACTACTTCATTCTCCATCTTAATGAAGAATTCGATCATATTATGATCGTTCCGACCCAAGGGGCCTCGTACAACAAGATTGTACAGTGGCATAGTGGTTAGCACTGTTGCCTCACAGCGCCAGGGACCCGGGTTCGAATCCGGCCTCGGGTGACTGTCTGTGTGGAGTTTGCACATTCTCCCCGTGTTTGCGTGGGTTTCCTCCGGGTGCTCCGGCTTCCTCCTACAGTCTAAAGATGTGCGGGTTAGGTTGATTGGCTATGATAAATTGACCCTTAGTGTTAGGGGGATTGAATACGTGGGGTTATGGGGATAGGGTGGGATATGTGTTGGTGTAGGGGTTGCGGGGATCGGGTGGGATATGTGTCGGTGCAGGCTCGATGGGCCGAAATGGCCTCTATCTGCACTGTGGGGTTTCTGTGATTTCTTTGATCTGTGATTGCTAATTAATCCTTTCTCGTTACATAATACCCAGTCTAAGATGGCCTGATCTCTGGTTGGTTCCTCGACATATTGGTCCAGGAAACCATCCCGTAAACACTCCAGGAATTCCTCCTCCACTGTATTGTTACTAATTTGGTTGGCCCAATCTATATGTAGATTAAAGTCACCCATGATGACTGCTGTGCCCTTATTGCACGCTTCTTTAATTTCCCTTTTAATGCCATCCCCAACCTCCGCCTTACTGTTTGGAGGTCTATATACCACTCCCACTAACGTTTTTTTCCCTTAGTATTTCTCAATTCTACCCATACAGATTCCACATCATCAGAGCTAATATCCTTCATTACAATTGTGTTAATCCCTTCTTTAACCAGTAATGCTACCCCACCTCCCTTTCCTTTTTGCCTATCTTTCCTGAATATCGAATACCCCTGGATGTTGAGTTCCCAGTCTTGGCCATCCTTGAGCCACGTTTCCGTAATCCCAACCAAATCGTATACGTTTACCTTTATTTGCGCAGCCAATTCATCCACCTTATTACAAATGCTCCTTGCATTAAGACAAAAGCCTTCAGGCTTGTTTTTTTAACGCTCTTAGACCTATTAGAATTATTATTTAATGTGGCCACGTTTGATTTAAACCGTTGATTTCTCTGACTGCCACTTTCGTTTCTCTCCTTCCTATCTTTTGCTTTTATCCTTGCTTCCCTTTCCTCTGTCTCCCTGCTCAGGTTCCCAACCCCCTGCCATTTTAGTTTAAACTCTCCCCCATAGCACTAGCAAACACTCCCCCTCGGACATCGGTTCCAGCCCTGCCCAGGTGCAACCGTCCGGTTTGAACTGGTCCCACCTCCCCCAGAACCGTTTCCAATGTCCCAGGAACTTGAATCCCTCCCCCGGCACCATTCCTCTAGCCACGTATTCATCTGAAGTATCCTTCTATTTCTACTCTGACTAGCACGTGGCACTGGTAGCAATCCTGAGATTATTACCTTTGAGGTCCTGTTTTTTAATTTATCTCCTAACTCCCTATATTCCGCTTTTAGGACCTCATCCCGTTTTTTACCTATATCGTTGGTGCCTATATGCACCACGACAACTGGCTGTTCACCCTCCCCTTCCAAGATGTTCTGCAGTCGCTCGGAGACATCCTTGACCCTTGCACCAGGGAGGCAACACACCATCCTGGAGTCTCGTTTGCGGCTGCAGAAACGCCTATCTATTCCCCTTACAATAGGGTCCCCTATTACTTTCGCTCTACCCCTCTTTTTCCTTCCATTCTGTGCTGCAGAGCCACCCCTGGTGCCAGGAAGTTGGCTGCTGCTGCCTTCCTCTGATAAGCCGTCCCCCCCAACAGTACCCAAAGTGGTGTATCTGTTGGAGAGGGGGATGGCCACAGGGGACCCAGCAATACCTGCCTGCGCCTAGTACTCTGCCTGTTGGCCACCTGTTCCCTTTCTTCCTGTCCAACCTCTACCTGCGGTGTGTCCAACTCCGTAAACGTGCTACTCACGATGTCCTGAGCATCGTGAACGCTCCAGTATGCATCCAATCGCAGCTCCAGTGCCGCAATGCGGTCTGTCAGTAGCTGCAGCTGGATACACTTCCTGCACATGTAGTTGTCAGGGACACTTCCTGTGTCCCTGAGTTCCCACATATTGCAGGAGTAGCATATCACGTGGCCCGGCTGTCCTGCCATGACTTACCCTTTAATTAATTGAATTTAAATTAAATCAATCAATCCCACTATTACACTACAGTTAACTGGTTTACCAACAGTTCCTGCTACACCATAGAGACCTTAGAAACTATAAACCAGAGTTAAAGTTTAAAAAAAAGAGAGAAATACTCACCAACCAATCACTTACCTGCTTCCTGGTGACGTCACACTTTAATTATTTTTACCTCTCTCCCCCGCTGTTGAATTGGTCGGGCCGCTCCTCACTGCTCCCACACAGGTCCGATGCTCTGGTCGGGCCTCGCTGCCAGTTTTAAGCTCCGCCGCTCCTCACTGCTCCCACATAGGTCCGATGCTCTGCTGGGGCCTCGCTGCTGGTTTTAAGCTCCGCCGCTCCTCACTGCTCCCACACAGGTCCGATGCTCTGGTCAGGCCTCGCTGCTGGGTTTAAGCTCCGCCGCTCCTCACTGCTCCGACACAGGTCCGATGCTCTGGTCGGGCCTCGCTGCTGGTTTTAAGCTCCGCCGCTCCTCACTGCTCCCACACAGGTCCGATGCTCTGGTCGGGCCTCGCTGCTGGTTTTAAGCTCCGCCGCTCCTCACTGCTCCCACACAGGTCCGATGCTCTGGTCGGGCCTCGCTGCTGGTTTTAAGCTCCGCCGCTCCTCACTGCTCCCACACAGGTCCGATGCTCTGGTCGGGCCTCGCTGCTGGTTTTAAGCTCCGCCGCTCCTCACTGCTCCCACACAGGTCCGATGCTCTGGTCGGGCCTCGCTGCTGGTTTTAAGCTCCGCCACTCCTCACTGCTCCCACACAGGTCCGATGCTCTGGTCGGGCCTCGCTGCTGGTTTTAAGCTCTGCCGCTCCTCACTGCTCCCACACAGGTCCGATGCTCTGGTCGGGCCTCGCTGCTGGTTTTAAGCTCCGCCGCTCCTCACTGCTCCCACACAGGTCCGATGCTCTGGTCAGGCCTCACTGCCGGTTTTAAGCTCCGCCGCTCCTCACTGCTCCCACACAGGTCCGATGCTCTGGTCAGGCCTCACTGCCGGTTTTAAGCTCTGCCGCTCCTCACTGCTCCCACACAGGTCTGATGCTCTGGTCAGGCCTCACTGCCAGTTTTAAGCTCCGCCGCTCCTCACTGCTCCCACACAGGTCCGATGCTCTGGTCAGGCCTCACTGCCGGTTTTAAGCTCTGCCGCTCCTCACTGCTCCCACACAGGTCTGATGCTCTGGTCGGGCCTCGCTGCTGGTTTTAAGCTCCGCCGCTCCTCACTGCTCCCACACAGGTCCGATGCTCTGGTCAGGCCTCACTGCCGGTTTTAAGCTCCGCCGCTCCTCACTGCTCCCACACAGGTCCGATGCTCTGGTCAGGCCTCACTGCCGGTTTTAAGCTCTGCCGCTCCTCACTGCTCCCACACAGGTCTGATGCTCTGGTCAGGCCTCACTGCCAGTTTTAAGCTCCGCCGCTCCTCACTGCTCCCACACAGGTCCGATGCTCTGGTCAGGCCTCACTGCCGGTTTTAAGCTCTGCCGCTCCTCACTGCTCCCACACAGGTCTGATGCTCTGGTCGGGCCTCGCTGCTGGTTTTAAGCTCTGCCGCTCCTCACTGCTCCCACACAGGTCCGATGCTCTGGTCAGGCCTCACTGCCGGTTTTAAGCTCTGCCGCTCCTCACTGCTCCCACACAGGTCCGATGCTCTGGTTGGGCCTCGCTGCCAGTTTTAAGCTCTGCCGCTCCTCACTGCTCCCACACAGGTCCGATGCTCTGGTTGGGCCTCGCTGCCAGTTTTAAGCTCTGCCGCTCCTCACTGCTCCCACACAGGTCCGATGCTCTGGTCAGGCCTCACTGCCAGTTTTAAGCTCCGCCGCTCCTCACTGCTCCCACACAGGTCCGATGCTCTGGTTGGGCCTCGCTGCCAGTTTTAAGCTCTGCCGCTCCTCACTGCTCCCACACAGGTCTGATGCTCTGGTCAGGCCTCACTGCCAGTTTTAAGCTCCGCCGCTCCTCACTGCTCCCACACAGGTCCGATAAGTTGCGCCTGGCGATAAAATTTGCGCATCGCCAATTCCAGCGCCCCGAGCGGGGCTATACCCAATTTCTCCCCCTATATAACTGCCACTCTTTCGAACAATCATACCCCTTTTTTTTCCAGGTGTGAAAAGGGCCAGTCATTATACTTCCTGATCCATAAGGCGGGAGCAGATGATGCTGAGCATCTGCTTTATGTCTCAATAGATTGTCTCTGCCTGTAGTATTGCTTACATCCTGAGCATATCTCAATCTGCCGGGTTGGAGTTCTTGCTGCTGGGGTGATCCTGCACTTCTGGGGTGCAGGAGTGGTGCAGGTTGGACAGTGGTGCTGTGCTCTGATGGTGTGTATGTGGCGATCCTCTCGGGTCCTGGCTGGTGTGGTGGTGGTCTCTGTAGTGGTCCTGGGCTGTACCTTGCTGGTCTCTGATGGCCGGGGGGGTGTCCTTTTCCTCTTGGAGTCTGGGTGTGGTCACGGTTAAGAGCGATGTCCTTCAGGGCCTTAGCAAAGACCGGCACTAGCCCCTTGTAGAGATGGACGTGGTCGTAAAGACATTCCACATCGAGGGTGTGATGTTGGGCCAGGTGCACGTTTTGTTTTAATTCAGCCTCTTGATATGCTGGCATTTATCCTGTGGATAGTTTTGTGATGAAAGTCTTTTCTCGGCAACAGTGTGGAAACAGTGATTCTAGTGTTTGGGACGGTGGTGCTTGCCTTCTCAATCACTGTTCGGAGCGACGTTGCCACCCTCTCCTGCTGGGTCCTTAGGTCATTAGTGCCGGTGTGTATTATGATGTGCTGGGGGGAGCCTAAGCGGCTTGTGGACAACATTTCCAGGGCTTTGTCTGATGTTGGGCACCAGAGCTTGGCTACATTATTTTTAGGGAAGAGCATTTTCTCCTGGAGGAATTTCCCATTTGAGTCTATTAGTATTACAATGTCAGCCTTGTTGGTGTTTACTGGCTGGTGACTCTCGCCTGGACTCACAGGTTGTGTGTTTGACTGGGGGGGTCGTGGCTGGTGTGTGCGCTCCTCTTGTGAGACGGAGGCTGGGCAGTTCGGCTGTGATTCCAAAGTGGTGGGGGCAGACTGGGCTTCAGTGTACTGGTCGGTCTGTTTGGCACTCCCTGTAGTGTGGGTCTGCTGCTGTTGCTCAGTGAAATAGTGCAGCTGCTCGATAAGGTTCTGCACTGCCTCTAGCTGCTGGGCCAATGTAGCTATCTCTCCCCTGCGGCTCTCCCTGTCCTTCTGCAGCTCTCTCACCTGCTCCCCCAGTGAAGTCAGCTCTCTTCCTGTAGCTCTCCCTCTCTTGCTTTTGTTCTTGTTTTAGTGCTGAAATGCTTTCTTGATCGCTTTTCAGTTTATCAACCTGGTTTTGTAACTGTTTTATTGTGTTTTGCTCTTGATTCTGAGTGAGGACAGTCTCTTTAAGCTTAACCAGCTCTATCTCCAGCTGAATAAACTGCTCCTTTAATTTTACCGGGGAGCTGTGGGGCAACAGGGTGTGTGCTGGTCAGAACTGGGGGGCTCACTCACCTCCTGGCTAGGCTGCTTTACTCCTGGTGAGCTGCAAGTGGTGGGGGGAGTGTGTGTGGCTTTCTCCCTGGTAGTTTCACTAGGGCTGGTTAATTGTACCATGGAGCTGTGGGGCCTCAGGGTGTGTGCCTGGTCAGAACTGGGGGGCTCACTCACCTTCTGGCTAGGCTGCTTTACTCCTGGTGAGCTGCAAGTGGTGGGGGGAGTGTGTGTGGCTTTCTCCCTGGTAGTTACACTGGGGCTGGTCTTTCCCTTCTCTACTAATCCTCTCAGTGTCTGGAAGGCCATTTCAAAGTCTTTGAGGTTGCCTTGCACCATTATTGTCCCATTTTAGTACATGTTGACCGTTGTCATTTCACTATCGGTGTTCTCTGATTTACTTATTTTCAGTTTGACCCCATTAGTGGTTTTCCCATGCTGAACACAGCGATAGTGTGTGGTGATTGCTTTGCGCCAAGCAGTGGACTGATCTGTGTTGTGTCTGTCAGTAGTAAGACACAAGACTGCAGGAGAACGGTACAACAGGTGTTTACTCAACGTGCCTCAATATTTTCTGGGGACTTATGTAACCCCTCTTTATCGATAACGTGGCCACAATATGAGATCTGTTTTTTAAAAACTCGCATTTGGGGCGGTTAGCTCGGAGCCCATATTCCTTCAATCTAGTGAGCACCTGCTCCAGGTTGGCGAGGTGATCACTGTCATTTTCGCCCGTGACCAGGATGTCGTCCAAATAACACTGGGTCCCTGGGATCCCTTGCAGGACTTGTTCCATTGTCCTTTGCCAAATAGCCGGAGCTGATGCTACCCCAAATACCAGCCAGTTGTATTGGTAGAGACCTTTATGGGTGTTGATTGTGAGGTATTTTTTTGATGCTTCTTCTACCTCCATTTGCAGATACGCCTGGGCCAGATCAACCTTAGTGAAGCGTTTCCCTCCAGATAGCGAGGCAAAAATATCTTCAATCCGCGGAAGTGGATGTTGCACGGTGTGAAGGACTGGGTTCACTGTTACCTTAAAGTCCCCACAGATGCGAACCTTCCTTGGTTCCCCAGGCATGCTGCTCAATGACTTTTTCATCACAGGGACGATGGGTGTAGCCCACTCGCTCCAGTCTACCTTGGATAGTACTCCTGAATGTTCCAAACTCTCCAGCTCTGCTTCGACAGCTGGGCAGATCGCATAAGGTACTGGTCTGGCCTTAAAAAATTTTGGGCTTGCGTTTTCTTCGATTTTAATTGTTGCTGTCATGCCTTTTAGTGTTCCGAGTCCTTGCTGGAACACTTCTTGCGCGTCGGTTAGGATCTTTGACAGTCGCCCAGGTGTGACGTCATCATCCTTTTTGGCAGCCACAGTCAGTGCTTGTATGGAATGCCAATCCAGCTGTATTTTCCGGATCCATTCACATCCCAGTAATGGTGGTCCTCCATCTTGCAATACATACAGGTCTAGTTTTGGTGTTTCCTTACCGTTATATATAACGGTCACCCTTATTTTTCCTTTGGGGTAGACTTTTTGCCCCGTGTACGTCTTCAAAATAATTTTTGTGTCTCTCAAGGGTATGTGTGAGAATAGCCGCTCGGAGTCCCGTCGGTTTATGACTGTTAGGGCTGATCCTGTGTCCAATTCCATTTTTACCTGGACTCCTGCTATCTTGAGAGTGACCCAAATGGTTCGGTCATCCTCCATTTTGATCACATTATGTAGTTTCAGACAACTCAGCTCCCTGTTTTCGGAGTCGGTATCACTCTTTTGTTCATCTGAACTATTCTCCGTCACCTTATGTACCTTCTTGTACTTTTCTTTTGGAGATTTCTTATTGCTGGTTTTCTTTCCCGACCTGCAGACTCGTGCTATGTGTCCTACTTTTCCACACTGTCTGCACACTTTGTCTTTGAACCAGCAATCATTGTGGTCATGTGTTCTGCCGCAGCGATAGCACTTCTCTGTTCTGTATGACATTTCGTTTGTGCCATATTCTTGCGGTCTCTATTGTATCTCTGCAGCGCCCCGTGCTGCTGCTTCATATGATACCGCAATGCTGTATCAGATAAAAGCCGTTTCTGGGTTCCGTCACTTTGAAGCCCACACACAAACTTGTCCCTTAAGGTATCTGCCAGTCCCGTTCCAAACTGGCAGTGTTTCGATAGTTTGCGCAGTTCTGTTAAATATTCAGCATTGCTTTCATCCTTATGCTGGTTCCGTTTGTGAAAATTGAATCTTTCTGCTATCAGCAGCGGTGTGGGGTTTAAATGTTCCTGTCGTATCGTCACTATGTATCCAAAACTCTTTTCCACTGGTTTCGCTGGGGTTACTAGATTTCGTAATAAGCCATACGTCTTTGCATCCATTAAATTTAACAATACCGGCGCTTTCTTGTCATCTGACACCTCATTTGCCTTGCAGTATACCTCTATTCGTTCGACATATGTAGTCCAATCTTCGACTTCATTGTCAAATGCGGTGATACTGCCACTCTTTGGCATTTTGGATGTGGCTTAAAATGGCATCTTCTGCGCTTTCCTTCCTCCCCCGCTGCTGCCAACGCCGCTCTTGGCGGTCCTCGTGGCAATGGTGGCGCCCTGTAGGTTTCGCGCGCTTCTCCTGCGCTGCTGCCAACGCCGCTCTCAGCGGTCCTCATGGCAATGGTGGCGCCTCGCGGGTTTCTGCGCGTCTCTCTCCCTCTCCTCGACACTGCTCGGCCCCTGAACACCGGCTGCGCCCTTTGCGCTCTGCCCTCTCCCCCTCTCCCGTCGACGCTGCTCGGCCCTTTGCTGTGCCGCTCGGTCGGGCTCTAGCCCGCCGCTGTCCGGGAAGGGTTTGCGCACTATCTGTTGCCAGCCCGTTTCGCTGGACCACCGCGACTGGAAAGCCAAGCCTGGCTCTCAACAGCCTTCCCCGCAATTCGCGAGTCTCTGCTGGATGACTGGGCGGTTGCCCGTGGTCGACGCCCGTGTCTCTGGCCTTGACCTCCAATCAACTGGTCTCCAGGAATGAATCCCTGGGAGGTGATGCAGAGTTGCAGGTAGGATCGAATTTGCCTCGTCACCAATGTTGTGTCTGTCAGTAGTAAGACACAAGACTGCAGGAGAACGGTACAACAGGTGTTTACTCAACGTGGCTCACTCCGGAACTGAACTGTACAGATTACTACTCAGTGCTATATTCAGGTGTGGTCACTGCCAGTACTACAGTATACATGAGCTGTAAAAAGTAGTTCCCCCCTTAAAGGTATATACATTACAATTTGAGTAAAAAATAAGATTACTCATATTCCCATTTTTGTACAAGTCAGCAAAAAGAGTCTCTGGCCTCTCTCATCTGCTTTTGCTTCAACTGTTTTCTTTCACTGTCTTTGATGCCAGGGGGAAACTGAAAGGGGGTGCTCTCGGTGCGGTGGGGGGGGGGAATACTGGTTGCGGCTCTGATGGGCAGACAGTCTGTCAGTTCAGCTGTGCAGCATGGGAGCTGCTGCAGCTCCTCTGATTCGCTCATTTCTGAATACAGGCTGTTTTAGTGTAAAAGTAAAAAAAAATTCTTGTTTACCTTAGAATATGGGGGTGTCCTCCTCAATATTGTTGTACTCACTCATTTCAGATTTTGATAGCCTTGAAGTGTTAGTCCTCCTGCTGATTGCTGTTCTGTGAATGTCAAATCCCATTAAAAGTTTATATTCCTTGATTTTTGTTGTTTTTCCTTAGTTTGACCTCTGTATCCTCTTCTTGTTGCTTTTTGCCGGGTTCCCGTCTCATTTCGCGGGTCCTCTCTCAGTCCGCGGTCTCTGGGAGGTTCTCTCGGTCTGGGGGCCGCTGTTTCCCGGTGTTTCTGGGCCGCTCTCATTCTCGGACCCTGCGGTCTCTGGGCCTCAGTCTCAGGCCCGGTCTCTCAGGTTTTCTCGGGTTTCAGGCCCCGGGCTCGGGTTGTTTTTCTCTCTCTCCGGACTCTTGGAGTTTCTCAGGCCCCGGGTTTCTCGGGTTTCTGTCGGTCTCGGGCCCCAGGCTTTTCTCACTCACCAAGCCCCGGCCTCACTCTCCGGGCTCGTGCTGTTTGGGCCTCGCTCTCCCGGTTTTTCCCCGAGTTTATTTTTCTTTTTCTCGCGGGTTTGTTGTTTTTTTTTCAGGTTTTTTTTTCGGGGTTTTTTTTGGCGTTTTTTTTCCCAATCTATGGTTTATGTTGAAATTAAACTTAAATAGAATTAAATTAAACTTTTAAAACTTTTCTCGGGTTTCAGGGCCCAGTGTTTCCCTCTCTCTCTCTCCCCCTCTCTCTCTCTCTCTCCCCCCTCACTCTCTCTCCCCCCCTCCCTCTCCCTGCCCAATCTCTCTCTACCCCACTCTCCCTGCCCCACACTCACGCACTCTGCCCCCCAGCTCTCTCTGCCCCACTTTCCCTCTCTCTCTATGCCCACTTTCCCTCTCTCTCTGCCCCTTGTCTCTCTCTGTGCCCCTTGTCTCTCTCTCTCTGCCCCTTGTCTCTCTCTCTGCCCCTTGTCTCTCTCTCTCTGCCCCTTGTCTCTCTCTCTGCCCCTTGTCTCTCTCTCTCTGCCCCTTGTTTCTCTGCCCCTTGTCTCTCTCTCTGCCCCTTGTCTCTCTCTCTCTGCCCCTTGTCTCTCTCTCTCTGCCCCTTGTCTCTCGCTCTCTGCCCCTTGTCTCTCTCTCTGCCCCTTGTCTCTCTGCCCCTTGTCTCTCTCTCTGCCCCTTGTCTCTCGCTCTCTGCCCCTTGTCTCTCTCTCTCTGCCCCTTGTCTCTCTCTCTGCCCCTTGTCTCTCGCTCTCTGCCCCTTGTCTCTCTCTCTGCCCCTTGTCTCGCTCTCTCTGCCCCTTGTCTCGCTCTCTCTGCCCCTTGTCTCGCTCTCTCTGCCCCATGTCTCTCTCTCTCTGCCCCTTGTCGCGCTCTCTCTGCCCCTTGTCTCTCTCTCTCTGCCTCTTGTCTCTCTCTCTCTGCCCCTTGTCTCTCTTCTCTGTCCCTTGTCTCTCTCTCTCTGCCCCTTGTCTCTCTCTCTCTGCCCCTTGTCTCTCTCTCTCTCTGCCCCTTGTCTCTCTCTCTCTGCCCCTTGTCTCTCTCTCTCTCTGCCCCTTGTCTCCCTCTCTCTGCCCCTTGTCTCTCTCTCTCTGCCCCTTGTCTCTCTCTCTCTGCCTCTTGTCTCTCTCTCTCTGCCCCTTGTCTCTCTCTCTCTGTCCCTTGTCTCTCTCTCTCTGCCCCTTGTCTCTCTCTCTCTCTGCCCCTTGTCTCTCTCTCTCTCTGCCCCTTGTCTCTCTCTCGTTCTCTGCCCCTTGTCTCTCTCTCTGTCCCTTGTTTCTCTCTCGCTGCCCCCCTCTCTCTTCCCCACTCTCTCTCTCTGGGACTGGGGGTGGGGTCTGGAGTTAGGGGCGGGGCTGTGCCTGCGGTCGGGACTTGGCCGGGGGGTGGGGCAATGGATGGGGCTAGTTCTGGGGGCACGGCTGTTACTGTGGACTGGGGGCGGGGCTGTGACTGTGGACTGGGGCGGGGCTGTGACTGTGGACTGGGGGCGGGGCTGTGACTGGACTGGGGGCGGGGCTGTTACTGGTGACTGGGGGCGGGGCTGCATCTGGGGCTGATACTTGGGGCGGGGCTGTGTCTGGGGCTGATACTGGGGATGTAAAGTCCGCGCCTCAATAATACACGGACTTCGGGAGAACAGTTTAACAGGTACTTTACTGAACAAGAGGCAGCTTGAAACTGAAACTGCAGAAGCCTGCTAGGGCCTTTTATACAGGGGTGGTCACTGCCGGTACTGCAGTCTAAGACCAGTTATTCCCTTAAAGGTACATACACAACAATTCCTCCCCTTTTAGATAAACAGTACATAACATTCATTTAACAACTAAATAATAATTAATTACAATTACAATTTTCTCAGTAATATATACATCAACTGAAATAGTCATTTATAAGTTCAGTCTTTGAGGAGGCTTCCTGATCCGGACTGGATAGCGCCTTTCTCGAGTATCCTGTTCTGGCGGTGGAGTCAATTCTGGCTCATTGTCATTGGTTGGTTCGTCAGCTTCCAATACCCCTGCTTCTGAGGTAGACGCAATCTGTACTTCGGGCTCATTACCAGGTGCACATGCTTGTGGTACAGGTTTGGCTTGTTCCTGTGACTCTAGAATCTGGTCAGCATGGCGTCTCACGATGCTCTCTCCAATGCCCACTGTGTACATTAGTGGTCCCTGCTGTGTGCATATCGTGCCTGGCTGCCATTTTTCTGTTCGGTAGTCGCGGGCCAAGACTGGTTGCCCTATCTTGAAGCTCCTGGTTGGCTTCTCATTTTTGTGCTGGAACTGCTTATCCTCAACATCTCGTCTTATGTTTGGTTTGAGCAAATCCAAGTGACATCTTAGTCTCCAGTTGAAAAACAGTAGGGCTGGAGTTTGGTTGGTTACTGCATGTGTCGCATTCCGGTAAGCAAACAGGAAGTTATCCACCTTGTGTTGCAGTGGTATGTCGTCATTATACATTGCCTTTATGGCCTTTTTAAAGGTCTGAACAAACCTCTCAGCCAATCCATTTGTGGCTGGATGATATGGGGCAGATGTGTAATGTTTCACCCCATTATTCTTCAGGAACCTCTGGAAATCCTCAGGCACAAACTGTGGCCCATTGTCTGAACAGATCTGTTCTGGCAACCCATTCCTGGCGAAGATGGTCCTTAGGATTGCAATAGTTTTCTCCGTGGTGGTGGAGGACATTTTAATGACCTCTGGCCAATTCGAATGGGCATCCACAGCGACTAGAAACATTGAGTCCATAAATGGACCAGCGAAATCAATGTGTACCCGTTGCCATGGAGATGAGGGCCACTCCCATGGATGTAGCGGGGCCTGTGGTGGAGCGTTTTGGACCTTCTGGCATCCAGTGCATCTCTTGGTCATATCCTCAATTTCTTTATCGATTCCCGGCCACCACACAAACGCCCTGGCTAGGCACTTCATTTATACCCCTCCCAGATGACCCTCGTGAAGCTCATTGAGTACTCTATCTCTCAACTTGGGTGGAATTACCACTCAGGATCCACACATCAAGGTTCCCCGGCACACTGACAACTGTTCCCTCCTTGGCGAGAATGCTGGCAACAGTGAGTCGCCATATGCTGGCCATCCCTTCACCGTCAAATCAAAGACCCGAGAGAGTGTTGGGTCATTTCGGGTTTCCTTCTCAATACTTGCGTTTGTAACAGGCAAATATTCGACTATGGTCGCATGGAATATCTCCACCGGGTCCACTGCAGGTGCTTCTTCCGCCGTAGGCAATGGTAGGCGTGACAGCCCATCAGCATTTCCATGTTGTTTCGTACCTTTGTACTCTATGTCATACTGATGTGCCCCTAGAAAAAGTGACCATCTTTGCAGCCGTTGCGCCGTCATCACCGGAACGCCCTTCTTTGGGTTAAAAATTGAGACCAGGGGTTGATGATCAGTCAGTAGGGTGAATTTCTGCCCGTGCAGATAGTGATTGAACTTCTTCACCCCCCCCACACCAGGCTGAGGGCCTCCCTGTCAATCTGGGCATAGTTACGCTCGGCTGAGGTTAGCGAGCGCGATGCAAAGGCTATTGGCCTCTTTGAACCGTCACAGAATTTGTGTGACAGCACCGCTCCAATGCCGTAGGGTGACGCATCACATGCCAACCGAATCGGTAGTGTTGGGTTGTAGTGGGCCAATACTTCTTTTGAAGTGACTTGGCATTTATATTCCTGAAAGGCACGCTTACACTCATCACTCCATTTCCATGTTACACCAGTTTGAAGGAGGGCGTTCAGTGGGTGCAGAATTGTAGATAAATTCGGCAAGAACTTATGGTAGTAGTTCACCAATCTGAGGAACGACCTCAGTTGCGACACATTTTCTGGTGCTGGAGCCTTGACGACAGCCTCAATCTTGTCCAGCGACTTATGCAACCCTTCCTCATCAATCATGTGGCCACAATACGAGATTTGTCTCCTGAAGAACTCGCATTTGGGGCGGTTGGCTCGTAGCCCATATTCCTGCAATCTCGTGAGCACCTGTTCCAGGTTGGCAAGGTGTTCATTGTCATTTTCACCCATAACCAGGATGTCGCCCAAATAACACTGGGTCCCCGGGATCCCTTGCAGGGCTTGTTCCATTGCCCTCTGCCACATAGCCGGGGCCGATGCTACCCCAAATACCAGTCGATTGTACTGGTAAAGGCCTTTGTGAGTGTTTATCGTGAGGTATTTCCTAGATGCTTCTTCCACCTCCATTTGTAGATACGCTTGAGCCAGGTCAATCTTTGTAAAACGTTTCCCTCCAGATAGTGAGGCGAAAATATCTTCTATCCGCGGAAGCGCATATTGTACTGTGTGCAGGACTGTGTTCACAGTCACCTTGAAGTCCCCACAGATGCGAACCTTCCTTGGCTCCCCAGGCGTGCTGCTCAATGCTTTCTTCATTACAGGAACGATGGGTGTGGCCCACTCGCTCCAGTCCACCTTAGACAGCACCCCCGAACGCTCCAGACTCTCCAGTTCAGCTTCCACAGCTGGGCGTATCGCGTATGGCACCGGTCTGGCCTTGAAAAATTTTGGGGTTGCGTTATCCTCAATCTTTATGGTTGCCTTTACTCCTTTTAGAGTCCCAAGTCCTTGTTGGAACACCTCTTCCGCGTCAGATAGAATTTGTGAAAGACGTCCAGGTGCGACGTCATCATCTTTTTTGTCAGTCACAGTTAGTGCCAGAATGGAATGCCAATCCAATTGTAGTCTTCGGATCCATTCACATCCCAATAATGGTGGTCCTCCATCTCGTAGTATATACATGTACTAGCTCAAGTGCCCGGCGGTGCTGAGGGTCTTTTGAGGGCATGTTGTTGTTGGAAGAGAGAGAGCGACTGGGGGGAAGAGAGAGAGCGACTGGGGGGAAGAGAGAGAGCGACTGGGGGGAAGAGAGAGAGCGACGGGGGAAGAGAGAGCGTGACTGGGGGGAAGGGAGGGGGGAAGGGGGGGAAAGGGGAGGGGAGGGGGGAAGGGGGGGGAAAGGGGAGGGGAGGGGGGAAGGGAGGGGTGGAGGGGGAAGGAGGGTGGGAATGGGGGGAGGGGGAAGGGAGGGAAGGGGGAGGAGGGAGGGGGGAAGGGGGGAGAAGGGAGGGGAGGGGGGAGGGGGGAGGAGGAAGGGGAGGAGGGGAGGGGGAGTCCCCGAGCCCCGCCCCCCGATCTCCCGTCCCCCGATCTCCCGCCCCCCCGATGTCCTGCCCCCCGATCTCCCGCCCCCCGATCTCCCAATGTCCCAACCCGCGATCTCCCGCCCCCCGATGTCCCGCCCCCGATCTCCCGATGTCCCGCCCCACGATCTCCCGTCCCCCGATCTCCCGATGTCGCGAGCCCCGCCCCCTGATGTCCCGAGCCCCGCCCCCCACCCTCCCGAGCACCGGCCTCCGGTCTCTGGAGCCCCGCCCTCCCGAGCTGGCTTCAAGACCGCCGATTGTGGCTGTGAGAGACGGCCGGCGGGCCCGGTTGCCGGTGTAACCCTTCCCGCTCTCCAAGCCCCGCCCGAGATCCGCACTCCCGAGAGCCCCCCCCCCGCCCGAGCCGAGCGGGGAACAGAAAGAGATGCCGCGTCTCAGCTGCGCGTGCACCCTATGTCCCGTGACCCTCATGGCTGACGCCGTTGCCCCGGGTAACGTGAGACGGGGTGGGGGGAGCTTAGCAGAAGCCGTGGGTCAAATCGATTGACACCTACAGAATGTTGGAAAACTGTACCTTTTTGCTATGTAAGCTTTGGCAATATGGTTCTCTGTAAACTTTCATGCCAATAAAGCATTTGAACTGAACCGAACTGAACTGAACAATTACCTAGCTCGGGCGTGGCTGGGCAGGAGAGGCCCAGGCTTTGAGGCCTAGGTCCTGAGGCCTTACAAAAATGGGGAAAGGTAGGAATAAGAATCTTCAGGTTAGAGAAAACATTTACAAATGAATGAAGTTTTTTTAAAAACAATTTAATAAAAGCAATTTTTTTTTGCTAAAATGTATATTTGAAAAGAAAGACGCAGAAAGCGGGAAAAAGAATGGAAGCAAGATGGCGGCTACTCACCTCGGTTCAGAACGATAAGGCCCGCCCACACACGCACCGATTGGTCGACCGTCAGGTCACCAAAGCGTAGGATTGGTCAATCGTCCCGTCACTCGACTGTAGGAGGGCCCGCCCGCACGCGCCAGGAACCCGGCGTACGATTGGTCGACCTCGACATCACTCTATCGCTAATGAGCGGATAATGAGATGCTAATGAGCGGAATTTTGAACGTTTTTTGGATAACTCGGGCGCAATTTTTGTCCGGCCGAAACGTAAATATGCTTACGACCGTTTTGGAATGGTAAGCTTTCTTTTGATGTAACGCACGCGTAGGTATGCTCTATAACTTTCGAGTGCATAGCCGGACAGACGCACACCGAAGGACAGACAGACAGACAGATAGACAGACAGACAGACAGACAGATGTATCCGTTTATATATATAGATATAGACTAGCTGGAGTGCCCGGCGGTGCTGAGGCTTTTTCGAGGGCATGTTGTTGTTGGAAGAGAGAGAGAGCGACTGGGGGGGAAGAGAGAGAGAGCGACTGGGGGGAAGAGAGAGAGAGAGCGACTAGGAGTGTGTGAGAGAGAGAGAGAGTGGGAATGTGAGAGCGAGAGAGAGAGAGAGGGAGTGTGAGAGATAGAGAGAGAGAGACTGGGAGTGAGAGAGAGACTGGAAGTGAGAGAGAGAGAGAGTGTGAGAGAGAGAGTGAGAGAGACTGAGAGTGTGAAAGAGAGTGAGAGAGAGAGAGAGAGAGAGAGACTGGGTGTGTGAGAGAGAGAGAGAGAGAGAGAGACTGGGTGTGTAAGAGAGACAGAGAGAGATTGGGAGTGAGAGAGAGATTGGGAGTGAGAGAGAGATTGGGAGTGAGAGAGAGATTGGGAGTGTGAGAGAGAGAGAGATTGGGAGTGTGAGAGAGAGAGATTGGGAGTGTGAGAGAGAGAGATTGGGAGTGTGAGAGAGAGAGATTGGGAGTGTGAGAGAGAGAGAGATTGGGAGTGTGAGAGAGAGAGAGATTGGGAGTGAGAGAGAGAGAGAGACTGGGAGTGTGAGAGAGAGAGACTGGGAGTGTGAGAGAGAGAGATTGGGAGTGTGAGAGAGAGAGAGACTGGGAGTGTGAGAGAGAGAGATTGGGAGTGTGAGAGAGAGAGATTGGGAGTTTGAGAGAGAGAGAGATTGGGAGTGTGAGAGAGAGATTGGGAGTGTGAGCGAGAGAGATTGGGAGAGCGAGCGAGAGAGATTGGGAGTGTGAGAGAGAGAGAGATTGGGAGTGTGAGAGAGAGAGAGATTGGGAGTGTGAGAGAGAGAGACATTGGGAGTGAGAGAGAGAGAGATTGGGAGTGTGAGAGAGAGAGAGAGATTGGGAGTGTGAGAGAAAGAGATTGGGAGTGTGAGAGAGAGAGAGATTGGGAGTGCAAGAGAGAGAGATTGGGAGTGCGAGAGAGAGGGGAGTGCGAGAGAGAGAGATTGGGAGTGCGAGAGAGAGAGACTGGGAGTGTGAGAGACAGAGATTGGGAGTGTGAGAGAGAGAGAGATTGGGAGTGAGAGAGAGAGATTGGGAGTGAGAGAGAGAGAGAGAGATTGGGAGTGTGAGAGAGAGAGAGATTGGGAGTGTGAGAGAGAGAGACTGGGAGTGTGTGAGAGAGAGAGATTGGGAGTGTGAGAGAGAGAGAGATTGGGAGTGTGAGAGCGATTGGGAGTGTGAGAGAGAGAGATTGGGAGTGCGTGAGAGAGAGAGATTGGGAGTGTGTGAGAGAGAGAGATTGGGAGTGTGAGAGAGAGAGAGACTGGGAGTGTGAGAGAGAGAGAGATTGGGAGTGTGAGAGAGAGAGAGATTGGGAGTGTGAGAGAGAGAGATTGGGAGTGTGAGAGAGAGAGATTTAGATTGGGAGTGTGAGAGAGAGCGAGATTGGGAGTGAGAGAGCGCGATTGGGAGTGTGAGAGAGAGAGATTGGGAGTGCGTGAGAGAGAGAGATTGGGAGTGTGTGAGAGAGAGAGATTGGGAGTGTGAGAGAGAGAGAGACTGGGAGTGTGAGAGAGAGAGAGATTGGGAGTGTGAGAGAGAGAGAGATTGGGAGTGTGAGAGAGAGAGATTGGGAGTGTGAGAGAGAGAGATTTGGAGTGTGAGAGAGAGAGAGATTGGGAGTGTGAGAGAGTGATTGGGAGTTTGAGAGAGAGAGACAGGATATGCTCTCACTGCAGTCAGGGAATGGTGGAGACAGAGATGCACTTCCTCACAGCTTGTAGAAAATATCAGGGCATAAGGGAGAATTTCTACCCAAAATTTACAAAAATATGCCCGGAATTCAGAAATTTGAATGACGACCAAAAACTCCCATACCTACTAGGGGAAGAGAGAAATTGTGTAACACTAGTGGCACACTATCTTACAGCTTGCCATAAACAGAGGGACAACCACTAAAGATAAGATAAGAATATATATAAATTGTATGAAAGTATATTTAAACACTCAGGGATATATCTGTTTATACACTGTATGGATAGATCTGTATTTTTGTGAACAAACATGAATGTCTCCCGATGCTTTGGCAACATAAGATGTAACTTGTCATGCCAATAAAGCGAATTGAATTGAATTGGGAGTGATACAGAGAGAGATTGGGTGTGTGAGAGAGAGAGAGATTGGGAGTGTGAGAGAGCGATTGGGAGTGTGAGAGAGACAGAGATTGGGAGTGTGAGAGAGAGAGAGATTGGGAGTGTGAGAGAGAGAGAGAGATTGGGAGTGTGATAGAGAGAGAGATTGGGAGTGAGAGAGAGAGAGATTGGGAGTGTGAGAGAGAGAGAGAGATTGGGAGTGTGAGAGAAAGAGATTGGGAGTGTGAGAGAGAGAGAGATTGGGAGTGCAAGAGAGAGAGATTGGGAGTGCGAGAGAGAGAGATTGGGAGTGCGAGAGAGAGAGATTGGGAGTGCGAGAGAGAGAGACAGGGAGTGTGAGAGACAGAGATTGGGAGTGTGAGAGAGAGAGAGATTGGAAGTGAGAGAGAGAGATTGGGAGTGAGAGAGAGAGAGAGAGATTGGGAGTGTGAGAGAGAGACACTGGGAGTGTGAGAGAGAGAGACTGGGAGTGTGAGAGACAGAGATTGGGAGTGTGAGAGAGAGAGAGATTGGGAGTGAGAGAGAGAGATTGGGAGTGAGAGAGAGAGAGAGAGATTGGGAGTGTGAGAGAGAGAGAGATTGGGAGTGTGAGAGAGAGAGACTGGGAGTGTGTGAGAGAGAGAGATTGGGAGTGTGAGAGAGAGAGAGATTGGGAGTGTGAGAGAGCGATTGGGAGTGTGAGAGAGAGAGAGATTGGGAGTGTGTGAGAGAGAGAGATTGGGAGTGTGAGAGAGAGAGAGACTGGGAGTGTGAGAGAGAGAGAGATTGGGAGTGTGAGAGAGAGAGATTGGGAGTGTGAGAGAGAGAGATTGGGAGTGAGAGAGAGAGATTTAGATTGGGAGTGTGAGAGAGAGCGAGATTGGGAGTGAGAGAGCGCGATTGGGAGTGTGAGAGAGAGAGAGATTGGGAGTGTGAGAGAGAGAGAGACTGGGAGTGTGAGAGAGAGAGAGATTGGGAGTGTGAGAGAGAGAGAGATTGGGAGTGTGAGAGAGAGAGATTGGGAGTGTGAGAGAGAGAGATTTGGAGTGTGAGAGAGAGAGAGATTGGGAGTGTGAGAGAGCGATTGGGAGTTTGAGAGAGAGAGACAGGATATGCTCTCACTGCAGTCAGGGAATGGTGGAGACAGAAATGCACTTCCTCACAGCTTGTAGAAAATATCAGGGCATAAGGGAGAATTTCTACCCAAAATTTACAAAAATATGCCCGGAATTCAGAAATTTGAATGACGACCAAAAACTCCCATACCTACTAGGGGAGGAGAGAAATTGCGTAACACTAGCGGCACAC
The DNA here is from genome assembly GCF_052327205.1 of Somniosus microcephalus. Taxonomy (NCBI): domain Eukaryota; kingdom Metazoa; phylum Chordata; class Chondrichthyes; order Squaliformes; family Somniosidae; genus Somniosus; species Somniosus microcephalus. Next base: position 185,169,887 of record NC_140998.1, read on the forward strand.
TATCTTACAGCTTGCCATAAACAGAGGGACAACCACTAAAGATAAGATAAGAATATATATAAATTGTATGAAAGTATATTTAAACACTCAGGGATATATCTGTTTATACACTGTATGGATAGATCTGTATTTTTGTGAACAAACATGAATGTCTCCCGATGCTTTGGCAACATAAGATGTAACTTGTCATGCCAATAAAGCGAATTGAATTGAATTGAATTGGGAGTGATACAGAGAGAGATTGGGTGTGTGAGAGAGAGAGAGATTGGGAGTGTGAGAGAGCGATTGGGAGTGTGAGAGAGACAGAGATTGGGAATGTGAGAGAGAGAGAGATTGGGAGTGTGAGAGAGAGAGAGATTGGGAGTGTAAGAGAGAGATTGGGAGTGTGAGAGAGAGAGATTGGGATTGTGAGAGAGAGAGAGAGATTGGGAGTGTGAGAGAGAGATTGGGAGTGTGAGAGAGAGAGAGATTGGGTGTGTGAGAGAGAGAGAGAGATTGGGAGTGTGAGAGAGAGAGAGAGAGAGATTGGGAGTGAGAGAGAGAGAGATTGGGAGTGTGAGAGAGAGAGAGATTGGGAGTGTGAGAGAGAGAGAGATTGGGAGTGTGAGAGAGAGAGAGAGATTGGGAGTGTGAGAGAGAGAGAGAGAGAGATTGGGAGTGAGAGAGAGAGAGATTGGGAGTGTGAGAGAGAGAGAGATTGGGAGTGTGAGAGAGAGAGAGATTGGGAGTGTGAGAGAGAGAGAGATTGGGAGTGTGAGAGAGATTGGGTGTGTGAGAGAGAGAGAGACTGGGAGTGTGAGAGAGAGAGAGACTGGGAGTGTGAGAGAGAGAGACTGGGAGTGTGAGAGAGAGAGATTGGGAGTATGAGAGAGAGAGATTGGGAGTGTGAGAGACAGAGATTGGGAGTGTGAGAGAGAGAGAGATTGGGAGTGAGAGAGAGAGAGATTGGGACTGAGAGAGAGAGAGAGAGATTGGGAGTGTGAGAGAGAGAGAGATTGGGAGTGTGCGAGAGAGATTGGGAGTGTGAGAGAGAGAGAGATTGGGAGTGTGAGAGAGAGATTGGGAGTGTGAGAGAGAGAGAGAGAGATTGGGAGTGAGAGAGAGAGAGAGATTGGGAGTGTGAGAGAGAGAGAGATTGGGAGTGAGAGAGAGAGAGAGATTGGGAGTGTGTGAGAGATTGGGAGTGTGAGAGAGGGAGAGAGATTGGGAGTGTGAGAGAGAGAGATTGGGAGTGTGAGAGAGAGAGATTGGGAGTGTGAGAGAGAGAGAGACTGGGAGTGTGAGAGAGAGAGATTGTGAGTATGAGAGAGAGAGATTGGGAGTGTGAGAGACAGAGATTGGGAGTGTGAGAGAGAGAGAGATTGGGAGTGTGAGAGAGAGAGAGATTGGGAGTGAGAGAGAGAGAGATTGGGAGTGAGAGAGAGAGAGAGAGAGATTGGGAGTGTGAGAGAGAGAGAGATTGGGAGTGTGCGAGAGAGAGAGATTGGGAGTGTGCGAGAGAGATTGGGAGTGTGAGAGAGAGAGAGATTGGGAGTGTCTGAGAGAGAGAGATTGGGAGTGAGAGAGAGAGAGATTGGGAGTGAGAGAGAGAGAGAGATTGGGAGTGTGAGAGAGAGAGAGATTGGGAGTGAGAGAGAGAGAGAGATTGGGAGTGTGTGAGAGATTGGGAGTGTGAGAGAGGGAGAGAGATTGGGAGTGTGAGAGAGAGAGATTGGGAGTGTGAGAGAGAGAGAGAATGGGAGTGAGAGAGAGAGAGAGATTGGGAGTGTGAGAGAGAGAGAGATTGGGAGTGTGAGAGAGAGAGAGATTGGGAGTGTGAGAGAGAGAGAGAGATTGGGAGTGTGAGAGAGAGAGAGAGATTGGGAGTGTAAGAGAAAGAGATTGGGAGTGCGAGAGAGAGAGATTGGGAGTGCGAGAGAGAGAGATTGGGAGTGCGAGAGAGAGAGATTGGGAGTGCGAGAGAGAGAGACTGGGAGTGTGAGAGAGAGAGAGACTGGGAGTGTGAGAGAGAGAGATTGGGAGTATGAGAGAGAGTGATTGGGAGTGTGAGAGACAGAGATTGGGAGTGTGAGAGAGAGAGAGATTGGGAGTGAGCAAATGAAGTAGAAAGACTGTTTAAAATTAATATTGTTTAAAAGTAATATTGTATATACCCAACAAATGTCAAATCGATTGACACCTACAGAATGTTGGAAAACTGTACCTTTTTGCTATGCAAGCTTTGGCAATATGGTTCTCTGTAAACTTTCATGCCAATAAAGCATTTGAACTGAACTGAACTGAACTGATTGGGAGTGTAAGAGAGAGAGATTGGGAGTGTAAGAGAGAGAGATTGGGAGTGTGAGAGAGAGAGAGATTGGGAGTGTGAGAGAGAGAGACTGGGAGTGTGTGAGAGAGAGAGATTGGGAGTGTGAGAGAGAGAGAGATTGGGAGTGTGAGAGAGCGACTGGGAGTCTGAGAGAGAGAGAGGTTGGGAGTGTGTGAGAGAGAGAGATTGGGAGTGTGTGAGAGAGAGAGATTGGGAGTGTGAGAGAGAGAGAGACTGGGAGTGTGAGAGAGAGAGAGATTGGGAGTGTGAGAGAGAGAGATTGGGAGTGTGAGCGAGAGAGATTGGGAGTGTGAGAGAGAGAGATTGGGAGTGTGAGAGAGCGATTGGGAGTTTGAGAGAGAGAGACAGGATATGATCTCACTGCAGTCAGGGAATGGTGGAGACAGAGATGCACTTCCTCACAGCTTGTAGAAAATATCAGGGCATAAGGGAGAATTTCTACCCGAAATTTACAAAAATATGCCCGGAATTCAGAAATTTGAATGACGACCAAAAACTCCCATACCTACTAGGGGAAGAGAGAAATTGCGTAACACTAGCGGCACACTATCTTACAGCTTGCCATAAACAGAGGGACAACCACTAAAGATAAGATAAGAGTATATATAAATTGTATGAAAGTATATTTATACACTCAGGGATATATCTGTTTATACACTGTATGGATAGATCTGTATTTTTGTGAACAAACATGAATGTCTCCCGATGCTTTGGCAACATAAGATGTAACTTGTCATGCCAATAAAGCGATTTGAATTGAATTGAATTGGGAGTGTGATACAGAGAGAGATTGGGTGTGTGAGAGAGAGAGAGATTGGGAGTGTGAGAGCGCGATTGGGGGTGTGAGAGAGACAGAGATTGGGAATGTGAGAGAGAGAGAGATTGGGAGTGTGAGAGACCAAAGCTACACTAAATGGGAAAAACATACAATAGAAGCCCTACATGCAGAATTCTGCCGAAGCATCCTTCGCACCCAAAGGAAAACGCCAACAAATGCATGCAGAGCCGAACTAGGCAGATACCCACTGATAATAAACATCCAAAAACGAGCACTAAACTTCCTAAATCACCTCAAATCTAGCTCCCCAGACACCCTTCATTTCAAAGCCTTTCAGAACCAAGAGCTAAACCCAGAAAAGAGTCCCCTGAGTCAGCTGCTACGGAAACTAAGTACTCAGCCGGACCCTGACCAGCCCCAGACCAACACAGCCGCCCAAACACCAATCCGAGTGAACCAAATCATTAAAAAATGCAAAGAAACCTACCTGGAACATTGGAACAAAATAACCGAAAGCCAAAGCAGATTAGAATGTTACCGGGCCCTAAAAAGAGAATATAAACTGGCAGACTACCTCACGACCATCAGAGACACAAAACAGAGACAGACCCTCACCAGGTACAGACTAAGCGACCACCAACTGGAAATTGAAAAAGGCAGATACAAGAAATCCTGGCAGCCTAGAGAGAATAGAATATGCGATCAATGTCTGGCTGGCGAGGTTGAAACAGAAATGCATTTCCTCCTAAAATGCGAAAAATTCAACACATCAAGAAACATATTATTCAACAAGCTAAGCCAAACAACCCCAGATTTCAAGGAATTGGATGATCTGTCAAAATTGAGATTAGTCCTAGGAGAAGGAGACAGACCATACCTTGGGGCCAAATATGTAACAACATGTCACAACCTGAGGACTGTTTAAAATTAAGACTGTTTAAAATTAATATTGAACGTACCAAATGAAGTACAAAGACTGTTTAAAATTAATACTGTTTAAAAGTAATATTGTATGTACCCAACAAATGTCAAATCGATTGACACCTACAGAATGTTGGAAAACTGTACCTTTTTGCTATGTAAGCTTTGGCAATATGGTTCTCTGTAAACTTTCATGCCAATAAAGCATTTTAATTGGAATTGGAATTGGAATTGGAGAGAGATTGGGAGTGTGCGAGAGAGATTGGGAGTGAGAGAGAGAGAGAGAGAGCTTGGGAGTGTGAGAGAGAGAGAGATTGAGAGTGAGAGAGAGAGAGAGATTGAGAGTGAGAGAGAGAGAGAGATTGGGAGTGTGAGAGAGAGAGAGACTGGGAGTGAGAGAGAGAGAGATTCGGAGTGTGAGAGCGAGAGAGATTGGGAGTGTGAGAGAGAGAGAGATTGGGAGTGTGCGAGAGAGATTGGGAGCGTGCGAGAGAGATTGGGAGTGTGAGAGAGAGAGAGATTGGGAGTGTCAGAGAGAGAGATTGGGAGTGTGAGAGAGAGAGAGATTGAGAGTGAGAGAGAGAGAGAGATTGGGAGTGTGAGAGAGAGAGAGACTGGGAGTGAGAGAGAGAGAGATTGGGAGTGTGAGAGAGAGAGAGATTGGGAGTGTGAGAGAGAGAGAGATTGGGAGTGTGCGAGAGAGATTGGGAGCGTGCGAGAGAGATTGGGAGTGTCAGAGAGAGAGATTGGGAGTGTGAGAGAGAGAGAGATTGGGAGTGTGAGAGAGAGAGATTGGGAGTGAGAGAGAGAGAGAGAGATTGGGAGTGTGAGAGAGAGAGAGATTGGGAGTGAGAGAGAGAGAGAGATTGGGAGTGTGAGTGAGAGATTGGGAGTGTGAGAGAGGGAGAGAGATTGGGAGTGTGAGAGAGAGAGAGAGATTGGGAGTGTGAGAGAGAGAGAGATTGGGAGTGTGAGAGAGAGAGAGACTGGGAGTGTGAGAGAGAGAGAGACTGGGAGTGTGTGAGAGAGAGAGAGATTGGGAGTGTGTGAGAGAGAGAGAGATTGGGAGTGTGAGAGACAGAGAGATTGGGAGTGTGAGAGAGAGAGAGAGATTGGGAGTGTGAGAGAAAGAGATTGGGAGTGTGAGAGAGAGAGATTGGGAGTGCAAGAGAGAGAGATTGGGAGTGCGAGAGAGAGAGATTGGGAGTGCGAGAGAGAAAGACTGGGAGTGTGAGAGAGAGAGATTGGGAGTGAGAGAGAGAGAGAGAGAGATTGGGAGTGTGTGAGAGAGAGATATTGGGAGTGAGAGAGAGAGAGAGAGATTGGGAGTGTGAGAGAGAGAGAGATTGGGAGTGTGAGAGAGAGAGAGATTGGGAGTGCGAGAGAGAGAGATTGGGAGTGAGAGAGAGAGAGAGAGAGATTGGGAGTGTGTGAGAGAGAGAGATTGGGAGTGTGCGAGAGAGATTGGGAGTGTGAGAGAGAGAGAGATTGGGAGTGTGAGAGAGAGAGAGATTGGGAGTGTGAGAGAGAGAGAGAATGGGAGTGAGAGAGAGAGAGACTGGGAGTGTGTGAGAGAGAGAGATTGGAAGTGTGAGAGAGATTGGGAGTGTGAGAGAGAGAGAGATTGGGAGTGTGAGAGAGAGAGAGATTGGGAGTGTGAGAGAGAGAGAGAGATTGGGAGTGTAAGAGAGAGAGATTGGGAGTGTAAGAGAGAGAGATTGGGAGTGTGAGAGAGAGAGAGATTGGGAGTGTGAGAGAGAGAGATTGGGAGTGTGAGAGAGAGAGAGACTGGGAGTGTGTGAGAGAGAGAGAGATTGGGAGTGTGAGAGAGAGAGAGATTGGGAGTGTGAGAGAGAGAGAGAGATTGGGAGTGAGAGAAAGAGATTGGGAGTGTGAGAGAGAGAGAGACAGGGAGTGTGTGAGAGAGAGAGAGACTGGGAGTGTGAGAGAGAGATATTGGGAGTATGAGAGAGAGAGATTGGGAGTGTGAGAGACAGAGATTGGGAGTGTGAGAGAGAGAGATATTGGGAGTGAGAGAGAGAGATTGGGAGTGTGAGAGAGAGAGAGATTGGGAGTGTGAGAGAGAGAGATTGGGAGTGATGTGAGAGAGAGAGATTGGGAGTGTGAGAGAGAGAGATTGGGAGTGAGAGAGAGAGGAGAGAGAGAGGAGAGATTGGGAGTGTTGAGCGAGAGAGAGATTGGGAGTGTGCGAGAGAGATTGGGAGTGTGAGAGAGAGAGAGATTGGGAGTGTCAGAGAGAAAGACTGGGAGTGTGAGAGAGAGAGAGATTGGGAGTGTGAGAGAGAGAGAGAGATTGGGAGTGAGAGAGAGAGAGAGATTGGGAGTGTCAGAGAGAGAGATTGGGAGTGTGAGAGAGAGAGAGATTGGGAGTGAGAGAGAGAGAGATTGGGAGTGTGAGTGAGAGATTGGGAGTGTGAGAGAGGGAGAGAGATTGGGAGTGTGTGAGAGAGAGAGATTGGGAGTGTGAGAGAGAGAGAGATTGGGAGTGTGAGAGAGAGAGAGAATGGGAGTGAGAGAGAGAGAGACTGGGAGTGTGTGAGAGAGAGAGATTGGGAGTGTGAGAGAGAGAGAGATTGGGAGTGTGAGAGAGAGAGAGATTGGGAGTGTAAGAGAAAGAGATTGGGAGTGCGAGAGAGAGAGATTGGGAGTGCAAGAGAGAGAGATTGGGAGTGCGAGAGAGAGAGATTGGGAGTGCGAGAGAGAGAGACTGGGAGTGCGAGAGAGAAAGACTGGGAGTGTGAGAGAGAGAGATTGGGAGTATGAGAGAGAGAGATTGGGAGTGTGAGAGAGAGAGAGATTGGGAGTGAGAGAGAGAGATTGGGAGTGAGAGAGAGAGAGAGAGATTGGGAGTTTGAGAGAGAGAGAGATTGGGAGTGTGAGAGAGAGAGACTGGGAATGTGTGAGAGAGAGAGATTGGGAGTGTGAGAGAGAGAGAGATTGGGAGTGTGAGAGAGCGATTGGGAGTGTGAGAGAGAGAGAGATTGGGAGTGCGTGAGAGAGAGAGATTGGGAGTGTGTGAGAGAGAGAGATTGGGAGTATGAGAGAGAGAGAGACTGGGAGTGTGAGAGAGAGAGAGATTGGGAGTGTGAGAGAGAGAGAGATTGGGAGTGTGAGAGAGAGAGATTGGGAGTGTGAGAGAGAGAGATTTAGATTGGGAGTGTGAGAGAGAGCGAGATTGGGAGTGAGAGAGCGCGATTGGGAGTGTGAGAGAGAGAGATTGGGAGTGCGTGAGAGAGAGAGATTGGGAGTGTGTGAGAGAGAGAGATTGGGAGTGTGAGAGAGAGAGAGACTGGGAGTGTGAGAGAGAGAGAGATTGGGAGTGTGAGACAGAGAGAGATTGGGAGTGTGAGAGAGAGAGATTGGGAGTGTGAGAGAGAGAGATTTGGAGTGTGAGAGAGAGAGAGATTGGGAGTGTGAGAGAGCGATTGGGAGTTTGAGAGAGAGAGACAGGATATGCTCTCACTGCAGTCAGGGAATGGTGGAGACAGAGATGCACTTCCTCACAGCTTGTAGAAAATATCAGGGCATAAGGGAGAATTTCTACCCAAAATTTACAAAAATATGCCCGGAATTCAGAAATTTGAATGACCACCAAAAACTCCCATACCTACTAGGGGAAGAGAGAAATTGCGTAACACTAGCGGCACACTATCTTACAGCTTGCCATAAACAGAGGGACAACCACTAAAGATAAGATAAGAATATATTTAAATTGTATGAAAGTATATTTAAACACTCAGTGATATATCTGTTTATACACTGTATGGATAGATCTGTATTTTTGTGAACAAACATGAATGTCTCCCGATGCTTTGGCAACATAAGATGTAACTTGTCATGCCAATAAAGCGAATTGAATTGAATTGAATTGGGAGTGATACAGAGAGAGATTGGGTGTGTGAGAGAGAGAGAGATTGGGAGTGTGAGAGAGCGATTGGGAGTGTGAGAGAGACAGAGATTGGGAATGTGAGAGAGAGAGAGATTGGGAGTGTGAGAGAGAGAGAGATTGGGAGTGTAAGAGAGAGGGAGATTGGGAGTGTGCGAGAGAGATTGGGAGTGAGAGAGAGAGAGCTTGGGAGTGTGAGAGAGAGAGAGATTGGGAGTGAGAGAGAGAGAGAGATTGGGAGTGTGAGAGAGAGAGACTGGGAGTGAGAGAGAGAGAGATTGGGAGTGTGAGAGAGAGAGAGATTGGGAGTGTGAGAGAGAGAGAGATTGGGAGTGTGCGAGAGAGATTGGGAGTGTGAGAGAGAGAGATTGGGAGTGTGAGAGAGAGAGAGAGATTGGGAGTGTGAGAGAGAGAGAGATTGGGTGTGTGAGAGAGAGAGAGAGATTGGGAGTGTGAGAGAGAGAGAGAGACAGATTGGGAGTGAGAGAGAGAGAGATTGGGAGTGTGAGAGAGAGAGAGATTGGGAGTGTGAGAGAGAGAGAGAGATTGGGAGTGTGAGAGTGAGAGAGAGAGAGATTGGGAGTGAGAGAGAGAGAGATTGGGAGTGTGAGAGAGAGAGAGATTGGGAGTGTGAGAGAGAGAGAGATTGGGAGTGTGAGAGAGAGAGATATTGGGAGTGTGAGAGAGATTGGGTGTGTGAGAGAGAGAGAGACTGGGAGTGTGAGAGAGAGAGAGACTGGGAGTGTGAGAGAGAGAGAGACTGGGAGTGTGAGAGAGAGAGATTGGGAGTATGAGAGAGAGAGATTGGGAGTGTGAGAGACAGAGATTGGGAGTGTGAGAGAGAGAGATTGGGAGTGAGAGAGAGAGAGATTGGGAGTGAGAGAGAGAGAGAGAGATTGGGAGTGTGAGAGAGAGAGAGATTGGGAGTGTGCGAGAGAGATTGGGAGTGTGAGAGAGAGAGATTGGGAGTGAGAGAGAGAGAGAGAGAGAGAGAGATTGGGAGTGTGAGAGAGAGAGAGATTGGGAGTGTGCGAGAGAGATTGGGAGTGTGAGAGAGAGAGAGATTGGGAGTGTCAGAGAGAGAGATTGGGAGTGTGAGAGAGAGAGAGATTGGGAGTGTGAGAGAGAGAGAGAGATTGGGAGTGAGAGAGAGAGAGAGATTGGGAGTGTCAGAGAGAGAGATTGGGAGTGTGAGAGAGAGAGAGATTGGGAGTGAGAGAGAGAGAGAGATTGGGAGTGTGAGTGAGAGATTGGGAGTGTGAGAGAGGGAGAGAGATTGGGAGTGTGTGAGAGAGAGAGATTGGGAGTGTGAGAGAGAGAGAGATTGGGAGTGTGAGAGAGAGAGAGAATGGGAGTGAGAGAGAGAGAGACTGGGAGTGTGTGAGAGAGAGAGATTGGGAGTGTGAGAGAGAGAGAGATTGGGAGTGTGAGAGAGAGAGAGATTGGGAGTGTAAGAGAAAGAGATTGGGAGTGCGAGAGAGAGAGATTGGGAGTGCAAGAGAGAGAGATTGGGAGTGCGAGAGAGAGAGATTGGGAGTGCGAGAGAGAGAGACTGGGAGTGCGAGAGAGAAAGACTGGGAGTGTGAGAGAGAGAGATTGGGAGTATGAGAGAGAGAGATTGGGAGTGTGAGAGAGAGAGAGATTGGGAGTGAGAGAGAGAGATTGGGAGTGAGAGAGAGAGAGAGAGATTGGGAGTTTGAGAGAGAGAGAGATTGGGAGTGTGAGAGAGAGAGACTGGGAATGTGTGAGAGAGAGAGATTGGGAGTGTGAGAGAGAGAGAGATTGGGAGTGTGAGAGAGCGATTGGGAGTGTGAGAGAGAGAGAGATTGGGAGTGCGTGAGAGAGAGAGATTGGGAGTGTGTGAGAGAGAGAGATTGGGAGTATGAGAGAGAGAGAGACTGGGAGTGTGAGAGAGAGAGAGATTGGGAGTGTGAGAGAGAGAGAGATTGGGAGTGTGAGAGAGAGAGATTGGGTGTGTGAGAGAGAGAGATTTAGATTGGGAGTGTGAGAGAGAGCGAGATTGGGAGTGAGAGAGCGCGATTGGGAGTGTGAGAGAGAGAGAGATTGGGAGTGCGTGAGAGAGAGAGATTGGGAGTGTGTGAGAGAGAGAGATTGGGAGTGTGAGAGAGAGAGAGACTGGGAGTGTGAGAGAGAGAGAGATTGGGAGTGTGAGAGAGAGAGAGATTGGGAGTGTGAGAGAGAGAGATTGGGAGTGTGAGAGAGAGAGAGATTGGGAGTGTGAGAGAGAGAGATTGGGAGTGTGAGAGAGAGAGAGATTGGGAGTGTGAGAGAGAGAGAGATTGGGAGTGTGAGAGAGAGAGATTGGGAGTGTGAGAGAGAGAGAGATTGGGAGTGTGAGAGAGAGAGAGATTGGGAGTGTGAGAGAGAGAGATTGGGAGTGTGAGAGAGAGAGAGATTGGGAGTGTGAGAGAGAGAGAGATTGGGAATGTGAGAGAGAGAGATTGGGAGTGTGAGAGAGAGAGAGATTTGGAGTGTGAGAGAGAGAGAGATAAATTCATCACAGCACTAAATTCACCTGATCTCACAAGTAAAATTTCAAAATTTAAAGAAAATCTATATGAGATCACCAGAGATGGGGTAAACATGGCCATAGAGGATATAAATATGATCTTTCATGAGGCAGCTGTAAAAGCCGACCTCGTGAAACAGAAGAGGAAGAGTCACAAAAGACAAAATAAAAATAAGAAATGGTTTGACCACGAATGCAAAAATGCCAGAAAAGACCTGAGAAAAATATCAAACCAAAAGCATCGCCAACCAAACAATCCGGACCTACGTACTAGATACAATGAAACCCTCAAAAGATATAAACACACCATTAGGAACAAAACACAAAACTATACCCACAAAATACTAGAAGAAATTGAAAACTCCACCAACCCAAAACAATTCTGGGAAATGTGGAATAACCTGAGTACAACACAATTGCAAGCATTACCAATCCAAGATGGCGACATCTGGAGAACACATTTTGAAAACCTCTACAAAGACATCCCAATAAACGAAACAAACCCAAGTCAACATCAGGTCACAGAAAAACTCCACACATTAGAAGCAACAATCAAAGACAACCAAAACCCTCTAGACTCCCCAATCACATGGAAAGAAATGGCCACAAAAACAAAATCTCTCCACCCAAAGAAAGCCTGTGGCCCAGACAACATCAAAAATGAAATGCTCAAGTTCAGCAATATGGAGATGCAGGGTGCGGTACTCAAATTATTCAACATCATATTACGTTCAGGCTGTTTTCCCGATATCTGGTGCCAAGGACTAATCTCCCCCATATATAAAAGCGGAAACAAATCAGACCCAAATAACTACCGCGGCATCTGTGTCAACAGTTGTCTAGGGAAGTTATTCTGCAGTATTCTAAATAGTAGATTACTTGATTTTCTTAACAAACATAATATCCTCAGAAAAAACCAAATAGGCTTTCTTCCAAAACACCGCACCGCCGACCATATCTATACCCTTCACACCCTCATTGAAAAACATATACACCAAACAAAAAATGGGAAAATATTCGCCTGTTTCATCGACTTCAAGAAAGCCTTTGACTCTATATGGCACGAAGGGCTCTATTATAAACTTCTTCAATGTGGAATAGGGGGCAAAGTCTATGACCTTATTAAATCAATGTATCTGAAAAACAAATGCGGGGTCAAAATTGGAGACAAACGCACCGATTTCTTCACCCAGAGAAGAGGCGTCCGGCAGGGCTGCAATTTGAGCCCGACCCTGTTCAACATATACATAAATGAATTAGCAGACATGCTGGAGCAAAGCGAGTCACCAGGTCTCCGTCTCCTAGATGGAGAAGTGAAATCCCTGTTCTATGCGGACGACCTGGTTCTGCTGTCTCCCACAGAACAGGGATTACAGCAACAACTAGACCTACTCGACAAATACTGCCAAAATTGGGCTCTAACAGTAAATCTAAAGAAAACCAACATCATGATTTTTCAAAAAAGGCCCAGATGTCAGGAAAACAAATACCAGTTTACCCTCAGTGATACCACTATAGGACACACTATGAGCTACACCTACCTTGGTCTAACTATTACAGCATCAGGGAGCTTCAGCATAGCAGTGAATGCACTAAAAGAAAAAGCCCGAAGAGCCCTATATGCAATAAAAAGAAAATTCTACAACATCCAAATCCCAATCAAAATCTGGCTCAAAATATTTGACAGCATAATCCTGCCCATTGCACTGTACGGTAGTGAAGTATGGGGCCCGCTAAATCACCAAAGCTACACTAAATGGGAAAAACATACAATAGAAGCCCTACATGCAGAATTCTGCCGAAGCATCCTTCGCACCCAAAGGAAAACGCCAACAAATGCATGCAGAGCCGAACTAGGCAGATACCCACTGATAATAAACATCCAAAAACGAGCACTAAACTTCCTAAATCACCTCAAATCTAGCTCCCCAGACACCCTTCATTTCAAAGCCTTTCAGACCCAAGAGCTAAACCCAGAAAAGAGTCCCCTGAGTCAGCTGCTACGGAAACTAAGTACTCAGCCGGACCCTGACCAGCCCCAGACCAACACAGCCGCCCAAACACCAATCCGAGTGAACCAAATCATTAAAAAATGCAAAGAAACCTACCTGGAACATTGGAACAAAATAACCGAAAGCCAAAGCAGATTAGAATGTTACCGGGCCCTAAAAAGAGAATATAAACTGGCAGACTACCTCACGACCATCAGAGACACAAAACAGAGACAGACCCTCACCAGGTACAGACTAAGCGACCACCAACTGGAAATTGAAAAAGGCAGATACAAGAAATCCTGGCAGCCTAGAGAGAATAGAATATGCGATCAATGTCTGGCTGGCGAGGTTGAAACAGAAATGCATTTCCTCCTAAAATGCGAAAAATTCAACACATCAAGAAACATATTATTCAACAAGCTAAGCCAAACAACCCCAGATTTCAAGGAATTGGATGATCTGTCAAAATTGAGATTAGTCCTAGGAGAAGGAGACAGACCATACCTTGGGGCCAAATATGTAACAACATGTCACAACCTGAGGACTGTTTAAAATTAAGACTGTTTAAAATTAATATTGAACGTACCAAATGAAGTACAAAGACTGTTTAAAATTAATATTGTTTAAAAGTAATATTGTATGTACCCAACAAATGTCAAATCGATTGACACCTACAGAATGTTGGAAAACTGTACCTTTTTGCTATGTAAGCTTTGGCAATATGGTTCTCTGTAAACTTTCATGCCAATAAAGCATTTTAATTGGAATTGGAAAAATTGGAATTGGAGAGATTGGGAGTGTGAGAGAGCGATTGGGAGTTTGAGAGAGAGAGACAGGATATGCTCTCACTGCAGTCAGGGAATGGTGGAGACAGAGATGCACTTCCTCACAGCTTGTAGAAAATATCAGGGCATAAGGGAGAATTTCTACCCAAAATTTACAAAAATATGCCCGGAATTCAGAAATTTGAATGACGACCAAAAACTCCCATACCTACTAGGGGAAGAGAGAAATTGCGTAACACTAGCGGCACACTATCTTACAGCTTGCCATAAACAGAGGGACAACCACTAAAGATAAGATAAGAATATATATAAATTGTATGAAAGTATATTTAAACACTCAGGGATATATCTGTTTATACACTGTATGGATAGATCTGTATTTTTGTGAACAAACATGAATGTCTCCCGATGCTTTGGCAACATAAGATGTAACTTGTCATGCCAATAAAGCGAATTGAATTGAATTGAATTGGGAGTGATACAGAGAGAGATTGGGTGTGTGAGAGAGAGAGAGATTGGGAGTGTGAGAGAGCGATTGGGAGTGTGAGAGAGACAGAGATTGGGAATGTGAGAGAGAGAGAGATTGGGAGTGTGAGAGAGAGAGAGATTGGGAGTGTAAGAGAGAGGGAGATTGGGAGTGTGCGAGAGAGATTGGGAGTGAGAGAGAGAGAGCTTGGGAGTGTGAGAGAGAGAGAGATTGGGAGTGAGAGAGAGAGAGAGATTGGGAGTGTGAGAGAGAGAGACTGGGAGTGAGAGAGAGAGAGATTGGGAGTGTGAGAGAGAGAGAGATTGGGAGTGTGAGAGAGAGAGAGATTGGGAGTGTGCGAGAGAGATTGGGAGTGTGAGAGAGAGAGATTGGGAGTGTGAGAGAGAGAGAGAGATTGGGAGTGTGAGAGAGAGAGAGATTGGGTGTGTGAGAGAGAGAGAGAGATTGGGAGTGTGAGAGAGAGAGAGAGAGAGAGATTGGGAGTGAGAGAGAGAGAGATTGGGAGTGTGAGAGAGAGAGAGATTGGGAGTGTGAGAGAGAGAGAGATTGGGAGTGTGAGAGAGAGAGAGAGATTGGGAGTGTGAGAGTGAGAGAGAGAGAGATTGGGAGTGAGAGAGAGAGAGATTGGGAGTGTGAGAGAGAGAGAGATTGGGAGTGTGAGAGAGAGAGAGATTGGGAGTGTGAGAGAGAGAGATATTGGGAGTGTGAGAGAGATTGGGTGTGTGAGAGAGAGAGAGACTGGGAGTGTGAGAGAGAGAGAGACTGGGAGTGTGAGAGAGAGAGAGACTGGGAGTGTGAGAGAGAGAGATTGGGAGTATGAGAGAGAGAGATTGGGAGTGTGAGAGACAGAGATTGGGAGTGTGAGAGAGAGAGAGATTGGAAGTGAGAGAGAGAGAGATTGGGAGTGAGAGAGAGAGAGAGATTGGGAGTGTGAGAGAGAGAGAGATTGGGAGTGTGCGAGAGAGATTGGGAGTGTGAGAGAGAGAGAGATTGGGAGTGTGAGAGAGAGATTGGGAGTGTGAGAGAGAGAGAGAGAGATTGGGAGTGAGAGAGAGAGAGAGATTGGGAGTGTGAGAGAGAGAGAGATTGGGAGTGAGAGAGAGAGAGAGATTGGGAGTGTGTGAGAGATTGGGAGTGTGAGAGAGGGAGAGAGATTGGGAGTGTGAGAGAGAGAGATTGGGAGTGTGAGAGAGAGAGATTGGGAGTGTGAGAGAGAGAGAGAATGGGAGTGAGAGAGAGAGAGAGATTGGGAGTGTGAGAGAGAGAGAGATTGGGAGTGTGCGAGAGAGATTGGGAGTGAGAGAGAGAGAGAGAGAGCTTGGGAGTGTGAGAGAGAGAGAGATTGAGAGTGAGAGAGAGAGAGAGATTGAGAGTGAGAGAGAGAGAGAGATTGGGAGTGTGAGAGAGAGAGAGACTGGAAGTGAGAGAGAGAGAGATTCGGAGTGTGAGAGAGAGAGAGATTGGGAGTGTGAGAGAGAGAGAGATTGGGAGTGTGCGAGAGAGATTGGGAGCGTGCGAGAGAGATTGGGAGTGTGAGAGAGAGAGAGATTGGGCGTGTCAGAGAGAGAGATTGGGAGTGTGAGAGAGAGAGAGATTGAGAGTGAGAGAGAGAGAGAGATTGGGAGTGAGAGAGAGAGAGACTGGGAGTGAGAGAGAGAGAGATTGGGAGTGTGAGAGAGAGAGAGATTGGGAGTGTGAGAGAGAGAGAGATTGGGAGTGTGCGAGAGAGATTGGGAGCGTGCGAGAGAGATTGGGAGTGTCAGAGAGAGAGATTGGGAGTGTGAGAGAGAGAGAGATTGGGAGTGTGAGAGAGAGAGATTGGGAGTGAGAGAGAGAGAGAGAGATTGGGAGTGTGAGAGAGAGAGAGATTGGGAGTGAGAGAGAGAGAGAGATTGGGAGTGTGAGTGAGAGATTGGGAGTGTGAGAGAGGGAGAGAGATTGGGAGTGTGAGAGAGAGAGAGAGATTGGGAGTGTGAGAGAGAGAGAGATTGGGAGTGTGAGAGAGAGAGAGACTGGGAGTGTGAGAGAGAGAGAGACTGGGAGTGTGTGAGAGAGAGAGAGATTGGGAGTGTGAGAGAGAGAGAGATTGGGAGTGAGAGAGAGAGAGACTGGGAGTGTGTGAGAGAGAGAGATTGGGAGTGTGAGAGAGAGAGACTGGGAGTGTGTGAGAGAGAGAGATTGGGAGTGTGAGAGAGAGAGAGATTGGGAGTGTGAGAGAGCGACTGGGAGTGTGAGAGAGAGAGAGGTTGGGAGTGTGTGAGAGAGAGAGATTGGGAGTGTGTGAGAGAGAGAGATTGGGAGTGTGAGAGAGAGAGAGACTGGGAGTGTGAGAGAGAGAGAGATTGGGAGTGTGAGAGAGAGAGATTGGGAGTGTGGGCGAGAGAGATTGGGAGTGTGAGAGAGAGAGATTGGGAGTGTGAGAGAGCGATTGGGAGTTTGAGAGAGAGAGACAGGATATGCTCTCACTGCAGTCAGGGAATGGTGGAGACAGAGATGCACTTCCTCACAGCTTGTAGAAAATATCAGGGCATAAGGGAGAATTTCTACCCAAAATTTACAAAAATATGCCCGGAATTCAGAAATTTGAATGACGACCAAAAACTCCCATACCTACTAGGGGAAGAGAGAAATTGCGTAACACTAGCGGCACACTATCTTACAGCTTGCCATAAACAGAGGGACAACCACTAAAGATAAGATAAGAGTATATATAAATTGTATGAAAGTATATTTAAACACTCAGGGATATATCTGTTTATACACTGTATGGATAGATCTGTATTTTTGTGAACAAACATGAATGTCTCCCGATGCTTTGGCAACATAAGATGTAACTTGTCATGCCAATAAAGCGATTTGAATTGAATTGAATTGGGAGTGTGATACAGAGAGAGATTGGGTGTGTGAGAGAGAGAGAGATTGGGAGTGTGAGAGCGCGATTGGGAGTGTGAGAGAGACAGAGATTGGGAATGTGAGAGAGAGAGAGATTGGGAGTGTGAGAGAGAGAGAGATTGGGAGTGTGCGAGAGAGATTGGGAGTGAGAGAGAGAGAGAGAGAGAGCTTGGGAGTGTGAGAGAGAGAGAGATTGAGAGTGAGAGAGAGAGAGAGATTGAGAGTGAGAGAGAGAGAGAGATTGGGAGTGTGAGAGAGAGAGAGACTGGAAGTGAGAGAGAGAGAGATTCGGAGTGTGAGAGAGAGAGAGATTGGGAGTGTGAGAGAGAGAGAGATTGGGAGTGTGCGAGAGAGATTGGGAGCGTGCGAGAGAGATTGGGAGTGTGAGAGAGAGAGAGATTGGGCGTGTCAGAGAGAGAGATTGGGAGTGTGAGAGAGAGAGAGATTGAGAGTGAGAGAGAGAGAGAGATTGGGAGTGAGAGAGAGAGAGACTGGGAGTGAGAGAGAGAGAGATTGGGAGTGTGAGCGAGAGAGAGATTGGGAGTGTGAGAGAGAGAGAGATTGGGAGTGTGCGAGAGAGATTGGGAGCGTGCGAGAGAGATTGGGAGTGTCAGAGAGAGAGATTGGGAGTGTGAGAGAGAGAGAGATTGGGAGTGTGAGAGAGAGAGATTGGGAGTGAGAGAGAGAGAGAGAGATTGGGAGTGTGAGAGAGAGAGAGATTGGGAGTGAGAGAGAGAGAGAGATTGGGAGTGTGAGTGAGAGATTGGGAGTGTGAGAGAGGGAGAGAGATTGGGAGTGTGAGAGAGAGAGAGAGATTGGGAGTGTGAGAGAGAGAGAGATTGGGAGTGTGAGAGAGAGAGAGACTGGGAGTGTGAGAGAGAGAGAGACTGGGAGTGTGTGAGAGAGAGAGAGATTGGGAGTGTGTGAGAGAGAGAGAGATTGGGAGTGTGAGAGAGAGAGAGATTGGGAGTGTGAGAGAGAGAGAGAGATTGGGAGTGTGAGAGAAAGAGATTGGGAGTGTGAGAGAGAGAGATTGGGAGTGCAAGAGAGAGAGATTGGGAGTGCGAGAGAGAGAGATTGGGAGTGCGAGAGAGAAAGACTGGGTGTGTGAGAGAGAGAGAGAGACTGGGAGTGTGAGAGAGAGAGATTGGGAGTATGAGAGAGAGAGATTGGGAGTGTGAGAGACAGAGATTGGGAGTGTGAGAGAGAGAGATATTGGGAGTGAGAGAGAGAGAGAGAGATTGGGAGTGTGAGAGAGAGAGAGATTGGGAGTAAAAAACGCCTGTTTTGCCGGTCCCGCACTCACGGGAAGAGAGAGAGGGGGAAGTAGAGAGAGAGAGAGGGGCAGAGAGAGAGAGAGGGGCAGAGAGAGAGAGAGGAGAGAGAGAAGGAGAGCGAGCAGCAACAGGAGTAGACCCAGACCGGGAGGAGCGGCCCGAGCCAGTCAAAGAGGCGAGTGGAGAGGTAGGGGTGCCGGATCGGGTCGGGCCTGGAGAGCGAGCAAGCCCGGGGCCTGAAACCCGAGAAACTCCGGGGTCGGAGAAACTCGGACAAACACCGGGCCGGGACAGCACAGCCGAGCCGAGGGGCTGGGGCCAGGGCAGAAGCCCGGAGAGAGCGTTGGGAGCTGAGAGCTGAGAGCGCGAAATTTGAACGAAGGGAAACGGCTGAAAGGAGAAAAGGAGCAAAGAAAGGTAACTGCACCTAGAGAGAGAGAGACGGAGCGAGAGAGCGTGAGAGAGAGAGGAGAGGAAACACCAGCTGGAGAGAAAAAGCCGGAGAAATAAGTTTTACCTAACTCTACCTAAGTTTCATTTTAGTTAAAGTTAGTTCGGAAAAAGTTTAATTTTATTTAAATTTAGCTCGAAAAAAAATAAAATAAAAAAAACCTGAAAAAAGAACAACAAACCCGCGAGGAAAAGGAATAGAAACCCGAGAGAAACGATAAACTACCCGAACCAAGAGCCTGTGAGAAAAAGAGAAAGATAAACCTTTAAGAGCAGCTATATCAAAGATGAACCCCTGAAAAACTCCCAATTTTGGACCTAAAAGTGGGCTAAGGTGGAACACGACACAAAAAAGAGAAAAAAAAAAGTTATCTATCTGAGACAAAAAACAAACGACTACAATGAGCAGGGAAATGATATATCCTGAGCAATGCACAAAAAATAAAGCAAAGGAAAAATACAAGTACACAACACTAAAAAATAACCCAGAAATCCTCTACGTGGACTATACCACACACAAAGGGACTAAGCTGAAGAACAACCTCATATTCTACACCGAATACGTCACCTCCTGGAAGGAGACTTTACAAAAACACTACACATACGTCTCCAGTGAAGGTATTGGCAGTGGAGGCAGACTGAAAATATGTAAAGATGGAAACCTAGATAAAGATGACCCCCTGCTAACCATAAGCTACTACAACAAAAATAGAAAGATCATGATACAGGGGAATGTGGAAAATCTGGACACCTTCGAAAAGGAATTCCCCCAGTTGAAAACTAAGGCAGACACAAAGAGGACCAATGGACAGGAAGCAAAAGAGAGTCGAACAGAGGATGAGGAGAGCCAAGTGGAGGAAGAAGAAGAGAGACCAGCAGAGGAAAACACCTCCCTGTACATCTCCACCCCCCCCACACCTCTCAACGAAAACAAAATGATGAAAGAGAATCTGGCCAAACTAGAACTTGATTTCAACGAATACAGAGAAACACTGGCCAAGAATTTGAAGGAGGAATTCAAACAGCTAAAAACGGAACACGAGTCCACCATCCACAAGCTGAGAAAGACCATAGAGGAGCAAAGAAATGAGATCAAAGAACTCCGTACTCAACTAAACAAAATGAAGGAGACCGTAGAAAGGCTCAGCAGGCAACACAAACCTCTTAAGGTCCAAAAACCTGAGGACACAAAAACAACACACACAAGGACACAGAACCCGCCGGATGCCACCCCACACGAAGACACACCGAAAGCCACAAACCCCGCTCCAACCAGCCCTCAGTCGAGTCATGCCCAGACTACTGCTACCCAGTCCTCACACACAGGAACACAAAAACCGACAGATACCCCCCCAAACGAGGACACACCGAAAGCCCCAAACCCCGCTCCTGCCACACAACATATCCCAGAAACCCAGCCAACAACCAGCCACCAGGCGAGTCCTACCCAGACTACTGTTACCCAGTCTGATAAACCAGCCCCTCAGGCGGTCCTGCTGACCGACTCCAACGGAAAGTTTCTGGACCCCCAGAGGCTGTTCCCAGACCATCAAGTCCTGAAAAAATGGTGCAGCAACACAGGCCAAGCAATGAAGATCCTGAACAAAGAATCCCTTGGAAGCCCCAAATGGATTGTGATCCACACAGGCACGAACGACCTACGCACCCTACAGGAAGGCACGGCTTGGGCGGTGAGCAGGATGGCAGAAAAGGCCAGCAGGGAATTCCCCGAGGCGCGGATCGTGATCTCCACACTACTGCCCAGAAAGGACACCCCAGCCTATATAATCCACAACACCAACAGGGAGATCGACACGAGATGTTCTGTCCTCCCCAACGTCTCCCTGGCCCATCATCCAAACATCAACACAAGGGACCTCTATGACGAAATACATCTACTCAAACAGCGGATGTGGGTCTTCGCAAGAAACCTCATAAACACTGCCAAAAGACGCAGCCCTCCCACCCCCCCTACCATTGGGAGCCCAAACAGGACCACCAATGTCCCCCACCCCCCTTTACAAAACCGACAACAGAACCGTGCTTTTATACCTGACCCAAGACCCCCCTCTAGACCACAGACTGTAGACCAAGAACTGAGAAAGATCATGACGATGCTGAACAGCCTGATAGAAAGCCGGAGAAATTATTAATATTGTTATTTATCATTATCATTATTGTTATCTTATCAGTATTATTACTATTATTAGATAGATATATGTGCATGCCTCATGAAATTTATACTAAATCATCACTTAGCATTATAGAAAATAGTGTTTCCACACTCATCCCACAAAATAGGTCCATTTTATTTCGTTTTATTGAACTATATAAATGCGTTCTTTCCACATAAGCTGCTGGAATATCCAGGGCCTCCGCTCCTCAACTTTTGGGATGAAGAGTACAGACCCTGAATTCCTAAAAGCTATAAAAGACATTGATATAATTGTGTTAACAGAAACATGGTGCCAAAAGGACATGCCGACCCACTGTCCTCCAATGTACCATGAAATCATTGTGCCCTCAGTAAAGAACACTAAAACACGCAAGGGCAGAACCTCCGGGGGAATATTGGTGTGGTATAAGGGAGAACTGGACAAACACATCTCACCGGTAAAACAGGGGAAATCACACGTATGGCTAAAACTAGATAAAAATATAGGAATAGCAAAAAAAGATGTTTACTTATGTGCGATCTACATACCTCCAATAGATTCGCCATATTTCGAAGAGGAGTTATTTGATACTCTCCACATGGAAATCAGCCATTTCCAGGCCCAAGGAAAGGTGATAATATGTGGGGACCTAAATGCAAGGACCGGTTGTGAACCTGACTTCATAGACCCACAGGGAAACAACCATGTGTTTGGCCAGACCCCTTTAGATGTCACACCAGCCATCGCAAATCGGAACAACCTTGATCGTGAAATAAATAAAAGCGGTAGGGAGGTAGTGCAACTCTGCCGAGCCTTAGGCCTGTACATAGTTAATGGTAGGTTCAGAGGGGACTCCCTAGGGAGACTCACATACTCCTCAACTCTTGGGTCTAGTGTGGTGGACTATACAATCACTGACCTGGACCCCTGCGATATCAACGCATTCACTGTCAGGCAGCAATCCCCCCTCTCAGACCATAACCAAATAAATGTGTACCTTAAACTTTCTGCCCAAACTACAGACACAAAAAAGGAACACAGTAAGCTACATAAAATAAACCAGACATACAGATGGGCCCCAGACAGTGGAGATAAATTCATCACAGCACTAAATTCACCTGATCTCACAAGTAAAATTTCAAAATTTAAAGAAAATCTATATGAGATCACCAGAGATGGTGTAAACACGGCCATAGAGGATATAAATATGATCTTCCATGAGGCAGCTGTAAAAGCCGACCTCGTGAAACAGAAGAGGAAGCATCACAAAAGACAAAATAAAAATATGAAATGGTTTGACCACGAATGCAAAAATGCCAGAAAAGACCTGAGAAAAATATCAAACCAAAAGCATCGGCAACCAAACAATCCGGACCTACGTACTAGATACAATGAAACCCTCAAAAGATATAAACACACCATTAGGAACAAAACACAAAACTATACCCACAAAATACTCGAAGAAATTGAAAACTCCACCAATCCAAAACAATTCTGGGAAATGTGGAATAACCTGAGTACAACACAATTGCAAGCATTACCAATCCAAGATGGCGACATCTGGAGAACACATTTTGAAAACCTCTACAAAGACATCCCAAAAAACAAAACAAACCCAAGTCAACATCAGGTCACAGAAAAACTCCACACATTAGAAGCAACAATTAAAGACAACCAAAACCCTCTAGACTCCCCAATCACATGGAAAGAAATGGCCACAAAAACAAAATCTCTCCACCTAAAGAAAGCCTGTGGCCCAGACAACATCAAAAATGAAATGCTAAAGTTCAGCAATATGGAGATGCAGGGTGCGATACTCAAACTATTCAACATCATATTACGCTCAGGCTGTTTTCCCGATATCTGGTGCCAAGGACTAATCTCCCCCATATATAAAAGTGGAAACAAATCAGACCCAAATAACTACCGCGGCATCTGTGTCAACAGTTGTCTAGGGAAGTTATTCTGCAGTATTCTAAATAGTAGATTACTTGATTTTCTTAACAAACATAATATCCTCAGAAAAAACCAAATAGGCTTTCTTCCAAAACACCGCACCGCCGACCATATCTATACCCTTCACACCCTCATTGAAAAACATAAACACCAAACAAAAAATGGGAAAATATTCGCCTGTTTCATCGACTTCAAGAAAGCCTTTGACTCTATATGGCACGAAGGGCTCTATTATAAACTTCTTCAGTGTGGAATAGGGGGCAAAGTCTATGACCTTATTAAATCAATGTATCTGAAAAACAAATGCGGGGTCAAAATTGGAGACAAACGCACCGATTTCTTCACCCAGAGAAGAGGCGTCCGGCAGGGCTGCAATTTGAGCCCGACCCTGTTCAACATATACATAAATGAATTAGCAGACATGCTGGAGCAAAGCGAGTCACCAGGTCTCCGTCTCCTGGATGGAGAAGTGAAGTCCCTGTTCTATGCGGACGACCTGGTTCTGCTGTCTCCCACAGAACAGGGATTACAGCAACAACTAGACCTACTCGACAAATACTGCCAAAATTGGGCTCTAACAGTAAATCTAAAGAAAACCAACATCATGATTTTTCAGAAAAGACCCAGATGTCAGGAAAACAAATACCAGTTTACCCTCAGTGATACCACTATAGGACACACTATGAGCTACACCTACCTTGGTCTAACTATTACAGCATCAGGGAGCTTCAGCATAGCAGTGAATGCACTAAAAGAAAAAGCCCGAAGAGCCCTATATGCAATAAAAAGAAAACTCTACAACATCCAAATCCCAATCAAAATCTGGCTCAAAATATTTGACAGCATAATCCTGCCCATTGCACTGTACGGTAGTGAAGTATGGGGCCCGCTAAATCACCAAAGCTACACTAAATGGGAAAAACACACAATAGAAGCCCTACATGCAGAATTCTGCCGAAGCATCCTTCGCACCCAAAGAAAAACGCCAACAAATGCATGCAGAGCCGAACTAGGCAGATACCCACTGATAATAAACATCCAAAAACAAGCACTAAACTTCCTAAATCACCTCAAATCTAGCTCCCCAGACACCCTTCATTTCAAAGCCTTTCAGACCCAAGAGCTAAACCCAGAAAAGAGTCCCCTGAGTCAGCTGCTACTGAAACTAAGTACTCAGCCGGACCCTGACCAGCCCCAGACCAACACAGCCGTCCAAACACCAATCCGAGTGAACCAAATCATTAAAAAATGCAAAGAAACCTACCTGGAACATTGGAACAAAATAACCGAAAGCCAAAGCAGATTAGAATGTTACCGGGCCCTAAAAAGAGAATATAAACTGGCAGACTACCTCACGACCATCAGAGACACAAAACAGAGACAGACCCTCACCAGGTACAGACTAAGCGACCACCAACTGGAAATTGAAAAAGGCAGATACAAGAAATCCTGGCAGCCTAGAGAGAATAGAATATGCGATCAATGTCTGGCTGGTGAGGTTGAAACAGAAATGCATTTCCTCCTAAAATGCGAAAAATTCAACACATCAAGAAACATATTATTCAACAAGCTAAGCCAAACAACCCCAGATTTCAAGGAACTGGATGATCTGTCAAAATTGAGATTAGTCCTAGGAGAAGGAGACAGACCATACCTTGGGGCTAAATATGTAACAACATGTCACAACCTGAGGACTGTTTAAAAGTAAGACTGTTTAAAATTAATATTGAACGTACCAAATGAAGTAGAAAGACTGTTTAAAATTAATATTGTTTAAAAGTAATATTGTATATACCCAACAAATGTCAAATCGATTGACACCTACAGAATGTTAGAAAACTGTACCTTTTTGCTATGTAAGCTTTGGCAATATGGTTCTCTGTAAACTTTCATGCCAATAAAGCATTTGAACTGAACTGAACTGAACTGAACTGATTGGGAGTGTGAGAGAGAGAGAGATTGGGAGTGTGAGAGAGAGAGATTGGGAGTGAGAGAGAGAGAGAGAGAGAGAGATTGGGAGTGTGTGAGAGAGAGAGATTGGGAGTGTGCGAGAGAGATTGGGAGTGTGAGAGAGTGAGAGATTGGGAGTGTGAGAGAGAGAGAGATTGGGAGTGTGAGAGAGAGAGAGAATGGGAGTGAGAGAGAGAGAGACTGGGAGTGTGTGAGAGAGAGAGATTGAGAGTGTGAGAGAGAGAGAGATTGGGAGTGTGAGAGAGAGAGATTGGGAGTGTGAGAGAGAGAGAGATTGGGAGTGTGAGAGAGAGAGAGATTGGGAGTGTGAGAGAGAGAGAGAGATTGGGAGTGTAAGAGAGAGAGATTGGGAGTGTAAGAGAGAGAGATTGGGAGTGTGAGAGAGAGAGAGATTGGGAGTGTGAGAGAGAGAGATTGGGAGTGTGAGAGAGAGAGAGACTGGGAGTGTGTGAGAGAGAGAGAGATTGGGAGTGTGAGAGAGAGAGAGATTGGGAGTGTGAGAGAGAGAGAGAGATTGGGAGTGTGAGAGAAAGAGATTGGGAGTGTGAGAGAGAGAGAGACAGGGAGTGTGTGAGAGAGAGAGAGACTGGGAGTGTGTGAGAGAGAGAGATTGGGAGTATGAGAGAGAGAGATTGGGAGTGTGAGAGACAGAGATTGGGAGTGGGAGTGAGAGAGAGAGATTGGGAGTGTGAGAGAGAGAGAGATTGGGAGTGAGAGAGAGAGAGATTGGGAGTGTGAGAGAGAGAGATTGGGAGTGAGAGAGAGAGAGAGAGAGATTGGGAGTGTGAGAGAGAGAGAGATTGGGAGTGTGCGAGAGAGATTGGGAGTGTGAGAGAGAGAGAGATTGGGAGTGTCAGAGAGAGAGATTGGGAGTGTGAGAGAGAGAGAGATTGGGAGTGTGAGAGAGAGAGAGATTGGGAGTGAGAGAGAGAGAGATTGGGAGTGTCAGAGAGAGAGAGAGAGATTGGGAGTGTGAGAGAGAGAGAGATTGGGAGTGTGAGAGAGAGAGAGATTGGGAGTGTGAGAGAGAGAGAGAGAGAGTCCCTGTTCTATGCGGACGACCTGGTTCTGCTGTCTCCCACAGAACAGGTATTACAGCAACAACTAGACCTACTCGACAAATACTGCCAAAATTGGGCTCTAACAGTAAATCTAAAGAAAACCAACATCATGATTTTTCAGAAAAGACCCAGATGTCAGGAAAACAAATACCAGTTTACCCTCAGTGATACCACTATAGGACACACTATGAGCTACACCTACCTTGGTCTAACTATTACAGCATCAGGGAGCTTCAGCATAGCAGTGAATGCACTAAAAGAAAAAGCCCGAAGAGCCCTATATGCAATAAAAAGAAAATTCTACAACATCCAAATCCCAATCAAAATCTGGCTCAAAATTTTTGACAGCATAATCCTGCCCATTGCACTGTACGGTAGTGAAGTATGGGGCCCGCTAAATCACCAAAGCTACACTAAATGGGAAAAACACACAATAGAAGCCCTACATGCAGAATTCTGCCGAAGCATCCTTCGCACCCAAAGAAAAACGCCAACAAATGCATGCAGAGCCGAACTAGGCAGATACCCACTGATAATAAACATCCAAAAACGAGCACTAAACTTCCTAAATCACCTCAAATCTAGCTCCCCAGACACCCTTCATTTCAAAGCCTTTCAGACCCAAGAGCTAAACCCAGAAAAGAGTCCCCTGAGTCAGCTGCTACTGAAACTAAATACTCAGCCGGACCCTGACCAGCCCCAGACCAACACAGCCGTCCAAACACCAATCCGAGTGAACCAAATCATTAAAAAATGCAAAGAAACCTACCTGGAACATTGGAACAAAATAACCGAAAGCCAAAGCAGATTAGAATGTTACCGGGCCCTAAAAAGAGAATATAAACTGGCAGACTACCTCACGACCATCAGAGACACAAAACAGAGACAGACCCTCACCAGGTACAGACTAAGCGACCACCAACTGAAAATTGAAAAAGGCAGATACAAGAAATCCTGGCAGCCTAGAGAGAATAGAATATGCGATCAATGTCTGGCTGGCGAGGTTGAAACAGAAATGCATTTCCTCCTAAAATGCGAAAAATTCAACACATCAAGAAACATATTATTCAACAAGCTAAGCCAAACAACCCCAGATTTCAAGGAATTGGATGATCTGTCAAAATTGAGATTAGTCCTAGGAGAAGGAGACAGACCATACCTTGGGGCTAAATATGTAACAACATGTCACAACCTGAGGACTGTTTAAAAGTAAGACTGTTTAAAATTAATATTGAACGTACCAAATGAAGTAGAAAGACTGTTTAAAATTAATATTGTTTAAAAGTAATATTGTATATACCCAACAAATGTCAAATCGATTGACACCTACAGAATGTTGGAAAACTGTACCTTTTTGCTATGTAAGCTTTGGCAATATGGTTCTCTGTAAACTTTCATGCCAATAAAGCATTTGAACTGAACTGAACTGAACTGATTGGGAGTGTAAGAGAGAGAGATTGGGAGTGTAAGAGAGAGAGATTGGGAGTGTGAGAGAGAGAGAGATTGGGAGTGTGAGAGAGAGAGAGACTGGGAGTGTGAGAGAGAGAGAGACTGGGAGTGTGTGAGAGAGAGAGAGATTGGGAGTGTGAGAGAGAGAGAGATTGGGAGTGTGAGAGAGAGAGAGAGATTGGGAGTGTGAGAGAAAGAGATTGGGAGTGGGAGTGAGAGAGAGAGATTGGGAGTGTGAGAGAGAGAGAGATTGGGAGTGTGAGAGAGAGAGAGATTGGGAGTGAGAGAGAGAGAGATTGGGAGTGTGAGAGAGAGAGATTGGGAGTGAGAGAGAGAGAGAGAGAGAGATTGGGAGTGAGAGAGAGAGAGATTGGGAGTGTGCGAGAGAGATTGGGAGTGTGAGAGAGAGAGAGATTGGGAGTGTCAGAGAGAGAGATTGGGAGTGTGAGAGAGAGAGAGATTGGGAGTGTGAGAGAGAGAGAGAGATTGGGAGTGAGAGAGAGAGAGAGATTGGGAGTGTCAGAGAGAGAGATTGGGAGTGTGAGAGAGAGAGAGATTGGGAGTGAGAGAGAGAGAGAGATTGGGAGTGTGAGTGAGAGATTGGGAGTGTGAGAGAGGGAGAGAGATTGGGAGTGTGTGAGAGAGAGAGATTGGGAGTGTGAGAGAGAGAGAGATTGGGAGTGTGAGAGAGAGAGAGAATGGGAGTGAGAGAGAGAGAGACTGGGAGTGTGTGAGAGAGAGAGATTGGGAGTGTGAGAGAGAGAGAGATTGGGAGTGTGAGAGAGAGAGAGATTGGGAGTGTAAGAGAAAGAGATTGGGAGTGCGAGAGAGAGAGATTGGGAGTGCAAGAGAGAGAGATTGGGAGTGCGAGAGAGAGAGATTGGGAGTGCGAGAGAGAGAGACTGGGAGTGTGAGAGAGAGAGAGACTGGGAGTGTGAGAGAGAGAGATTGGGAGTTTGAGAGAGAGAGATTGGGAGTGTGAGAGAGAGAGAGATTGGGAGTGAGAGAGAGAGAGAGAGAGAGAGAGAGAGAGATTGGGAGTGTGAGAGAGAGAGAGATTGGTAGTGTGAGAGAGAGAGAGACTGGGAGTGTGTGAGAGAGAGAGATTGGGAGTGTGAGAGAGAGAGACTGGGAGTGTGTGAGAGAGAGAGATTGGGAGTGTGAGAGAGAGAGAGATTGGGAGTGTGAGAGAGCGATTGGGAGTGTGAGAGAGAGAGAGAGGTTGGGAGTGTGTGAGAGAGAGAGATTGGGAGTGTGAGAGAGAGAGACTGGGAGTGTGTGAGAGAGAGAGATTGGGAGTGTGAGAGAGAGAGAGATTGGGAGTGTGAGAGAGCGATTGGGAGTTTGAGAGAGAGAGACAGGATATGCTCTCACTGCAGTCAGGGAATGGTGGAGACAGAGATGCACTTCCTCACAGCTTGTAGAAAATATCAGGGCATAAGGGAGAATTTCTACCCAAAATTTACAAAAATATGCCCGGAATTCAGAAATTTGAATGACGACCAAAAACTCCCATACCTACTAGGGGAAGAGAGAAATTGCGTAACACTAGCGGCACACTATCTTACAGCTTGCCATAAACAGAGGGACAACCACTAAAGATAAGATAAGAGTATATATAAATTGAATGAAAGTATATTTGAACACTCAGGGATATATCTGTTTATACACTGTATGGATAGATCTGTATTTTTGTGAACAAACATGAATGTCTCCCGATGCTTTGGCAACATAAGATGTAACTTGTCATGCCAATAAAGCGATTTGAATTGAATTGAATTGGGAGTGTGATACAGAGAGAGATTGGGTGTGTGAGAGAGATTGGGAGTGTGAGAGCGCGATTGGGAGTGTGAGAGAGACAGAGATTGGGAATGTGAGAGAGAGAGAGATTGGGAGTGTGCGAGAGAGAGAGAGAGCGCTTGGGAGTGTGAGAGAGAGAGAGATTGAGAGTGAGAGAGAGAGAGAGACTGGGAGTGTGAGAGAGAGAGACTGGGAGTGTGAGAGAGAGAGAGATTGGGAGTGTGAGAGAGAGAGAGATTGGGAGTGTGCGAGAGAGATTGGGAGTGTGAGAGAGAGAGAGATTGGGAGTGTGAGAGAGAGAGAGATTGGGAGTGTGAGAGAGAGAGAGATTGGGAGTGTGAGAGAGAGAGAGATTGGGAGTGTGCGAGAGAGAGAGAGAGATTGGGAGTGTGAGAGAGAGAGATTGGGAGTGTGAGAGAGAGAGATTGGCAGTGTGAGAGAGAGAGAGATTGGGAGTGTGCGAGAGAGATTGGGAGTGTGAGAGAGAGAGAGATTGGGAGTGTCAGAGAGAGAGATTGGGAGTGTGAGAGAGAGAGAGATTGGGAGTGTGAGAGAGATTGGGAGTGAGAGAGAGAGAGAGATTGGGAGTGTTGAGAGAGAGAGAGATTGGGAGTGAGAGAGAGAGAGAGATTGGGAGTGTGAGTGAGAGATTGGGAGTGTGAGAGAGGGAGAGAGATTGGGAGTGTGTGAGAGAGAGAGATTGGGAGTGTGAGAGAGAGAGAGATTGGGAGTGTGAGAGAGAGAGAATGGGAGTGAGAGAGAGAGAGATTGGTTGTGTGAGAGAGAGAGAGATTGGGAGTGTGAGAGAGAGAGATTGGGAGTGTGAGAGAGAGAGAGAGATTGGGAGTGTGAGAGAGAGAGAGACTGGGAGTGTGTGAGAGAGATTGGGAGTGTGAGAGAGAGAGAGAATGGGAGTGAGAGAGAGATTGGGTGTGTGAGAGAGAGAGATTGGGAGTGTGAGAGAGAGAGAGATTGGGAGTGTGAGAGAGAGAGAGAGATTGGGAGTGTGAGAGAGAGAGAGACTGGGAGTGTGTGAGAGAGAGAGATTGGGAGTGTGAGAGAGAGAGAGATTGGGAGTGTGAGAGAGAGAGAGAGATTGGGAGTGTGAGAGAGGGAGAGAGATTGGGAGTGTGTGAGAGAGAGAGATTGGGAGTGTGAGAGAGAGAGAGATTGGGAGTGTGAGAGAGAGAGAATGGGAGTGAGAGAGAGAGAGATTGGGTGTGTGAGAGAGAGAGAGATTGGGAGTGTGAGAGAGAGAGATTGGGAGTGTGAGAGAGAGAGAGAGATTGGGAGTGTGAGAGAGAGAGAGACTGGGAGTGTGTGAGAGAGATTGGGAGTGTGAGAGAGAGAGAGAATGGGAGTGAGAGAGAGATTGGGTGTGTGAGAGAGAGAGAGATTGGGAGTGTGAGAGAGAGAGAGATTGGGAGTGTGAGAGAGAGAGAGAGATTGGGAGTGTGAGAGAGAGAGAGACTGGGAGTGTGTGAGAGAGAGAGATTGGGAGTGTGAGAGAGAGAGAGATTGGGAGTGTGAGAGAGAGAGAGAGATTGGGAGTGTGAGAGAAAGAGATTGGGAGTGAGAGAGAGAGATTGGGAGTGCAAGAGAGAGAGATTGGGAGTGCGAGAGAGAGAGATTGGGAGTGCGAGAGAGAAAGAGTGGGAGTGTGAGAGAGAGAGAGACAGGGAGTGTGTGAGAGAGAGAGAGACTGGGAGTGTGAGAGAGAGAGATTGGGAGTATGAGAGAGAGAGATTGAGAGTGTGAGAGACAGAGATTGGGAGTGTGAGAGAGAGAGATATTGGGAGTGAGAGAGAGAGAGAGATTGGGATTGTGAGAGAGAGAGAGATTGGGAGTGTGAGAGAGAGAGAGATTGGGAGTGTGAGAGAGAGAGACTGGGAGTGTGTGAGAGAGAGAGACTGGGAGTGTGAGAGAGAGAGAGATTGGGAGTGTGTGAGAGAGAGAGATTGGGAGTGTGAGAGAGAGAGAGACTGGGAGTGTGAGAGAGACTGGGAGTGTGAGAGAGAGAGAGATTGGGAGTGTGTGAGAGAGAGAGATTGGGAGTGTGAGAGAGAGAGAGACTGGGAGTGTGAGAGAGAGAGAGATTTGGAGTGTGAGAGAGAGAGAGAGAGATTGGGAGTGTGAGAGAGCGATTGGGAGTTTGAGAGAGAGAGACAGGATATGCTCTCACTGCAGTCAGGGAATGGTGGAGACAGAGATGCACTTCCTCACAGCTTGTAGAAAATATCAGGGCATAAGGGAGAATTTCTACCCAAAATTTACAAAAATATGCCCGGAATTCAGAAATTTGAATGACGACCAAAAACTCCCATACCTACTAGGGGAAGAGAGAAATTGCGTAACACTAGCGGCACACTATCTTACAGCTTGCCATAAACAGAGGGACAACCACTAAAGATAAGATAAGAGTATATATAAATTGTATGAAAGTATATTTAAACACTCAGGGATATATCTGTTTATACACTGTATGGATAGATCTGTATTTTTGTGAACAAACATGAATGTCTCCCGATGCTTTGGCAACATAAGATGTAACTTGTCATGCCAATAAAGCGATTTGAATTGAATTGAATTGAATTGGGAGTGTGATACAGAGAGAGATTGGGTGTGTGAGAGAGAGAGAGATTGGGAGTGTGAGAGAGCGATTGGGAGTGTGAGAGAGACAGAGATTGGGAGTGTGAGAGAGAGAGAGATTGGGAGTGTGAGAGAGAGAGAGAGATTGGGAGTGTTAGAGAGAGAGAGATTGGGAGTGTGCGAGAGAGATTGGGAGTGAGAGAGAGAGAGAGAAAGCTTGGGAGTGTGAGAGAGAGAGATTGGGAGTGTGAGAGAGAGAGAGATTGGGAGTGTGAGAGAGAGAGAGAGATTGGGAGTGTGAGAGAGAGAGAGATTGGGAGTGTGAGAGAGAGAGAGATTGGGAGTGTGAGAGAGAGAGAGATTGGGAGTGTGAGAGAGAGAGAGAGATTGGGAGTGTGAGAGAGAGCGAGATTGGGAGTGTGAGAGAGAGCGAGATTGGGAGTGAGAGAGAGAGCGAGATTGGGAGTGAGAGAGAGAGAGAGATTGGGAGTGTGAGAGAGAGAGAGAGATTGGGAGTGAGAGAGAGAGAGAGATTGGGAGTGTGAGAGAGAGAGAGATTGGGAGTGTGAGAGAGAGAGAGAATGGGAGTGAGAGAGAGAGAGATTGGGTGTGTGAGAGAGAGAGAGATTGGGAGTGTGAGAGAGAGAGAGATTGGGAGTGTGAGAGAGAGAGATTGGGAGTGTGCGAGAGAGCGAGATTGGGAGTGAGAGAGAGAGCGAGATTGGGAGTGAGAGAGAGAGAGAGAGATTGGGAGTGTGAGAGAGAGAGAGATTGGGAGTGAGAGAGAGAGAGAGAGATTGGGAGTGAGAGAGAGAGAGAGAGATTGGGAGTGAGAGAGAGAGAGAGAGATTGGGAGTGTGAGAGAGAGAGAGAATGGGAGTGAGAGAGAGAGAGATTGGGAGTGTGAGAGAGAGAGAGATTGGGAGTGTGAGAGAGAGAGAGATTGGGAGTGTGAGAGAGAGAGAGACTGGGAGTGTGTGAGAGAGAGAGACTGGGAGTGAGAGAGAGAGAGATTGGGAGTGAAAGAGAGAGAGATTGGGAGTGTGAGAGAGAGAGATATTGGGAGTGAGAGAGAGAGAGAGATTGGGAGTGAGAGAGAGAGAGATTGGGAGTGTGAGAGAGAGAGATTGGGAGTGTGCGAGAGAGATTGGGAGTGTGAGAGAGAGAGAGATTGGGAGTGTGTGAGAGAGAGAGATTGGGAGTGTGAGAGAGAGACAGATTGGGAGTGTGAGAGAGAGAGAGATTGGGAGTGTGAGAGAGAGATTGGCAGTGTGAGAGAGAGAGAGATTGGGAGTGTGAGAGAGA
This sequence comes from Somniosus microcephalus, assembly GCF_052327205.1. Taxonomy (NCBI): domain Eukaryota; kingdom Metazoa; phylum Chordata; class Chondrichthyes; order Squaliformes; family Somniosidae; genus Somniosus; species Somniosus microcephalus. Next base: position 185,202,524 of record NC_140998.1, read on the forward strand.
GAGAGACTGGGAGTGTGAGAGAGAGAGAGATTGGGAGTGTGAGAGAGAGCGAGATTGGGAGTGAGAGAGAGAGCGAGATTGGGAGTGAGAGAGAGAGAGAGATTGGGAGTGTGAGAGAGAGAGAGAGATTGGGAGTGAGAGAGAGAGAGAGATTGGGAGTGTGAGAGAGAGAGAGATTGGGAGTGTGAGAGAGAGAGAGAATGGGAGTGAGAGAGAGAGAGATTGGGTGTGTGAGAGAGAGAGAGATTGGGAGTGTGAGAGAGAGAGAGATTGGGAGTGTGAGAGAGAGAGATTGGGAGTGTGCGAGAGAGCGAGATTGGGAGTGAGAGAGAGAGCGAGATTGGGAGTGAGAGAGAGAGAGAGAGATTGGGAGTGTGAGAGAGAGAGAGATTGGGAGTGAGAGAGAGAGAGAGAGATTGGGAGTGAGAGAGAGAGAGAGAGATTGGGAGTGAGAGAGAGAGAGAGAGATTGGGAGTGTGAGAGAGAGAGAGAATGGGAGTGAGAGAGAGAGAGATTGGGAGTGTGAGAGAGAGAGAGATTGGGAGTGTGAGAGAGAGAGAGATTGGGAGTGTGAGAGAGAGAGAGACTGGGAGTGTGTGAGAGAGAGAGACTGGGAGTGAGAGAGAGAGAGATTGGGAGTGAAAGAGAGAGAGATTGGGAGTGTGAGAGAGAGAGATATTGGGAGTGAGAGAGAGAGAGAGATTGGGAGTGAGAGAGAGAGAGATTGGGAGTGTGAGAGAGAGAGATTGGGAGTGTGCGAGAGAGATTGGGAGTGTGAGAGAGAGAGAGATTGGGAGTGTGTGAGAGAGAGAGATTGGGAGTGTGAGAGAGAGACAGATTGGGAGTGTGAGAGAGAGAGAGATTGGGAGTGTGAGAGAGAGATTGGCAGTGTGAGAGAGAGAGAGATTGGGAGTGTGAGAGAGAGAGAGACTGGGAGTGTGAGAGAGAGAGAGATTGGGAGTGTGTGAGAGAGAGAGATTGGGAGTGTGAGAGAGAGACTGGGAGTGTGAGAGAGAGAGAGATTGGGAGTGAGAGAGAGAGAGAGATTGGGAGTGAGAGAGAGAGATTGGGAGTGTGAGAGAGAGAGATTAGGAGTGTGAGAGAGAGATTGGGAGTGTGAGAGAGAGGGACAGTGACATCGTAGCACAGAGAATTCGACCCAACACAATTGTCACTAAGCAAAAGGAAAAATATCCGTCATATTGTGCAGAAACAACAAAAACCCAAAACAAACTCATTTGCTACTTTGCCCTAAACAGACAATACAACATGGCTGAATACCTGACCATGGTAAAGGATAGCAAACTGAGAAAAACCTTGAAAAGGTACAGACTTAGTGAACATAGCCTGGCCATCGAAAAAGGCAGACACAGACAGACCCGGCTGCCAAGAGAGGACAGGATATGCTCTCACTGCAGTCAGGGAGTGGTGAAGACAGAGATGCACTTTCTCACAGCTTGTGGAAAATATCAGGGCATCAGGGAGAATTTCTACCCAAAATTCACGAAAATATGCCCTGAATTCAGAAATTTGAATGACGACCAAAAACTCCCATACCTACTAGGGGAACAGAGAAACTGTGTAACCTTAGCGGCACACAATGTTACAGCTTGCCATAAACAGAGGGACAACCATTAAACCTAAGAAAAGAGTATATACAAATTATACGAATGTATATTTATACACTCAGGGATATATCTGTTTATACACTGTATGGATAGATCTGCATTTATGTGTTCAACCATAAATGTTTTTCGATGCTTTGGCAACATAAGATGTACCTTATCATGCCAATAAATCGATTTGAATTTGAATTTGAAATTTGAATTTGACTGGGGGGAAGAGAGAGAGAGCGACTGGGGGGGAAGAGAGAGAGAGCGACTGGGGGGGAAGAGAGTGAGAGAGCGACTGGGGGGGAAGAGAGAGAGAGAGAGCGACTGGGCGGAAGAGAGAGAGCGACTGGGGGGGAAGAGAGAGAGCAACTGGGGGGGGAAGAGAGAGAGCGACTGGGAGGGAAGAGATCGAGCGACTGGGGGGAAGAGAGAGAGCAACGGGGGGGAAGAGAGAGAGCGACTGGGGGAGATGAGAGAGAGCGACTGGGGGGGAAGAGAGAGAGTGACTTGGGGGGAAGAGGGAGAGCGACTGGGGGGAAGATGGAGAGCGACTGGGGGAGGAAGAGAGAGTGCGACTGGGGGGGAAGAGAGAGAGTGACTGGGGGGGAAGAGAGAGAGCGACTGGGGGGGAAGAGAGAGAGCGACTGGGGGGGGAAGAGAGAGAGCGACTGGGGGGAAGAGAGAGAGCGACTGGGGGTGAAGAGAGAGAGCGACTGGGGGGGAAGAGAGAGAGTGACGGGGCAAGAGGGAGAGCGACTGGGGGGGGAAGAGAGAGCGGGACTGGGGGGGAGGAGAGAGAGCGACTGGGGGGGAAGAGAGAGAGCGACTGGGGGGAAGGGGGAAGAGAGGGGAAGGGAGGAGGGGAGGGGGGGAGGGGGGGAGGGGAGGGAGGAGGGGAGGGGGGAGGGGGGGGAGGGAGTTGGGGAGGGGGGGGAGGGAGGGAGGGGTGGAGTTGGGGGGAGGGGGAGGGAGGGAGGGGGGAGTAGGGGGGATGGGGAGGAGGGGGGAGTGGGAGGGGAGAAGGGAGGGGGGAGAAGGGAGAGGGCTGTGGGGAGGGGGAGAGGAGGGGGAGAAGGGGAGTCCCCGAGCCCTCTCCCGATGTCCCACCCCACCGATCTCCCGATGTCCCGCCCCGCGATTTCCCGATGTCCCGCACCCCGATCTCCCGATGTACCACCCCGCGATCTCCCGATGTCCCGCCCCCCGATCTCCCATCCCCCAATCTCCCGATGTCCCACCCCCCCAATCTCCCGATGTCCCGCCCCACGATCTCCCGATCTCCCGATGTCCCGTCCCCCGATGTCCCGCCCCCCGATCTCCCGGTGTCCCGCCCCCGGATCTCCCGATGTCGCAAGCCTCGCCCCCCGATGTCCCGAGCGCCACCCCCCACCCTCTCGCTCTCCGGAGCTCCGCCCTCCCGCTCTCTCGAGCCCCGCTCCCCGCCCGAGCCGGCTTCAAGACCAGAGAGACGCTGCCGCGCATCCTTCCGCGTGAGGCCCGGCCGGACTCAAGTCGCGCTCCGGGCAGAAGATGACGCGGACGCTGACACCCGCCCCGCCCGCCTTTACTAAGATGGCGGCGGTGGCGGCTCTCTGCTCAGGCCCGCCCCCTCCAGCCTTCACAAAGATGGCGGCGATCGCTGGGCTTTTGTCGATCGCGACTGGAGGCACCTAGCTCGGGCGTGGCTGGTCAACAGACGCCCAGGCTTTGAGGCCTGGAAAAACGGTGAAAGGTAGGAAAATTATAGAGGTTAGACAAAAGATTTACAAATTAATTAACTTTTTTAAAAAACAATTTGTTTTTAAAAGCAACTTTTTTTTTGCTGGAAATGTAGATTTGAAAAGAAACACGCAGAAAATGGGAAAAAGAAATGAAAAGTTTGGAATCAAGATGGCGGCAACTCACCTCGATTCAGAACGATAAGGCCCGCCCACACACGCATCGATTGGTCGACTGCCAGATCACCGAAGCATAGGATTGGTCAATCGTCCCGTCACTCGACTGTAGGAGGGCCCGCCCGCACGCGCCAGGAACCCGGCGTACGATTGGTGCCAGTGATTGGTGTGTGGTTTGGGGTCAGTGATTGGTGCGGGGTTTGGGGTCAGTGATTGGTGCGGGGTTTGGGGTCAGTGATTGGTGGGGGATTTTGGGTCAGTGATTGGTGCGAGGTTTGGAGTCAGTGATTGGTGTGGGGTTTGGGGTCAGTGATGTGGTTGGGTTTGAGGCCAGTGATTGGTGTGGGGGTTTGGGGTTTGGGGTCAGTGATTTGTGTGGGGTTTGGGGTCTGTGATTGGTGTGGGGTTTGGGGTCAGTAACTGGTGTGGGGTTTGATTCAGTGATTGGTGTGGGTTTTGGGTTCTGTGATTGGTGTGGGGTTTGGGGTCAGTGATTGGTGTGGTGTTTGGGGTCAATTATTGGTGTGGGGTTTGTGGTCAGTGATTGGTGTGGGGTTTGGGGTCAGTGATTGGTGTGGGATTTTGTGTCAGTGATTGGTGCAGGGTTTGGGGTCAGTGATTGGTGCAGGGTTTTGGGGTCAGTGACTGGTGTGGGGTTTGGGTCAGTGATTGGTGTGGGGTTCGGGGTCTGTGATTAGGGTTGGATTTTGGGTCAGTGATTGGTGTGGGGGTTGGCGTCAGTGATTGGTGTGGGGTTTGGGGTCAGTGATTTGTGTGGGGTTTGGGGTCTGTGATTGGTGTGGGGTTTGGGGTCAGTAACTGGTGTGGGGTTTGGGTCAGTGATTGGTGTGGGGTTTGGGTTCTGTGATTGATGTGGGGTTTGGGGTCAGTGATTGGTGTGGGGTTTGTGGTCAGTGATTGGTGTGGGGTTTGAGGTCTGTGATTTGGGTTGTGTTTGGGGTCAGTGATTGGTGTGGGGTTTGAGGTCAGTGATTGGTGAGGGTGTTTGGGGTCAGTGATTGGTGTGGGGTTTTGTGTCAGTGATTTGTGTGGGGTTTGTGGTCAGTGATTGGTGTGGAGTTTGTGGTCAGTGATTGGTGCGGGGTTTGGGGTCAGTGATTGGTGCGGGATGTGGGGTCAGTGATTGGTGTGGGATTTGGTGCCAGTGATTGGTGTGTGGTTTGGGGTCAGTGATTGGTGTGGGGTTTGGGGTCAGTGATTGGTGCGGGGTTTGGAGTCAGTGATTGGTGGGGGATTTTGGGTCAGTGATTGGTGCGAGGTTTGGAGTCAGTGATTGGTGTGGGGTTTGGGGTCAGTGATGTGGTTGGGTTTGAGGCCAGTGATTGGTGTGGGGGTTTGGGGTCTGTGATTTGTGTTGGGTTTGGTGTCAGTGATTGTTGTGGGGTTTGGGGTCAGTGATTGGTGTGGGTGTTTGGGGTCAGTGATTGGTGTGGAGTATGTGGTCAGTGATTGGTGCGGGGTTTGGGGTCAGTGATTGGTGCGGGATGTGGGGTCAGTGATTTGTGTGTGATTTGGGGTCAGTGATTGGTGCTGGGTGTGGGGTCAGTGATTGGTGCGGGGTTTGGGGTCAGTGATTGGTGTGGGGTTTGGGGTCAGTGATTTGTGTCGGGTTTGTGGTCAGTGATTGGTGTGGTGTTTGGGGTCAGTGATTGTTGCTGAGTGTGGGATCAGGGATTGTGGTTGTATTTAGGGTCAGAGATTGGTGTGGGGTTTGGCGTCAGTGATTTGTGTTGGCTTTGGGGTCAATGATTGGTGTGGGATTTTGGGTCAGTGATTGGTGTGGAGTTTGGAGTCAGTGACTGGTGTGCGGTTTGGGGTCAGTGATTGGTGTGGAATTTGGGGTCAGTGATTGGTGCGGGTATTGGGGTCAGTGATTAGTGTGGGGTTTGGGGTCAGTGATTGGTGTGGGGTTTGGGGTCAGTGACTGGTGTTGGGTTTGTGTCATGAATTGGTGTCGGGTTTTGGGTCTGTGATTGGTGTGGGGTTTGGGGTCAGTGACTGGTGTTGGGTTTGTGTCATGAATTGGTGTCGGGTTTTGGGTTCTGTGATTGGTGTTAGATTTGGGGTCAGTGATTGGTGTGGGGTTTGGGGTCAGTGATTGGTGTGGGGTTTGGGGTCAGTGATTGGGGTTGGGTTTGGGGTCAGTGATTGGTGTGGGGTTTGGGGTCAGTGATTGGTGTGGGGTTTGGGGTCAGTGATTGGTGTGGGGCTTGTTGTCAGTGATTGGTGTGTGGTTTGGGGTCAGTGATTGTTGTGGGGTTTGGGGTCAGTGATTGGGGTGGGATTTGGGGTCAGTGATTGGTGCGGGGTTTGGGGTAAGTGATTGGTGTGGGGTTTGTGGTCAGTGATTGGTGTGGTGTTTGTGGTCAGTGATTGGTGTGGTGTTTGGGGTCAGTGATTTGTGTGGGGTTTGGGGTGAGTGACTGGTGTGGGGATTGGGTCAGTGATTGGTGCGGGGTTTGTAGTCAGTGATTGGTGTGGGGTTTGTGGTCAGTGATTGGTGCGGGGTTTGGGGTTCGTGGTTGGTGTGGGATTTTTGGTCAGTGATTGGTGTGGAGTTTGGAGACAGTGACTGGTGTGCGGTTTGTGGTCAGTGATTGGTGCGGGTATTGGGGTCAGTGATTAGTGTGGGGTTTGGGGTCAGTGATTGGAGTGGGGTTTGCGGACGGTGATTGGTGTGGGATTTGGGGTCAGTGATTGGTTTGGGTTTTGGGGTCAGTGATTAGTGTGGGGTTTGGAGTCAGTGACTGGTGTGGGGTTTGGGTCAGTGATTGGTGTGGGGTTTGGGGTCAGTGATTGGCGTGGGTTTTCTGGTCAATGACTCGTGTGGGGTTTGGGTCAGTGATTGGTGTGGGGTTTGGGTCAGTGACTGGCGTGGGGTTTGTGTCATGAATTGGTGTGGGGTTTTTGGTCTGTGGTTGGTGTTGTGTTTGGGGTCAGTGATTGTTGTGGGATTTGGTATCAGTGATTGGTGTGGGGTTTCGGGTCAGGGATTGGGGTGGGGTTTGGGGTCAGTGATTTGTGTTGGGTTTGGGGTCAGTGATTGGTGTGGGGTTTTGAGTCAGTGATTGGTGTGTGGTTTGGGGTCAGTGATTGGTGTGGGGTTTGGGGTCAGTGATTGCTGTGAATTTTGGGGTCAGTGATTGGTGTGGGGTTTGGGGTCAGTGATTGGTGTGGGGTTTCGGGTCAGTGATATGTGTGGGGTTTGGGGTCAGTGATTGGTGTGGGGTTTGGGGTCAGTGATTGGTGTGGGGTTTGTGGTCAGTGATTGGTGTGGGATTTGGTTTCAGTGATTGGTGTGGGTTTGGAGTCATTGACTGGTGTGGGGTTTGGATCTGTGATTGGTGTGGGGTTTGAGCTCAGTGATTGGTGTGGTGTTTGGGGTCAGTGATTGGTGTGAGGTTTGGGTTCAGTGATTGGAGTGGGGTTTGCGGACGGTGATTGGTGTGGGATTTGGGGTCAGTGATTGGTTTGGGGTTTGGGGTCAGTGATTGGTGTGGGGTTTGTGGTCAGTGATTGGTGTGGGGTTTGTGGTCAGTGATTGGTGCAGGGTTTGTGGTCAGTGATTGGTGCAGGGTTTGGGGACAGTGATTGGTGTGGGGTTTGGGGTTAGTTATTGGTGTGGGGTTTGGGGTCAGTGATTGGTGTGGGGTTTGGGGTCAGTGATTGGTGTGGGGTTTGGGGTCAGTGATTGGTGTGGTGTTTGGGGCCATTGATTGGTGTGGGGTTTGTGGTCAGTAACAGGTGTGGGTTTGGGGTCTGTGATTGGGGTTAGATTTGGGGTCAGTGATTGGTGTGGGGTTTGGGGTCAATGATTGGGGTTAGATTTGGGGTTAATGATTGGTGTGGTGTTTGGGGTCAGTGATTGGTTTTGGGTTTGGGGTCAGTGATTGGTGTGGGGTTTGGGGTCAGTGATTGGTGCTGCGTGCGGGATCAGTGATTGGGGTTGGGTTTAGGGTCAGTGATTGATGTGGGGTTTGGCGTCAGTGATTTGTGTTGGCTTTGGGGTCAATGATTGTTGTGAGTTTGGGGTTAATGATTGGTGTGGTGTTTGGGGTCAGCGATTGGTGTGCGGTTTGGCGTCAGTGATTGGTTTGGGTTTGGGGTCAATGATTGGTGTGGGATTTTGGGTCAGTGATTGGTGTGGGGCTTTGAGGTCAGTGATTGGTGTGGGGTTTGGAGTCAGTGATTGGTGTGGGGTTTGTGGTCAATGATATGTGCGGGTTTGGGGACAGTGATTGGTGTGGGGTTTGGGATCAGGGATTGGTGTGGTGTTTGGGGTCAGCGATTGGTGTGCGGTTTGCGGTCAGTGATTGGTGTGGAATTTGGGGTCAGTGATTGGTGCGGGTATTGGGGCCAGTGATTAGTGTGGGGATTGGGGTCAGTGATTGGTGTGGGGTTTGGGGTCAGTGACTGGCGTGGGGTTTGTGTCATGAATTGGTGTGGGGTTTTGGGTCTGTGATTGGTGTTGGGTTTGGGGTCTTTGATTGGCGTGGGGTTTGTGGTCAGTGATTGGTGTTAGATTTGGGGTCAGTGATTGGTGTGGGGTTTGGGTTCAGTGATTGGAGTGGGGTTTGTGGACGATGATTGGTGTGGGATTTGGTGTCAGTGATTGGTTTGGCGTTTGTGGTCAGTGATTGGTGTGGGGTTTGTAGTCAGTGATTGGTGTGGGGTTTTGGGTCTGTGATTGGTGTTGGGTTTGGGGTCATTGATTGGTGTGGGGTTTGTGGTCAGTGATTGGTGTGGGTTTAGATTCTGTGATTGGTGTTAGATTTGGTGTCAGTGATTGGTGTGGGGTTTGGGGTCAGTGATTGGTGTGGGGTTTGGGGTCAGTGACTGGTGAGGGGTTTGGGTCAGTGATTGGTGTGGGGTTTGCCGACGGTGATTGGTGTGGGATTTGGGGTCAGTGATTGGTGTGGGGTTTGTGGTCAGTGATTGGTGTGGGGTTTGTGGTCAGTGATTGGTGTGGGGTTTGGGGTCAGTGACTGGTGTGGGGTTTGGGTCAGTGATTGGTGTGGGGTTTGTGGTCAGTGATTGGTGTGGGGTTTCTTGTCAGTGATTGGTATGGGGTTAGGTGTCTGTGGTTGGGGTGGGATTTGGGGTCAGTGATTGGTGCGGGATTTGGTGTCAGTGATTGGTGTGGGGCTTTGAGGTCAGTGATTGGTGTGGGGTTTGGAGTCAGTGATTGGTTTGGGGTTTGTGGTCAGTGATTGGTGTGGGGTTTGTGGTCAATGATTTGTGCGGGGTTTGGGGTCAGTGATTGGTGCGGGGTTTGGGATCAGGGATTGGTGTGGGGTTTGCGGTCAGTGATTGGTGTGGAGTTTGGGGTCAGTGATTGCTGCGTGTGGGATCAGTGATTGGGGATGGGTTTGGCGTCAGTGATTTGTGTTGGCTTTGGGGTCAATGATTGTTGTGAGTTTGGGGTTAGTGATTGGTGTGGTTGGGGTCAGCGATTGGTGTGCGGTTTGGCGTCAGTGATTGGTTTTGGGTTTGGGGTCAATGATTGGTGTGGGATTTTGGGTCAGTGATTGGTGTGGGGCTTTGAGTCAGTGATTGGTGTGCGGTTTGGAGTCAATGATTGGTGTGGGGTTTGTGGTCAGTTATTGGTGTGGAATTTGGGGTCAGTGATTGGTGCGGGTATTGGGGCCAGTGATTAGTGTGGGGTTTGGGGTCAGTGATTGGTGTGGGGTTTGGGGTCAGTGACTGGCGTGGGGTTTGTGTCATGAATTGGTGTGGGGTTTTGGGTCTGTGATTGGTGTTGGGTTTGGGGTCTTTGATTGGCGTGGGGTTTCTGGTCAGTGATTGGTGTGGGTTTGGGTTCTGTGATTGGTGTTAGATTTGGGGTCAGTGATTGGTGTGGGGTTTGGATCTGTGATTGGTGTGAGGTTTGGGGTCAGTGATTGGAGTGGGGTTTGCGGACGGTGATTGGTGTGGGATTTGGGGTCAGTGATTGGTTTGGGGTTTGGGGTCATTGATTGGTGTGGGGTTTGTAGTCAGTGATTGGTGCGGGGTTTGTGGTCAGTGATTGGTGCAGGGTTTGTGGTCAGTGATTGGTGCGGGGTTTGGGGTTAGTTATTGGTGTGGGGTTTGGGGTCAGTGATTGGTGTGGGGTTTGGGGTCAGTGATTGGAGTGGGGTTTGGCGTCAGTGATTGGTGTGGTGTTTGGGGTCAGTGACTGGTGTGGGCTTTGGGTCAGTAATTTTTGTGGGGTTTTCGGTCTGTTATTGGTGTTGGGTTTGGGGTCATTGCTTGGTGTGGGGTTTGTGGTCAGTAACAGGTGTGGGTTTGGGGTCTGTGATTGGGGTAAGATTTGGGTTCAGTGATTGGTGTGGGGTTTGGGGTCAATGATTGGTGTGGGATTGGGGTCAGTGATTGGTGTGGGGTTTGGGGTCAGTGATTGGTGTGGGGTTTATGTCAGTGACTGGTGTGGTGTTTGAGCTCAGTGATTGGTGTGGTGTTTGGGGTCAGTGATTGGTGTGGAGTTTGGGGTCAGTGATTGGAGTGGGGTTTGGGGTCAGTGATTGGTGTGGGGTTTGTGGTCAGTGATTGGTGTGGTGTTTGGGGTCAGTGATTGGTGTGGCGTTTGGGGTCAGTGATTGGTGTGGGGTTTGGGGTCAGTGATTGGGGTGGGGGTTTGGGGTCAGTGATTGGTGTGGGATTTGGTGTCAGTGATTGGTGTGGGGTTTGGGGTCAGTGATTGGTGTGGGGTTTGTGGTCATTGATTGGTGTGGGGTTTGTGGTCAGTGATTGGTGTGGGGTTTGGGGTCAGTGATTGGTGTGGGGTTTGGGGTCAGTGATTGGTGTGGGGTTTGGGGTCAGTGATTGGTGTGGGGTTTGTGGTCAGTGATTGGTGCGGGGTTTGGGGTCAGTGATTGGTGTGGGGTTTGGGGTCAGTGATTGGTGTGGGGTTTGGGGTCAGTGATTGGTGTGGGGTTTCTGGTCAGTGATTGTTGTGGGGTTAGGTGTCTGTGGTTGGGGTGGGATTTGGGGTCAGTGATTGGTGCGGGGTTTGGTGTCAGTGATTGCTGTGGGGCTTTGAGGTCAGTGATTGGTGTGGGGTTTGGGGTCAGTGATTGGTATGTGGTTTGGGGTCAGTGATTGGTGTGGGGTTTGGGTTCAGTGATTGGAGTGGGGTTTGCGGACGGTGATTGGTGTGGGATTTGGGGTCAGTGATTGGTTTGGGTTTTGGGGTCAGTGATTGGTGTGGGGCTTGTAGTCAGTGATTGGTGTGGGATTTGTGGTCAGTGATTGGTGCAGGGTTTGTGGTCAGTGATTGGTGCGGGGTTTGGGGTTAGTTATTGGTGTGGGGTTTGGGGTCAGTGATTGGTGTGGGGTTTGGGGTCAGTGATTGGTGTGGGGTTTGGGGCCAGTGATTGGTGTGGTGTTTGGGGTCAGTGATTGGTGTGGAGTTTGGGGTCAGTGATTGGAGTGGGGTTTGGGGACGGTGATTGGTGTGGGATTTGGGGTCAGTGATTGGTTTGTGGTTTGGGGTCAATGATTGGTGTGGGATTGGGGTCAGTGATTGGTGTGGGGTTTGGGGTCAGTGATTGGTGTGGGGTTTGAGCTCAGTGATTGGTGTGGAGTTTGGGGTCAGTGATTGGAGTGGGGTTTGGAGACGGTGATTGGTGTGGGATTTGGGGTCAGTGATTGGTGTTGCATTTGGCTTCAGTGATTGGTGTGAGTTTTGGGGTCAGTGATTGGTGTGGGGTTTGTGGTCAGTGATTGGTGTGGTGTTTGGGGTCAGTGATTGGTGTGGGATTTGGTGTCAGTGATTGGTGTGGGGTTTGGGGTCAGTGATTGGTGTGGGGTTTGGGGCCAGTGACTGGTGTGAGGTTTGGGTCAGTGATTGGTGTGGGGTTTGTGGTCATTGATTGGTGTGGGGTTTGTGGTCAGTGATTGGTGTGGGGTTTGTGGTCAGTGATTGGTGCAGGGTTTGGGGTCAGTGATTGGTGTGGGGTTTGGGGTCAGTGATTGGTGTGGGGTTTCTGGTCAGTGATTGCTGTGGGGTTAGGTGTCTGTGGTTGGGGTGGGATTTGGGGTCAGTGATTGGTGCGGGGTTTGGTGTCAGTGATTGGTGTGGGGCTTTGAGGTCAGTGATTGGTGTGGGGTTTGGGGTCAGTGATTGGTGTGTGGTTTGGGGTCAGTGATTGGTGTGGGGTTTTGGGGTCAGTGATTGGTGTGGGGTTTGCGGACGGTGATTGGTGTGGGATTTGGGGTCAGTGATTGGTTTGGGTTTTGGGGTCAGTGATTGGTGTGGGGTTTGCGGACGGTGATTGGTGTGGGATTTGGGGTCAGTGATTGGTTTGGGTTTTGGGGTCAGTGATTGGTGCGGGGCTTGTAGTCAGTGATTGGTGTGGGATTTGTGGTCAGTGATTGGTGCAGGGTTTGTGGTCAGTGATTGGTGCGGGGTTTGGGGTTAGTTATTGGTGTGGGGTTTGGGGACTGTGATTGGTGTGGGCTTTGGCATCAGAGATTGGTTTTGCGTTTGGTGGCAATGATTGGTGTAGGGTTTGGGGTCAGTGATTGGTGTGGGGTTTGGGTTCAGTGATTGGTGTGGGGTTTGGGGGCAATGATTGGTCTGGGGTTTGGGGTCAGTGATTGGTGTGGCGTTTGGGTTCAGTGATTGGTGTGGGTTTGGGTTTTGTGATTGGTGTTAGATTTGGGGTCAGTGATTGGTGTGGGGTTTGGGGTCAGTGATTAGTGTGTAGTTTGGGGTCAGTGATTGGAGTGGGTTTTGCGGACGGTGATTGGTGTGGGATTTGGGGTCAGTGATTGGTGTGGGGTTTGTAGTCAGTGATTGCTGTGGGGTTTGGGGTTAGTTATTGGTGTGGGGTTTGGGGTCAGTGATTGGTGTGGGGTTTTGGGTCAGTGACTGGTGTGGGGTTTGGGGTCAGTGATCGGTGTGGTGTTTGGGGTCAGTGACTGGTGTGGGCTTTGGGTCAGTAATTGGTGTGGGGTTTTGGTCTGTGATTGGTGTTGGGTTTGGGGTCATTGATTGGTGTGGGGTTTGTGGTCAGTGACAGGTGTGGGTTTCGGGTCTGTGATTGGGGTTAGATTTGGGGTCAGTGATTGGTGTGGGGTTTGGGGGTCAATGATTGGTGTGGGGTTTGGGGTCAATGATTGGTGTGGGGTTTGGGGTCAGTGATTGGAGTGGGGTTTGGGGATGGTGATTGGTGTGGGATTTGGGGTCAGTGATTGGTTTGTGGTTTGGGGTCAGTGATTGGTGTTGCATTTGGGTTCAGTGATTGGTGTGTGTTTTCGGGTCAGTGATTGGTGTGGGGTTTGTGGTCAGTGATTGGTGTGGTGTTTGGGGTCAATGATTGGTGTGGTGTTTGGGGTCAGTGATTGGTGTGGGGTTTGTGGTCATTGATTGGTGTGGGGTTTGGGGACTGTGATTGGTGTGGGCTTTGGCATCAGTGATTGGTTCTGCGTTTGGTGGCAATGATTGGTGTGGGGTTTGGGGTCAGTGATTGGTGTGGGGTTTGGGTTCAGTGATTGGTGTGGGGTTTGGGGGCAATGATTGGTCTGGGGTTTGGGATCAGTGATTGGTGTGGGGTTTGGGGTCAGTGATTGGTGTGGTGTTTGGGTTCAGTGATTGGTGTGGGTTTGGGTTCTGTGATTGGTGTTAGATTTGGGGTCAGTGATTGGTGTGGGGTTTGGGGTCAGTGATTAGTGTGTAGTTTGGGGTCAGTGATTGGAGTGGGTTTTGCGGACGGTGATTGGTGTGGGATTTGGGGTCAGTAATTGGTGTGGGGTTTGTAGTCAGTGATTGGTGTGGGGTTTGTGGTCAGTGATTGGTGCGGGGTTTGGGGTTAGTTATTGGTGTGGGGTTTGGGGTCAGTGATTGGTGTGGGGTTTAGGGTCAGTGATTGGTGTGGGGTTTGGGGTCAGTGATCGGTGTGGGCTTTGGGTCAGTAATTGGTGTGGGGTTTTGGTCTGTGATTGGTGTTGGGTTTGGGGTCATTGATTGGTGTGGGGTTTGTGGTCAGTGACAGGTGTGGGTTTCGGGTCTGTGATTGGGGTTAGATTTGGGGTCAGTGATTGGTGTGGGGTTTGGGGTCAATGATTGGTGTGGGGTTTGGGGTCAGTGATTGGTGTGTGGTCTGGGGTCAGTGATTGGTGTGGGGTTTGGGGTCAGTGATTGGTGGGGGTTTGTGTCAGTGATTGGTGTGGAGTTTGGGGTCAGTGATTGGTGTGGGATTTGGGGTCAGTGATTGATTTGTGGTTTGCGGTCAGTGATTGGTGTGGGATTTGATGTCAGTGATTGGTGTGGGGTTTGGGGTCAGTGATTGGTGTGGGGTTTGGAGTCAGTGACTGGTGTGGGGTTTGGGTCAGTGATTGGTGTGGGGTTTGTGGTCAGCGATTGGTGTGGGGTTTGTGGTCAGTGATTGGTGCGGGGTTTGGGGTAAGTGATTGGTTTGGGGTTTGGGGTTAGTGATTGGTGTGGGGTTTTGGGTCAGTGATTGGTGCGGGGTTTGGGGTCAGCGATTGGTGTGGGGATTGGGGTCAGTGATTGGGGTTGGGTTTGGGGTCAGTGACCGGTGTGGGGTTTAGGGTCAGTGATTGGTGTGGGGTTTGGGGTCAGTGATCGGTGTGGGGTTTGTGTCAGTGACTGGTGTGGTGTTTGTGTCAGTGTTTGGTGTGAGGTTTGAGCTCAGTGATTGGTGTGGTGTTTGGGGTCAGTGATTGATTTGTGGTTTGTGGTCAGTGATTGGTGTTGCGTTTGGGTTCAGTGATTGGTGTGAGTTTTGGGGTCAGTGATTGGTGTGGTGTTTGCGGTCAGTGATTGGTGTGGTGTTTGGGGTCAGTGATTGGTGTGGTGTTTGCGGTCAGTGATTTGTGTGGTGTTTGGGGTCAGTGATTGGTGGAGGATTTGGTGTCAGTGATTGGTGTGGGGTTTGTGGTCAGTGATTGGTGTGGGGTTTGTGGTCAGTGATTGGTGCGAGGTTTGGGGTCAGTGATTGGTGTGGGGTTTGGGGTCAGCGATTGGTGTGGGGTTTGGGTTCAGTGATTGGTGTGGGGTTTGGGGTCAGTGATTGGTGTTGGGTTTGGGTTCAGTGATTGGTGTGGGGTTTGGGGTCAGTGATTGGTGTTGGGTTTGGGTTCCGTGATTGGAGTGGGGTTTGGGGTCAGTGATTGGTGTGGGGTTTGGGGTCAGTGTTTGGTGTGGGGTTTGGGGTCAGTGATTGGAGTGAAGTTTGCGGTCAGTGATTGCTGTGGGATTTGGGGTCAATGATTGGTGTGGGGTTTGGGGACTGTGATTGGTGTGGGCTTTGGCATCAGTGATTGGTTTTGCGTTTGGTGGCAATGATTGGTGTGGGGTTTGGGTTCAGTGATTGGTGTGGGGTTTGGGGGCAATGATTGGTCTGGGGTTTGGGATCAGTGATTGGTGTGGGGTTTGGGGTCAGTGATTGGTGTGGGGTTTGGGTTCAGTGATTGGTGTGGGGTTTGGGGGCAATGATTGGTCTGGGGTTTGGGATCAGTGATTGGTGTGGGGTTTGGGGTCAGTGATTGGTGTGGTGTTTGGGTTCAGTGATTGGTGTGGGTTTGGGTTCTGTGATTGGTGTTAGCTTTGGGTTCAGTGATTGGAGTGGGTTTTGCGGACGGTGATTGGTGTGGGATTTGGGGTCAGTAATTGGTGTGGGGTTTGTAGTCAGTGATTGGTGTGGGGTTTGTGGTCAGTGATTGGTGCAGGGTTTGTGGTCAGTGATTGGTGCGGGGTTTGGGGTTAGTTATTGGTGTGGGGTTTAGGGTCAGTGATTGGTGTGGGGTTTAGGGTCAGCGATTGGTGTGGGGTTTGGGGTCAGTGATCGGTGTGGGCTTTGGGTCAGTAATTGGTGTGGGGTTTTGGTCTGTGATTGGTGTTGGGTTTGGGGTCATTGATTGGTGTGGGGTTTGTGGTCAGTGACAGGTGTGGGTTTCGGGTCTGTGATTGGGGTTAGATTTGTGGTCAGTGATTGGTGTGGGGTTTGGGGTCAATGATTGGTGTGGGGTTTGGGGTCAGTGATTGGTGTGGGGTTTGGGGTCAGTGATTGGTGTGGTGTTTGGGGTCAGTGATTGGTGTGGGATTTGGTGTCAGTGATTGGTGTGGGGTTTGGGGTCAGTGATTGGTGTGGGGTTTGGGGACTGTGATTGGTGTGGGCTTTGGCATCAGTGATTGGTTTTGCGTTTGGTGGCAATGATTGGTGTGGGGTTTGGGTTCAGTGATTGGTGTGGGGTTTGGGGGCAATGATTGGTCTGGGGTTTGGGATCAGTGATTGGTGTGGGGTTTGGGGTCAGTGATTGGTGTGGGGTTTGGGTTCAGTGATTGGTGTGGGGTTTGGGGGCAATGATTGGTCTGGGGTTTGGGATCAGTGATTGGTGTGGGGTTTGGGGTCAGTGATTGGTGTGGTGTTTGGGTTCAGTGATTGGTGTGGGTTTGGGTTCTGTGATTGGTGTTAGCTTTGGGTTCAGTGATTGGAGTGGGTTTTGCGGACGGTGATTGGTGTGGGATTTGGGGTCAGTAATTGGTGTGGGGTTTGTAGTCAGTGATTGGTGTGGGGTTTGTGGTCAGTGATTGGTGCAGGGTTTGTGGTCAGTGATTGGTGCGGGGTTTGGGGTTAGTTATTGGTGTGGGGTTTAGGGTCAGTGATTGGTGTGGGGTTTAGGGTCAGCGATTGGTGTGGGGTTTGGGGTCAGTGATCGGTGTGGGCTTTGGGTCAGTAATTGGTGTGGGGTTTTGGTCTGTGATTGGTGTTGGGTTTGGGGTCATTGATTGGTGTGGGGTTTGTGGTCAGTGACAGGTGTGGGTTTCGGGTCTGTGATTGGGGTTAGATTTGTGGTCAGTGATTGGTGTGGGGTTTGGGGTCAATGATTGGTGTGGGGTTTGGGGTCAGTGATTGGTGTGGGGTTTGGGGTCAGTGATTGGTGTGGTGTTTGGGGTCAGTGATTGGTGTGGGATTTGGTGTCAGTGATTGGTGTGGGGTTTGGGGTCAGTGATTGGTGTGGGGTTTGGGGCCAGTGACTGGTGTGAGGTTTGGGTCAGTGATTGGTGTGGGGTTTGTGGTCATTGATTGGTGTGGGGTTTGTGGTCAGTGATTGGTGTGGGGTTTGTGGTCAGTGATTGGTGCAGGGTTTGGGGTCAGTGATTGGTGTGGGGTTTGGGGTCAGTGATTGGTGTGGGGTTTGGGGTCAGTGATTGGTGTGGGGTTTCTGGTCAGTGATTGCTGTGGGGTTAGGTGTCTGTGGTTGGGGTGGGATTTGGGGTCAGTGATTGGTGCGGGGTTTGGTGTCAGTGATTGGTGTGGGGCTTTGAGGTCAGTGATTGGTGTGGGGTTTGGGGTCAGTGATTGGTGTGTGGTTTGGGGTCAGTGATTGGTGTGGGGTTTTGGGGTCAGTGATTGGTGTGGGGTTTGCGGACGGTGATTGGTGTGGGATTTGGGGTCAGTGATTGGTTTGGGTTTTGGGGTCAGTGATTGGTGTGGGGCTTGTAGTCAGTGATTGGTGTGGGATTTGTGGTCAGTGATTGGTGCAGGGTTTGTGGTCAGTGATTGGAACGGGCTTTGGGGTTAGTTATTGGTGTGGGGTTTGGGGTCAGTGATTGGTGTGGGGTTTGGGGTCAGTGATTGGTGTGGTGTTTGGGGTCAGTGACTGCTGTGGGCTTTGGGTCAGTAATTTTTGTGGGGTTTTGGGTCTGTGATTGGTGTTGGGTTTGGGGTCATTGATTGGTGTGGGGTTTGTGGTCAGTAACAGGTGTGGGTTTGGGGTCTGTGATTGGAGTTAGATTTGGGGTCAGTGATTGGTGTGGGGTTTGGGGTCAATGATTGGTGTGTGGTTTGGGGTCAGTGATTGGTGTGGGGTTTGTGGTCATTGATTGGTGTGGGATTTGGGGTCAGTGATTGGTGTGGGGTTTGTGGTCAGTGATTGGTGTGGGGTTTGTGGTCAGTGATTGGTGCGAGGTTTGGGGTCAGTGATTGGTGTGGGATTTGGGGTCAGTGATTGGTGCTGGTTGTGGGATCAGTGATTGGTGCGGGGTTTGGGGTCAGCGATTGGTGTGGGGTTTGGGGTCAGTGATTGGGGTTGGGTTTGGGGTCAGTGATTGGTGTGGTGCTTGGCTTCAGTGATTGGTGTTGGGTTTGGGGTCACTGATTGGTGTGGTGTTTGGGGGCAATGATTGGTGTGGATTTTTGGATCAGTGATTGGTGTGGGGTTTGGGTTCAGTGATTGGTGTGGGGTTTGGGGTCAGTGATTGGTGTTGGGTTTGGGGTCCGTGATTGGCGTGGGGTTTGGGGTCAGTGATTGGTGTGGGGTTTGGTGTCAGTGTTTGGTGTGGGGTATGGGGTCAGTAATTGGAGTGAAGTTTGCAGTCAGTGATTGCTGTGGGATTTGGGGTCAATGATTGGTGTGGGGTTTGGGGACTGTGATTGGTGTGGGCTTTGGCATCAGTGATTGGTTTTGCGTTTGGTGGCAATGATTGGTGTAGGGTTTGGGGTCAGTGATTGGTGTGGGGTTTGGGTTCAGTGATTGGTGTGGGGTTTGGGGGCAATGATTGGTCTGGGGTTTGGGGTCAGTGATTGGTGTGGGGTTTGGGTTCAGTGATTGGTGTGGGTTTGGGTTCTGTGATTGGTGTTATATTTGGGGTCAGTGATTGGTGTGGGGTTTGGGGTCAGTGATTAGTGTGTAGTTTGGGGTCAGTGATTGGAGTGGGTTTTGCGGACGGTGATTGGTGTGGGATTTGGGGTCAGTGATTGGTGTGGGGTTTGTAGTCAGTGATTGCTGTGGGGTTTGTGGTCAGTGATTGGTGCAGGGTTTGTGGTCAGTGATTGGTGCGGGGTTTGGGGTTAGTTATTGGTGTGGGGTTTGGGGTCAGTGATTGGTGTGGGGTTTAGGGTCAGTGATTGGTGTGGGGTTTGGGGTCAGTGATCGGTGTGGTGTTTGGGGTCAGTGACTGGTGTGGGCTTTGGGTCAGTAATTGGTGTGGGGTTTTGGTCTGATTGGTGTTGGGTTTGGGGTCATTGATTGGTGTGGGGTTTGTGGTCAGTGACAGGTGTGGGTTTCGGGTCTGTGATTGGGGTTAGATTTGGGGTCAATGATTGGTGTGGGGTTTGGGGTCAGTGATTGGAGTGGGGTTTGGGGACGGTGATTGCTGTGGGATTTGGGGTCAGTGATTGGTGTGGGGTTTGTGGTCAGTGATTGGTGCGAGGTTTGGGGTCAGTGATTGGTCTGGGGTTTGGGGTCAGCGATTGGTGTGGGGTTTGGGTTCAGTGATTGGTGTGGGGTTTGGGGTCAGTGATTGGTGTTGGGTTTGGGTTCCGTGATTGGAGTGGGGTTTGGGGTCAGTGATTGGTGTGGGGTTTGGGGTCAGTGTTTGGTGTGGGGTTTGGGGTCAGTGATTGGAGTGAAGTTTGCGGTCAGTGATTGCTGTGGGATTTGGGGTCAATGATTGGTGTGGGGTTTGGGGACTGTGATTGGTGTGGGCTTTGGCATCAGTGATTGGTTTTGCGTTTGGTGGCAATGATTGGTGTGGGGTTTGGGGTCAGTGATTGGTGTGGGGTTTGGTGTCAGTGATTGGTGTGGGGTTTGGGGGCAATGATTGGTCTGGGGTTTGGGATCAGTGATTGGTGTGGGGTTTGGGGTCAGTGATTGGTGTGGTGTTTGGGTTCAGTGATTGGTGTGGGTTTGGGTTCTGTGATTGGTGTTAGATTTGGGGTCAGTGATTGGTGTGGGGTTTGGGGTCAGTGATTGGAGTGGGTTTTGCGGACGGTGATTGGTGTGGGATTTGGGGTCAGTAATTGGTGTGGGGTTTGTAGTCAGTGATTGGTGTGGGGTTTGTGGTCAGTGATTGGTGCGGGGTTTGTGGTCAGTGATTGGTGCAGGGTTTGTGGTCAGTGATTGGTGCGGGGTTTGGGGTCAGTGATTGGTGTGGGGTTTGGGGTTAGTTATTGGTGTGGGGTTTGGGGTCAGTGATTGGTGTGGGATTTAGGGTCAGTGATTGGTGTGGGGTTTGGGGTCAGTGATCGGTGTGGGCTTTGGGTCAGTAATTGGTGTGGGGTTTTGGTCTGTGATTGGTGTTGGGTTTGGGGTCATTGATTGGTGTGGGGTTTGTGGTCAGTGACAGGTGTGGGTTTCGGGTCTGTGATTGGGGTTAGATTTGGGGTCAGTGATTGGTGTGGGGTTTGGGGTCAATGATTGGTGTGGGGTTTGGGGTCAGTGATTGGTGTGTGGTTTGGGGTCAGTGATTGGTGTGGGGTTTGGGGTCAATGATTGGTGTGGGGTTTGGAGTCAGTGACTGGTGTGGGGTTTGGGTCAGTGATTGGTGTGGGGTTTGAGGTCAGCGATTGGTGTGGGGTTTGTGGTCAGTGATTGGTGCGGGGTTTGGGGTAAGTGATTGGTTTGGCGTTTGGGGTTAGTGATTGGTGTGGGGTTTTGGGTCAGTGATTGGTGCGGGGTTTGGGGTCAGCGATTGGTGTGGGGATTGGGGTCAGTGATTGGGGTTGGGTTTGGGGTCAGTGATCGGTGTGGGGTTTGTGTCAGTGACTGGTGTGAGGTTTGAGCTCAGTGATTGGTGTGGTGTTTGGGGTCAGTGATTGGTGTGGAGTTTGGGGTCAGTGATTGGAGTGGGGTTTGGGGACGGTGATTGGTGTGGGATTTGGGGTCAGTGATTGGTTTGTGGTTTGTGGTCAGTGATTGGTGTTGCGTTTGGGTTCAGTGATTGGTGTGAGTTTTGGGGTCAGTGATTGGTGTGGTGTTTGGCGTCAGTGATTGGTGTTGGGTTTGGGGTCCGTGATTGGAGTGGGGTTTGGGGTCAGTGATTGGTGTGGGGTTTGAGGTCTGTGATTGGTGATGGGTTTGTGGTCAGTGATTGGAGTGGAGTTTGGGGTCAGTGATTGGGGTGGGATTTGGGGTCAGTGATTGGTGTGGGGTTTGGGGCCAGTGATTGGTGTGGGGTTTGGGGTCAGTGATTGTTGTGCGGTATGGGGTCAGTGATTGGTGTGGTGATTGGTGTCAGTGACTGGTGTGGGCTTTGGGTCAGTAATTGGTGTGGGGTTTTGGGTCTGTGATTGGTGTTGGGTTTGGGTCATTGATTGGTGTGGGTTTGGGGTCTTTGATTGGGGTTAGATTTGGTTCAGTGATTGGTGTGGGGTTTGGGGTCAACTATTGGTGTGGGGTTTAGGGTCAGTGATTGGTGTGTGGTTTGGGGTCAGTGATTGGTGTGGGGTTTGGGGTCAGTGACTGGTGTGGGGTTTGTGTCAGTGATTGGTGTGGGGTTTGAGCTCAGTGATTGGTGTGGAGTTTGGGGTCAGTGATTGGAGTGGGGTTTGGGGACGGTGATTGGTGTGGGATTTGGGGTCAGTGATTGTTTTGTGGTTTGGGGACAGTGATTGGTGTTGCGTTTGGGTTCAGTGATTGGTGTGAGTTTTGGGGTCAGTGATTGGTGTGTGGTTTGTGGTCAGTGATTGGTGTGGTGTTTCGGGTCAGTGATTGGTGTGGGATTTGGTGTCAGTGATTGTTGTGGGGTTTGGGGTCGGTGATTGGTGTGGGGTTTGGGTCAGTGATTGGTGTGGGGTTTGTGGTCAGTGATTCGTGTGGGGTTTGTGGTCAGTGATTGGTGCGGGGTTTGGGGTCAGTGATTGGTGCGGGGTTTGGGGTTCGTGATTGGTGCTGGGTGTGGGATCAGTGATTGGTGTGGTGTTTGGCGTCAGTGATTGGTGTGGTGCTTGGCCTCAGTGATTGTTGTTGGGTTTGGGGTCAGTGATTGGTGTGGTGTTTGGGGACTGTGATTGGTGTGGGATTTGGCATCAGTGATTGATTTTGGGTTTGGGGTCAGTGATTGGTGTTGGGTTTGGGGTCCGTGATTGGAGTGTGGTTTGGTATCAGTGATTGGTGTGGGGTTTGGGGTCAGTGATTGGTGTTGGGTTTTGTGGTCAGTGTTTGGTGTGGGGTTTGGGGTCAGTGATTGGAGTGAAGTTTGCTGTCAGTGATTGCTGTGGGATTTGGCGTCAATGATTGGTGTTGGGTTTGGGGACTGTGATTGGTCTGGGCTTTGGCATCAGTGATTGGTTTTGCGTTTGGTGGCAATGATTGGTGTGGGGTTTGGGGCCAGTGATTGGTGTGGGGTTTGGGGTCAGTGATTGGGGTTGGGATTGGGGTCAGTGATTGGTGTGCGGTATGGGGTCAGTGATTGGTGTTGGGTTTGGGGTCAGTGATTGTTGTGAGGTTTGTGGTCAGTGATTGGTGTGGGGTTTGTGGTCAGTGTTTGGTGTGGGGTTTGGGGTTAGTGATTGGAGTGAAGTTTGCGGTCAGTGATTGCTGTGTGATTTGGCGTCAATGATTGGTTTTGGGTTTGGGGACTGTGATTGGTGTGGGCTTTGGCATCTGTGATTGGTTTTGCGTTTGGTGGCAATGATTGGTGTGGGGTTTGGGGTCAGTGATTGGTGTGGGGTTTGGGTTCAGTGATTGGTGTGGAGTTTGGGGTCAGTGATTGGTGTGGGGTTTGGGATCAGTGATTGGTGTGGGGCTTGGGGTCAGTGATTGGTGTGGGGTTTGGGTTCAGTGATTGGTGTGGTGTTTGGGGTCAGTGACTGGTGTTGGGTTTGGGGTCAGTGATTGGTGTGGGATTTGGGGTCAATGATAGGTGTGGGGTTTGGGGTCAGTGATTGGTGTGGTGTTTGGGGTCAGTGATTGGAGTGGGATTTGGGGTCAGTGATTGGTGTGGGGTTTGGGGCCACTGATTTGTGTGGGGTTTGGGGTCAGTGATTGGGGTTGGGTTTGGGGTCAGTGATTGGTGTGAGGTTTGTGGTCAGTTATTGGTGTGGGGTGTGGGGTCAGAGATTGGTGTGAGGCTTGGGGTCAGTGATTGTGGTTGTGTTTGTGGTCAGTGATTGCTGTGGGATTTGGGGTCAATGATTGGCGTGGGGTTTGGGGTCAGTGATTGGTGTGGTGTTTGGGGTCAGTGATTGGTGTGGGGTTTGGGGTCAGTGACTGGTGTTGGGTTTGGGGTCAATGATTGGCGTGGGGTTTGGGGTCCGTGATTGGTGTGGTGTTTGGGGTCAGTGATTGCTGTGGGATTTGGGGTCAATGATTGGCGTGGGGTTTGGGGTCAGTGATTGGTGTGGGATTTGGGGTCAGGGATTGGTGTGGGGTATCGGGTCAGTGACTGGTGTTGGGTTTGGTGTCAGTGATTGCTGTGGGATTTGGGGTCAATGATTGGCGTGGGGTTTGGGGTCAGTGATTGGTGTGGTGTTTGGGGTCAGTGATTGGTGTGGGGTTTGAGGTCAGTGATTGGTGTTGGGTTTGGTGTCAGTGATTGGAGAGGGGTTTGGTGTCAGTGATTTGTGTGGGATTTGGGGTCAGTGATTGGTGTGGGGTTTGGGGTCAGTGATTGGAGTGAAGTTTGCGGTCAGTGATTGCTGTGGGATTTGGTGTCAGTGATTGGTGTGGAGTTTGGGGTCAGTGATTGGTGTGGGGTTTGGGTTCAGTGATTGGTGTGGGGTTTGGGGTCAGTGATTGGTGTGGGGTTTGGGGTCAGTGATTGGTGTGGGGTTTGGGGTCAGTGATTGGTGTGGGGTTTGGTTTCAGTGATTGGTGTGGGGTTTGTGGTCAGTGACTGGTGTTGAGTTTGGGGTCAGTGATTGGTGTGGTTTTTGGCGTCTGTGATTGGTTTGGGGTTTGAGGTCAGTGATTGGTGTTGGGTTTGGGGTCAGTGATTGGTGTGCGGTTTGTGGTCAGTGACAGGTGTGGGTTTGGGGTCTGTGATTGGGGTTAGATTTGGGGTCAGTGATTGGTGTGGGGTTTGGGGTCAATGATTGGTGTGGGGTTTGGGGTCAGCGATTGGTGTGGTGTTTGGGGTCAGTGATTGGTGTGGCGTTTGGGGTCAGTGATTGGAGTGGGGTTTGGGGTCAGTGATTGGAGTGGGGTTTGGGGACGGTGATTGGTGTGGGGTTTGGGGTCAGTGATTGGTGTGGTGTTTGGGGTCAGTGATTGGTGGGGGATTTGGTGTCAGTGATTGGTGTGGGGTTTGGGGTCAGTGACTGATGTGGGGTTTGGGTCAGTGATTGGTGTGGGGTCTGTGGTCAGTGATTCGTGTGGGGTTTGTGGTCAGTGATTGGTGCGGGGTTTGGGGTCAGTGATTGTTGCGGGGTTTGGGGTCAGTGATTGGTGTGGGGTTTGTGGTCAGTGATTGGAGTGGGGTTTGGGGACGGTGATTGGTGTGGGATTTGGGGTCAGTGATTGTTTTGTGGTTTGGGGACAGTGATTGGTGTTGCGTTTGGGTTCAGTGATTCGTGTGGGTTTTGGGGTCAGTGATTGGTGTGGGGATTGGGGTCAGTGATTGGAGTGAAGTTTGCGGTCAGTGATTGCTGTGGGATTTGGGGTCAGTGATTGTTTTGTGGTTTGGGGACAGTGATTGGTGTTGCGTTTGGGTTCAGTGATTCGTGTGGTGTTTGGGGACTGTGATTGGTGTGGGCTTTGGCATCAGTGATTGGTTTTGCGTTTGGTGGCAATGATTGGTGTGGGGTTTGGGTTCAGTGATTGGTGTGGGGATTGGGGTCAATGATTGGTCTGGGGTTTGGGATCAGTGATTGGTCTGGGGTTTGGGATCAGTGATTGGTGTGGGGTTTGGGGTCAGTGATTGGTGTGGGGTTTGGGGTCAGTGACTGGTGATGGGGTTGGGGTCAGTGATTGGTGTGGGATTTGGGGTCAATGATTGATGTGGGGTTTGGGGTCAGTGATTGGTGTGGGATTTGGGGTCAGTAATTGGTGTGGGGTTTGGGGCCAGTGATTGGAGTGGGGTTTGGGGTCAGTGATTGGTGTGGGATTTGGGGTCAGTGATTGGTGTGGGGTTTGGGGCCAGTGATTGGTGTGGGGTTTGGGGTCAGTGATTGGGTTTGAGTTTGGGGTCAGTGATTGGTGTGGGATTTGGGGTCAGTGATTGGTGTGGGGTTTGGGGCCAGTGATTGGAGTGGGGTTTGGGGCCAGTGATTGGAGTGGGGTTTGGGGTCAGTGATTGGTGTGGGATTTGGGGTCAGTGATTGGTGTGGGGTTTGGGATCAGTGATTGGTGTGAGGTTTGTGGTCAGTTATTGGTGTGGGGTTTGGGGTCAGTGATTGGGGTTGTGTTTGGGGTCAGTGAGTGGGGTTGTGTTTGGAGTCGGTGATTGGTGTGGGGTTTGGAGTCAGTGGTTGGTGTGGGGTTTGGGGCCAGTGATTGGTGTGGGGTTTGGGGTCAGTGATTGGTGTGGGGTTTGGGGTCAGTGATTGGTGTGGGGTTTGGGGCCAGTGATTGGTGTGGGGTTTGGGGTCAGTAATTGGTGTGGGGTTTGGGGGCAATGATTGGTGTGGGGTTTGGGATCAGTGATTGGTGTGGGATTTGGGGTCAATGATTGGTGTGGGGTATCGGGTCAGTGACTGGTGTTGGGTTTGGGGTCAGTGATTGCTGTGGGATTTGGGGTCAATGATTGGCGTGGGGTTTGGGGTCAGTGATTGGTGTTGGGTTTGAGGTCAGTGATTTGTTTTGGGTTTGGGGTCAGTGATAGGAGAGGGGTTCGGTGTCAGTGATTGGTGTGGGATTTGGGGTCAGTGATTGGTGTGGGGTTTGGGGACAGTGATTGGTGTGGGGTTTGGGGTCAGTGATTGGTGTGCGGTATGGTGTCAGTGATTGGTGTGGGGTTCGGGGTCAGTGATTGATGTCAGTGATTGGTGTGGAGTTCAGGGTCAGTGATTGGTGTGGGGTTTTGTGTCAGTGATCGGTATGGGGATTGGCGTCAGTGATTGGTGTGGGGTTTGAGGTCAGTGATTCTTTTCGAGTTTGTGGTCAGTGTTTGGTGTGGGTTTTGGGGTCAGTGATTGGAGTGGGGTTTGCGGTCAGTAATTGCTGTGAGATTTGAGGTCCGTGATTGGTTTGGGGTTTGGGGTCAATGATTGGTGTGGGGTTTGGTGTCAGTGATTGGTGTGGGGTTTGGGGTCAGTGATTGGTGTGGGATTTGGGTTCAGTGATTGGTGTGGGGTTTGGGGTCAGTGATTGGTGTGGGGTTTGGGATCAGTGATTGGTGTGGGATTTGGGTTCAGTGATTGGTGTGGGGTTTGCGGTCAGTGACTGGTGTGGGCTTTGGGTCAGTAATTGGTGTGGGGTTTTGGGTCTGTGATTGGTGTTTGGTTTGGGGTCATCGATTGGTGTGGGGTTTGTGGTCAGTGACAGGTGTGGGTTTGGGGTCTGTGATTGGGGTTAGATTTGGGGTCAGTGATTGGTGTGGGGTTTGGGGTCAATGATTGGTGTGGGGTTTGGGGTCAGTGATTGGTGTGGTGTTTGGGGTCAGTGATTGGTGGGGGATTTGGTGTCAGTGATTGGTGTGGGGTTTGGGGTCAGTGACTGGTGTGGGGTTTGGGTCAGTGATTGGTGTGGGGTCTGTGGTCAGTGATTCGTGTGGGGTTTGTGGTCAGTGATTGGTGCGGGGTTTGGGGTCAGTGATTGTTGCGGGGTTTGGGGTCAGTGATTGGTGTGGGGTTTGTGGTCAGTGATTGGAGTGGGGTTTGGGGACGGTGATTGGTGTGGGATTTGGGGTCAGTGATTGTTTTGTGGTTTGGGGACAGTGATTGGTGTTGCGTTTGGGTTCAGTGATTCGTGTGGGGTTTGGGGTCAGTGATTGGTGTGGGGTTTGGGGTCAGTGATTGGAGTGAAGTTTGCGGTCAGTGATTGCTGTGGGATTTGGGGTCAGTGATTGTTTTGTGGTTTGGGGACAGTGATTGGTGTTGCGTTTGGGTTCAGTGATTCGTGTGGGGTTTGGGGACTGTGATTGGTGTGGGCTTTGGCATCAGTGATTGGTTTTGCGTTTGGTGGCAATGATTGGTGTGGGGTTTGGGTTCAGTGATTGGTGTGGGGTTTGGGGGCAATGATTGGTCTGGGGTTTGGGATCAGTGATTGGTGTGGGGTTTGGGGTCAGTGATTGGTGTGGGGTTTGGGATCAGTGATTGGTGTGGGGTTTGGGGTCAGTGATTGGTGTGGGATTTGGGGTCAATGATTGATGTGGGGTTTGGGGTCAGTGATTGGTGTGGGATTTGGGGTCAGTGATTGGTGTGGGGTTTGGGGCCAGTGATTAGAGTGGGGTTTGGGGTCAGTGATTGGTGTGGGATTTGGGGTCAGTGATTGGTGTGGGGTTTGGGGCCAGTGATTGGTGTGGGGTTTGGGGTCAGTGATTGGGTTTGAGTTTGGGGTCAGTGATTGCTGTGCGGTATGGGGTCAGTGATTGGTGTGGGGTTTGGGATCAGTGATTGGTGTGAGGTTTGTGGTCAGTTATTGGTGTGGGGTTTGGGGTCAGTGATTGGGGTTGTGTTTGGGGTCAGTGAGTGGGGTTGTGTTTGGAGTCGGTGATTGGTGTGGGGTTTGGAGTCAGTGGTTGGTGTGGGGTTTGGGGCCAGTGATTGGTGTGGGGTTTGGGGTCAGTGATTGGTGTGGGGTTTGGGGTCAGTGATTGGTGTGGGGTTTGGGGCCAGTGATTGGTGTGGGGTTTGGGGTCAGTAATTGGTGTGGGGTTTGGGGGCAATGATTGGTGTGGGGTTTGGGATCAGTGATTGGTGTGGGATTTGGGGTCAATGATTGGTGTGGGGTATCGGGTCAGTGACTGGTGTTGGGTTTGGGGTCAGTGATTGCTGTGGGATTTGGGGTCAATGATTGGCGTGGGGTTTGGGGTCAGTGATTGGTGTTGGGTTTGAGGTCAGTGATTTGTTTTGGGTTTGGGGTCAGTGATAGGAGAGGGGTTCGGTGTCAGTGATTGGTGTGGGATTTGGGGTCAGTGATTGGTGTGGGGTTTGGGGACAGTGATTGGTGTGGGGTTTGGGGTCAGTGATTGGTGTGCGGTATGGTGTCAGTGATTGGTGTGGGGTTCGGGGTCAGTGATTGATGTCAGTGATTGGTGTGGAGTTCAGGGTCAGTGATTGGTGTGGGGTTTTGTGTCAGTGATCGGTATGGGGATTGGCGTCAGTGATTGGTGTGGGGTTTGAGTTCAGTGATTCTTTTCGAGTTTGTGGTCAGTGTTTGGTGTGGGTTTTGGGGTCAGTGATTGGAGTGGGGTTTGCGGTCAGTAATTGCTGTGAGATTTGAGGTCCGTGATTGGTTTGGGGTTTGGGGTCAATGATTGGTGTGGGGTTTGGTGTCAGTGATTGGTGTGGGGTTTGGGGTCAGTGATTGGTGTGGGATTTGGGTTCAGTGATTGGTGTGGGGTTTGGGGTCAGTGATTGGTGTGGGGTTTGGGATCAGTGATTGGTGTGGGATTTGGGTTCAGTGATTGGTGTGGTGTTTGCGGTCAGTGACTGGTGTGGGCTTTGGGTCAGTAATTGGTGTGGGGTTTTGGGTCTGTGATTGGTGTTTGGTTTGGGGTCATCGATTGGTTTGGGGTTTGTGGTCAGTGACAGGTGTGGGTTTGGGGTCTGTGATTGGGGTTCGATTTGGGGTCAGTAATTGGTGTGGGGTTTGGGGTCAATAATTGGTGTGGGGTTTGGGGTCAGTGATTGGTGTGGGGTTTGGGGTCAGTGATTGGTGTGGGGTTTGGGGTCAGTGATTGGTGTGGGGTTTGGGGTCAGTGACTGGTGTGAGGTTTGTGTCAGCGATTGGTGTGGGGTTTGAGCTCAGTGATTGGTGTGGTGTTTGGGGTCAATGATTGGTGTGGGGTTTGTGGTCAGTGATTGGTGTGGGGTTTGGGGTCAGTGATTGGTGCGGGGTTTGGGGTCAGTGACTGGTGTGAGGTTTGTGTCAGTGATTGGTGTGGGATTTGGGGTCAGTGATTGGTGTGGGGTTTGGTGTCAGTGATTGGTGTGGGTTTTGGGGTCAATGATTGGTGTGGGGTTTGGGGTCAGTGATTGGTGTGGTGTTTTGGGTCAGTGATTGGTGTTGGGTTTGTGGTCAGTGATTGGTGTGGGGTTTGGGGCCAGTGATTGGTGTGGGATTTGGGTTCAGTGATTGGTGTGAGGTTTGTGGTCAGTTATTGGTGTGGGGTTTGGGGTCAGTGATTGGTGTGTGGTTTGGGGTCAGTGATTGGTGTGGGGTTTGGGGTCAGTTATTGGTGTGGGGTTTGGGGTCAGTGATTGGTGTGAGGTTTGGGGTCAGTGATTGGTGTGTAGTTTGGGGTCAGTGATTGGTGTGGGGTTTGGGGTCAGAGATTGGTGTGAGGTTTGGGGTCAGTGATTGGTGTGTGGTTTGGGGTCAGTGATTGGTGTGGGGTTTGGGGTCAGTTATTGGTGTGGGGTTTGGGGTCAGTGATTGGTGTGAGGTTTGGGGTCAGTGATTGGTGTGTGGTTTGGGGTCAGTGATTGGTGTGGGGTTTGGGGTCAGTGATTGGTGTGGGATTTGGGGCCAGTGATTGGTGTGGGGTTTGGGGTCAGTGATTTGTGTGGGATTTGGGGTCAGTGATTGGTGTGGGGTATCGGGTCAGTGACTGGTGTTGGGTTTGGGGTCAGTGATTGCTGTGGGATTTGGGGCCAATGATTGGCGTGGGGTTTGGTGTCAGTGATTGGTGTGGTGTTTGAGGTCAGTGATTGGTGTTGGGTTTGGGGTCAGTGATTGGAGAGGGGTTTGGTGTCAGTGATTGGTGTGGGATTTGGGGTCAGTGATTGGTGCGGGGTTTGGGGCCAGTGATTGGTGTGGGGTTTGGGGTCAGTGATTGGGGTTGGGTTTGGGGTCAGTGATTGGTGTGGGGTTTGGGGTCAGTGATTGGGGTTGGGTTTGGGGTCAGTGATTGGTGTGTGTTATGGTGTCAGTGATTGGTGTGGGGTTTGGGGTCAGTGATTGGTGTGGGGATTGGGGTCAGTGATTGGTGTGGAGTTTGGGGTCATTGATTGGTGTGGGGTTTGGTGTCAGTGATTGGTGTGGGGCTTGGGGACAGTGATTGGTGTGAGTTTTGGGGTCAGTGATTGGTGTGGGGTTTGGGGTCAGTGATTGGGGTTGGGTTTGGGGTCAGTGATTGGTGTGTGGTATGGTGTCAGTGATTGGTGTGGGGTTTTGGGTCAGTGATTGGTGTGGGGATTGACGTCAGTGATAGTTGTGGGGTTTTGTGTCAGTGATCGGTATGGGGTTTGGCGTCAGTGATTGGTGTGGGGTTTGGGATAAGTGATTGGTGAGAGGTTTGAGGTCATTGATTGTTGTGGTGTTTGTGGTCAGTGATTGTTTTCGAGTTTGTGGTCAGTGTTTGGTGTGGGTTTTGGGGTCAGTGATTGGATTGGGGTTTGGGGTCAATGATTGGTGTGGGGTTTGGTGTCAGTGATTGGTGTGGTGTTTGGGGTCATTGATTGGTGTGGGGTTTGGTGTCAGTGATTGGTGTGGGATTTGGGTTCAGTGATTGGTTTGGGGTTTGAGGTCAGTGATTGGTGTGGGGCTTGGGGACAGTGATTGGTGTGTGTTTTGGGGTCAGTGATTGGTGTGGGTTTTGCGGTCAGTGATTGGTGTGTTTGGGGTCAGTGATTGGTGTGCGGTATGGGGTCAGTGATTGGTGTGGGGTTTGGGGTCAGTGATTGGTGCGGTGTTTGGGGTCAGTGACTGGTGTGGGCTTTGGGTCAGTTATTGGTGTGGGGTTTTGGGTCTGTGATTGGTGTTGGGTTTGGGGTCAGTGATTGGTGTGGGATTGGGGTTAGATTTGGGGTCAGTTATTGGTGTGGGGTTTGGTGTCAGTGATTGGTGTGGGGTTTGGGGTCAGTGACTGGTGTGAGGTTTGTGTCAGTGATTGGTGTGGGGTTTGAGCTCAGTGATTGGTGTGGTGTTTGCGGTCAGTGTTTAGTGTGGAGTTTGGGGTCAGTGATTGGTGTGGGATTTGGGATCAGTGATTGGTTTGTGGTTTGGGGTCAGTGATTGGTGTTGCATTTGGGTTCAGTGATTGGTGTGGTGTTTGGGGTCAGTGATTGGTGTGGTGTTTGGGGTCAGTGATTGGTGTGGGATTTGGTGTCAGTGATTGGTGTGGTGTTTGGGGTCAGTGATTGGTGTGGGGTTTGGGGTCAGTGATTGGTGTGGGATTTGGGTCAGTGATTGGAGTGGGGTTTGTGGTCAGTGATTGGTGCGGGGTTTGGGGTCAGTGATTGGTGTGGGATTTGGGATCAGTGATTGGTTTGTGGTTTGGGGTCAGTGATTGGTGTTGCATTTGGGTTCAGTGATTGGTGTGGTGTTTGGGGTCAGTGATTGGTGTGGTGTTTGGGGTCAGTGATTGGTGTGGGATTTGGTGTCAGTGATTGGTGTGGTGTTTGGGGTCAGTGATTGGTGTGGGGTTTGGGGTCAGTGATTGGTGTGGGATTTGGGTCAGTGATTGGAGTGGGGTTTGTGGTCAGTGATTGGTGCGGGGTTTGGCGTCAGTGATTGGTGTGGGGTTTGGGGTCAGTGATTGGTGCTGGGTGTGGGATCAGAGATTGGTGCGGGGTTTGGGGTCAGCGATTGGGGTTGGGTTTGGGGTCAGTGATTGGTGTGCTGCTTGTCGTCAGTGATTGGTGTGGGGTTTGAGGTCAGTGATTGGGGTTGGGTTTGGGATCAGTGATTGGTGTGGGATTTGGCATCAGTGATTGCTTTTGGTTTTGGTGGCAATGATTGGTGTGGAGTTTGGGATCAGTGATTGGTGTTGTGTTTGGGTTCAGTAATTGGTGTGGGGTTTGTGGACTGTGATTGGTATGGGCTTTGGCATCAGTGATTGGTTTTGCGTTTGGTGGCAATGATTAGTCTGGGGTTTGGGATCAGTGATTGGTGTGGGGTTTGGGATCAGTGATTGGTGTGGGGTTTGGGATCAGTGATTGGTGTGGGGTTTGGGGTCAGTGATTGGTGTGGGGTTTGGGATCAGTGATTGGTGTGGGGTTTGGGATCAGTGATTGGTGCGGGGTTTGGTTTCAGTGATTGGTGTGGGGTTTGGGGTCAGTGATTGGTGTGGGGTTTGGGGTCAGTGACTGGTGTTGGGTTTGGGGTCAGTGATTGGTGTGGGGTTTGGGGTCAGTGAATGGTGCTGCATGTGGGATCAGTGATTGGGGTTGGGTTTAGTGTCAGTGATTGGTGTGGGGTTTGGCATCAGTGATTTGTGTGGAATTTGGGGTCAGTGATTGGTGCGGATATTGGGGTCAGTGATTAGTGTGGGATTTGGGGTCAGTGATTGGTGTGGGGTTTGGGGTCAGTGACTGGCGTGGGGTTTGTGTCATGAATTGGTGTGCGGTTTTGGGTCTGTGATTGGTGTTGGGTTTGGGGTCTTTGATTGGCGTGGGGTTTGTGGTCAGTGATTGGTTTGGGTTTGGGTTCTGTGATTGGTGTGGGGTTTGAGCTCAGTGATTGGTGTTGTGTTTGTGGTCAGTGATTGGTGTGAGGTTTGGGTTCAGTGATTGGAGTGGGGTTTGCGGACAGTGATTGGTGTGGGATTTGGGGTCAGTGATTGGTGTGGGGTTTGTAGTCAGTGATTGGTGTGGGGTTTGTGGTCAGTGATTGGTGCGGGATTTGTGGTCAGTGATTGGTGCGGGGTTTGGGGTCAGTGATTGGTGCGGGGTTTGGGGTCAGTGATTGGTGTGGTGTTTGGTGTCAGTGACTGGTTTGGGCGTTGGGTCAGTAATTTTTGTGGGGTTTTGGGTCTGTGATTGGTGTTGGGTTTGGGGTCATTGATTGGTGTGGGGTTTGTGGTCAGTGACAGGTGTGGGGTTTGGTGTCAGTGATTGGTGTGGGGTTTGGGGTCAGTGATTGGTGTGGGGTTTGTGTCAGTGACTGGTGTGGTGTTTGTGTCAGTGTTTGGTGTGGGGTTTGAGCTCAGTGATTGGTGTGGTGTTTGGGTTCAGTGATTGGTGTGGAGTTTGGGGTCAGTGATTGGAGTGGGGTTTGGGGACGGTGATTGGTGTCGGATTTGGGGTCAGTGATTGGTTTGTGGTTTGGGGTCAGTATTAGGTGTTGCGTTTGGGTTCAGTGATTGGTGTGAGTTTTGGGGTCAGTGATTGGTGTGAGTTTTGGGGTCAGTGATTGGGGTTGTGTTTGGGATCAGTGATTGGTGTGGGGTTTGGAGTCAGTGATTGGCGTCGGGTTTGGGGTCAGTGATTGTGGTTGTGTTTGAAGTCAGTGATTGGTGCGTGGTTTTGGGTCAGTGAGTGGTGTGGGGTTTTGTGTCAGTGATCGGTATGGGCATTGGCGTCAGTGATTGGTTTGGGGTTTGGGATAAGTGATTGGTGAGGGGTGTGAGGTCATTCATTGTTGTCGTGTTTGGGGTCAGTGATTGTTTTCGAGTTTGTGGTCAGTGATTGGTGCGTGATTTGGGGTCAGTGATTGGTGTGGGGGTTTGAGGTCAGTGATTGGTGTGGGGTTTGGAGTCAGTGATTGGTGTGGGGTTTATGGTCAGTGATTGGTATGGGGTTTGTGGTCAATGATTTTTGCGGGGTTTCGGGTCAGTGATTGGTGCGGGGTTTCGGGTCAGGGATTGGTATGGGGTTTGGGGTCAGTGATTGGTGTGTGGTTTGGGGTGAGTGATTGGTGCTGGGTGTGGGATCAGTGATTGGTGTTGGCTTTGGGGTCAATGATTGGTGTGGGGTTTGGGTTTAGTGATTGGTGTGGTGTTTGGGGTATGCGATTGGTGTGCGGTTTGGCGTCAGTGATTGGTTATTGGGTTTGGGGTCACTGATTGGTGTGGGATTTTGGGTCAGTGATTGGTGTGGAGTTTGGGGTCAGTGATTGGTGTGCGGTTTGTGGTCAGTGATTGGTGTGGAATTTGGGGTCAGTGATTGGTGCGTGTATTGGTGTCAGTGATTAGTTTGGGGTTTGTGGTCTGTGATTGTTGTTGGGTTTGTGTTCATTGATTGGTGTGGGATTGGTGGTCAGTGATTGGTGTGGGTTTGGGGTCTGTGATTGGTGTTAGATTTGGGGTCAGTGATTGGTGTGGGGTTTGGGGTCAGTGATTCGTGTGGTATTTGGGGTCAGTGATTGGTGTGGGGTTTGGGGTCATTGATTGGAGTGGGGTTTGCGGACAGTGACTGGTGTGGGATTTGGCGTCAGTGATTGGTTTGGGGTTTGGTGTCAGTAATTGGTGTGGGGTTTGGGGTCAGTGATTGGTGTGTAGTTTGGGTCAGTGATTGGTGTGGGGTTTGGGGTCAGTGATTGGTGTGGGGTTTGGGGTCAGTGACTGGTGTGGGTTTTGGAATCTGTGATTGGTGTGGGGTTTGTGGTCAGTGATTGGTGTGGGTTTGTGGTCAGTGATTGGTGCAGGGTTTGTGCTCAGTGATTGGTGCGGTGTTTGGGGTTAGTGATTGGTGTGGGGTTTGGGGTCAGTGATTGGTGTGGTGTTTGGGGTCAGTGATTGGTGTGGGGTTTGGGGTCAGTGACTGGTGTGGGTTTTGGAATCTGTGATTGGTGTGGGGTTTGTGGTCAGTGATTGGTGTGGGTTTGTGGTCAGTGATTGGTGCAGGGTTTGTGCTCAGTGATTGGTGCGGTGTTTGGGGTTAGTGATTGGTGTGGGGTTTGGGGTCAGTGATTGGTGTGGTGTTTGGGGTCAGTGATTGGTGTGGGGTTTGGGGTCAGTGACTGGTGTGGGCTTTTGGTCAGTAATTGGTGTGGGATTTTGGGTCTGTGATTGGTGTGGGGTTTGTGTTCAGTGACAGGTGTGGGTTTGGGGTCTGTGATTGGGGTTAGATTTGGGGTCAGTGACTGGTGTGGGTTTTGGATCTGTGATTGGTGTGGGGTTTGGGGTCAATGATTGGTGTGGGGTTTGGTGTCAGTGATTGGTGTGGTATTTGGGGTCAGTGATTGGTGTGGAGTTTGGGGTCAGTGATTGGAGTGGGGTTTGTGGACGGTGATTGGTGTGGAATTTGGGGTCAGTGATTCATTTGAGGTTTGTTGTCAGTGATTGGTATTGCGTTTGGGTTCAGTGATTGGATGAGTTTTGGGGTCAGTGATTGGTGTTGGGTTTGTGGTCAGTGATTGGTGTGGGATTTGGTGTTAGTGATTGGTGTGGGGTTTGGGGTCAGTGATTGGTGTGGGATTTGGGGTCAATGACTGGTGTGGGGTTTGTGGTCAGTGATTGGTGTGGGGTTTGGGGTCAGTGATTGGTGCGGTGTTTGGGGTTAGTGATTGGTGTGGGGTTTGGGGTCAGTGATTGGTGTGTGGTTTGGGGTCAGTGATTGGTGCTGGGTGTGGGATCAGTTATTGGTGCGGGGTTTGGGGTCAGTGATTGGTGTGTGGTTTGGGGTCAGTGATTGGTGCTGGGTGTGGGATCAGTTATTGGTGCGGGGTTTGGGGTCAGTGTTTGGTTTTGGGTTTGGGGGCAATGATTGGTGTGGAGTTTGGGATCAGTGATTGGTGCTGGGTGTGGGATCAGTGATTGGTGTGGGGTTTGGGTTCAGTGATTGGTGTGGGGTTTGGCGTCAGTGATTGGTGTTGGGTTTGGGGTCCGTGATTGGATTGAGGATTGGGGTCAGTGATTGGTGTGGGGTTTGGGGTCAGTGATTGGTGTGGGATTTGGGTTCAGTCATTGGTCTGGGGTTTGAGGTCAGTGATTGGTGTGGGGCTTGGGGACAGTGATTGGTGTGAGTTGTGGGGTCAGTGATTGGTGTGGGGTATGGGGTCAGTGATTGGTGTGGGGTTTGGGGTCAGTGATTGGTGTGGGGTTTGGGGTCAGTGACTGGTGTTGGGTTTGAGGTCAGTGATTGGTGTGGGGTTTGGAGTCAGTGATTGGTGAGCGGTTTGTGCTCAGTGATTGGTGTGGGGATTGTGGTCAATGATTTGTGCGGTGTTTGGGGTCAGTGATTGGTGCGGGGTTTGGGGTCAGGGATTGGTGTGGGGTTTGGGGTCAGTGATTGGTGTGGGGTTTTGGGTCAGTGATTGGTGCTGGGTATGGGATCAGTGATTGGGGTTGGGTTTAGGGTCAGTGATTTGTGTGGGGTTTGGCGTCAGTGATTGGTGTTGGCTTTGGGGTCAATGATTGGTGTGGGTGTTTGGGGTTAGTGATTGGTGTGGTGTTTGGGGTCAGCGATTGGTGTGCGGTTTGGCGTCAGTGACTGGTTTTGGGTTTGGGGTCAATGGTTGGTGTGGGATTTGGTGTCAGTCATTGGTGTGTAGTTTGGTGTCAGTGATTGGTGAGGGGTTTGGGGTCAGTGATTGGTGTGGGGTTTGGGGTCAGTGACTGGTGTGGGGTTTGGGTCAGTGATTGGTGTGGGGTTTGAGCTCAGTGATTGGTGTGGGATTTGGGGTCAGTGATTGGTGTGGGGTTTGGGGTCAGTGATTGGTGTGTAGTTTGGGTCAGTGATTGGTGTGGGGTTTGGGGTCAGTGATTGGTGTGGGGTTTGGGGTCAGTGATTGGTGTGGGGTTTGGGGTCAGTGATTGGAGTGGGGTTTGCGGACGGTGATTGGTGTGGGATTTGGGGTCAGTGATTGGTTTGGGGTCAGTAATTGGTGTGGGGTTTGTGGTCAGTGATTGGTGTGGGGTTTCTGGTCAGTGATTGGTGCAGGGTTTGTGGTCAGTGATTGGTGCGGTGTTTGGGGTTAGTGATTGGTGTGGGGTTTGGGGTCAGTAATTGGTGTGGGGCTTGGGGTGAGTGATTGGTGTGGTGTTTGGGGTCAGTGATTGGTGTGGGGTTTGGGGTCAGTGACTGGTGTGGGCTTTGGGTCAGTAATTGTTGTGGGATTTTGGGTCTGTGATTGGTGTTGGGTTTGGGGTCTGTGATTGGGGTTAGCTTTGGGGTCAATGATTGGTGTGGGGTTTGGTGTCAGTGATTGGTGTGTGGCTTGGGGTCAGTGATTGGTGTGGGGTTTGGGTTCAGTGATTGGTGTGGGGTTTGGGGTCAGTGACTGGTGTGGGGTTTGTGTCAGTGATTGGTGTGGAGTTTGGGGTCAGTGATTGGAGTGGGGTTTGGGGACGTTGGTTGGTGTGGGGTTTGGTGTCAGTGATTGGTGTGGGGTTTGGGTTCAGTGATTGGTGTGGGGTTTGGGGTCAGTGACTGGTGTTGGGTTTGGGGTCAGTGATTGGTGTGGGGTTTGGGGTCAGTGATTGGTATGATGTTTGGGCTCAGTGATTGGTGTGGGGTTTGGGGTCAGTGATTGGTATGATGTTTGGGGTCAGTGATTGGTGTGGGGTTTGGGGTCAGTGATTGGTGTGGGGTTTGGGGTCAGTGATTGGTGTGGGATTTGGGGTCAGTGATTGGTGTGGGGTTTGGGGTCAGTGATTGGGGTTGGGTTTGGGGTCTGTGATTGGTGTGCGGTATGGGGTCAGTGATTGGTGTGGTGTTTGGTTTCAGTGATTGGTGTGATGTTTGGGGTCAGTGATTGGTGCTGGGTATGGGATCAGTGATTGGGGTTGCGTTTAGGGTCAGTGATTGGTTTTGGGTTTGGGGTCAGTGATTGGTGTGGTGTTTGGGGTCAGTGATTGCTGTGAGATTTGGGTTCAGTCATTGGTCTGGGGTATGAGGTCAGTGATTGGTGTGGGGCTTGGGGACAGTGATTCGTGTGAGTTGTGGGGTCAGTGATTGGTGTGGGGTTTGGGGTCAGTGATTGGTGTGGTTTTTGGGGTCAGTGATTGGTGTGGGGATTAGGGTCAGTGATTGGTGTGGGGTTTGGGTTCAGTGATTGGTGTGGGGTTTGGGGTCAGTTACTGGTGTTGGGTTTGAGGTCAGTGATTGGTGTGGGGCTTGGAGTCAGTGATTGGTGAGCGGTTTGTTCTCAGTGATTGGTGTGGGGATTGTGGTCAATGATTTGTGCTGTGTTTGGGGTCAGTGATTGGTGTGGGGTTTGGGGTCAGTGATTGGTGTGGGGTTTGGGGTCAGTGATTGGTGCTGGGTATGGGATCAGTGATTGGGGTTGGGTTTAGGGTCACTGATTTGTGTGGGGTTTGGCGTCAGTGATTGGTGTTGGCTTTGGGGTCAATGGTTGGTGTGGGATTTGGTGTCAGTGATTGGTGTGTAGTTTGGTGTCACTGATTGGTGAGGGGTTTGGGGTCAGTGATTGGCGTGGGGTTTGGGGTCAGTGACTGGTGTGGGGTTTGGGTCAGTGATTGGTGTGGGGTTTGGGGTCAGTGTTTGGTGTGGTGTTTGGGGTCATTGATTGGAGTGGGGTTTGCGGACAGTGATTGGTGTGGGATTTGGGGACAGTGATTGGTGTGGGGTTTGGGGTCAGTGATTGGTGTGGGGTTTGGGGTCAGTGATTGGTGTGGTGTTTGGGGTCAGTGATTGGTGTGGGGTTTGGGGTCAGTGACTGGTGTGGGTTTTGCGGACGGTGATTGGTGCGGGATTTGGGGTCAGTGATTGGTTTGGGGTTTGGGGTCTGTGATTGGTGTGGGGTTTGGGGTCAGTGATTGGAGTGGGGTTTGCGGACGGTGATTGGTGCGGGATTTGGGGTCAGTGATTGGTTTGGGGTTTGGGGTCAGTGATTGGTGTGGGGTTTGTGGTCAGTGATTGGTGTGGGGTTTGTGGTCAGTGATTGGTGAAGGGTTTGTGGTCAGTGATTGGTGTGATGTTTGGGGTTAGTGACTGGTGTGGGGTTTGGGTTCAGTGGTTGGTGTGGGATTTTGGGTCTGTGATTGGTGTGGGGTTTGTGGTCAGTGACAGGTGTGGGTTTGGGGTCTGTGATTGGGGTTAGATTTGGGGTCAGTGATTGGTGTGGGGTTTGGGGCCAATGATTGGTGTGGGGTTTGGTGTCAGTGATTGGTGTGTGGTTTGGGGTCAGTGATTGGTGTGGGGTTTGGGGTCAGTGACTGGTGTGGGGTTTGTGTCAGTGATTGGTGTCGTGTTTGAGCTCAGTGATTGGTGTGGGGTTTGGGGTCAATGATTGGTGTGGGGTTTGGTGTCAGTGATTGGTGTGGGGTTTGGGGTCAGTGATTGGTGTGGAGTTTGGGGTCAGTGATTGGAGTGGGGTTTGGGGACGTTGATTGGTGTGGGATTTGGGGTCAGTGATTCGTTTGGGGTTTGTGTTCAGTGATTGGTGTGGGTTTGTGGTCAGTGATTGGTGCAGGTTTTGTTGTCAGTGATTGGTGCGGTGTTTGGGGTTAGTGATTGGTGTGGGGTTTGGGGTCAGTGATTGGTGTGGGGTTTGGGGTCAGTGATTGGTGTGGGGTTTGGGGTCAGTGACTGGTGTGGGTTTTGGATCTGAGATTTGTGTGGGGTTTGAGCTCAGTGATTGGTGTGGTGTTTGGGGTCAGTGATTGGAGTGGGGTTTGGGGTCAGTGATTGGAGTGGGGTTTGCGGACGGTGATTGGTGTTGGATTTGGGGTCAGTCATAGAGTCATAGAGTTTTACAGCACAGAAAGAGGCCCTTCGGCCCATCGTGTCTGCGCCGCCCATCCATCCCTGTCCAGTCTAATCCCATTTTCCAGCATTTGGTCCATAGCCTTGTATGCAATGGCATTTCAAGTGCTCATCCAAATGCTTCTTGAATGTTGTGAGGGTTCCTGCCTCCACCACCCTTTCAGGCATTGAGTTCCACATTCCAACCACCCTCTGGGTGAAAAAGTTCCTCCTCAAATCCCCTCTAAATCTCCTGCCCCTTACCCTGAATCTATGCCCCCTTGTTATTGACCCCCCCACTAAGGGGAAAAGTTCCTCTTTATCTACCCTATCTATGCCCCTCATTATTTTGTAC
Organism: Somniosus microcephalus; assembly: GCF_052327205.1. Classification (NCBI taxonomy): domain Eukaryota; kingdom Metazoa; phylum Chordata; class Chondrichthyes; order Squaliformes; family Somniosidae; genus Somniosus; species Somniosus microcephalus. Next base: position 185,241,570 of record NC_140998.1, read on the forward strand.
ACCTCAATCAGGTCCCCCCTCAGCCTTCTCTGCTCCAAGGAAAACAACTCCAGCCTGTCCAGCCTCTCTTCATAGCTGAGGCGCTCCATCCCAGGTAACATCCTGGTGAATCTTCTCTGCACCCTCTCCAAAGCAATCACATCCTTCCTATAGTGAGGCGACCAGAACTGCACACAGTACTCCAGCTGTGGCCTCACCAGCGTTTTGTACAGCTCCATCATAACCTCCCTGCTCTTATATTCTATGCCTCGGCTCATGAAGGCAAGTATCCCATATGCCTTTTTAACCACCTTATCTACCTGCTCCGCTGCCTTCAGGGATCTATGTACATGTACACCAAGGTCCCTCTGACCCTCTGTACTTCCTAGGGTCCTACCACTCATTGTGTATTCCCTTGCCTTATTTGTCCGTCCAAAATGCATCACCTCGCACTTTTCAGGGTTAAATTCCATTTGCCACTTTTCCGCCCATCTGACCAACCCGTTTATATCGTCCTGTAGCCGGAGGCTTTCCTCCTCGCAATTTACCACCCCACCAATTTTCGTGTCATCTGCGAACTTACTGATCATACCTTTTACATTTTCATCCAAATCATTTATGTAGATCACAAACAATAAGGGACCCAGCACCGATCCCTGAGGTACCCCACTGGACACAGGCTTCCAGTCACAAAAGCAACCTTCGACCATCACCCTCTGCCTCCTGCCACTCAGCCAGTTTAGGATCCAACGCGCCAAGGCACCCTGGATCCCATGGGCTCTTACCTTCTTGACCAGTCTCCTATGCGGGACTTTGTCAAAAGCTTTACTGAAGTCCATGTACACCACATCCACAGCATTTCCCTCATCCACCCCACTAGTCACCCCCTCGAAAAATTCGATCAGATTTGTTAGACATGATTTACCCTTGACAAAGCCATGCTGACTATCCCCGATTAATCCTTGCCTCTCCAAGTGGAGATTAATTTTGTCCCTCAGAATTTTTTCCAATAATTTCCCCACCACAGATGTTAGACTCACTGGCCTGTAATTCCCTGGTTTATCCCTGCTACCCTTCTTGAATAATGGTACTACGTTAGCTGTTCTCCAGTCCTCTGGTACATCCCCTGTGGCCAGAGAGGTTCTGAAAATTAGTCAGAGCCCCTGCAATCTCCTCCCTTGCCTCCCACAGCAGCCTGGGATACATCTCGTCCGGGCCTGGGGATTTATCCACTTTTTGGCCCGCTAAAACCGCTAGCACCTCCTCCCTCTCGATGCTAATATGTTCAAGTATGTCACAGTCCCCTTGCCCGATTTCTATGTCTGCATCGTCTTTCTCCATAGTGAACACAGATGCAAAAAATTCATTTAAAACCCCGCCTACATCCTCTGGCTCTACACACAGATTGCCACTTTGGTCCCTAATGGGCCCTACCCTTTCCCTGGTTATCCTCTTGCCCTTAATATACTTATAAAACATCTTAGGATTTTCCTTTATTTTGCTCGCCAGTGTTATTTCATGGCCCCTCCTCGCCCTCCTAATTTCTTTTTTAAGTATGCCCCTGCACTTTTTATACTCCTCTAGGGCTTCTTCTGTCTTTAGTCTTTTGTAACTGCCAAAAGCCCCCCTCTTATTTCTAATGCATTTTTGTATATCCCTTGTCATCCAAGGTTCCCTTTGCTTGTTGGTCCCACCCTTGACCTTTACAGGAACATGTTGGCGTTGTACTCTCTCTATTTCCCTTCTGAAAGTCTCCCACTGTTTTGATGTGGATTTTCCTATAAGCAGCTGCTCCCAGTCCACTTTGGCCAGATCCTGCCTTATCATATTAAAATCGGCCTTCCCCCAATTTAGAACCCTTATTTCCGGGCCGTCTTTGTCTTTTTCCATGACCACCTTAAATCTCACCGAATTATGGTCACTGTCGCCAAAATGCTCTCCTACTGACACTGCCACCACTTGCCCGGCTACATTCCCCAGAATTAGGTCCAGTACCGCCCCCTCTCTTGTAGGACTTTCTACATGTTGGCTCAAAAAGCTCTCCTGGATGCACTTTAAGAATTCTGCACCCTCTAAGCCTTTCACACTCTGACTGTCCCAATTTATATTGGGGAAGTTGAAATCCCCCACTACTATTACCCTATTATTTTCGCACTTCTCTGAGATTTGCCTACATATCTGTTCCTCTATCTCCCCCTGATTGTTTGGGGGCCTATAGTACACTCCCAGCAAAGTGCTTGCCCCCTTTTTGTTTTTAAGTTCTACCCATATGGCCTCATTAGAGGAACCCGCTAATATATCATCCCTCCTTACAGCAGTAATTGACTCCTTAATTAATATTGCAACACCCCCTCCCCTTTTACACCCCCCTCTGTCTCGCCTGAAGATTCTATACCCCGGAATATTGAGCTGCCAGTCCTGACCCTCCCTCAACCATGTCTCCGTGATAGCAACAATATCGTACTCCCATGTGTTCAACAACAACTTCAGTTCATCCACCTTATTTGCAAGACTCCTTGCATTAAAATAAATGCCTTCCAGCCCTGCCATATTCTCTTTTGCCTTCACATATTTGCTCTGCCTTCCCAGCTGACTTGTTTTTCCCTCTGTATTTGGCCGTAAATCACCCCCTACTATAGCTCCACTCTGTACCCCAACCCCCTGCCAAGTTAGTTTAAACCCTCCCCAGCAGTGCTAGCAAACCTCCCCGCAAGGATATTGGTTCCCCCCTGGTTCAGGTGTAAACCGTCCGACTTGTACAAGTCCCACCTTTCCCAGAAGCAGACCCAGTGATCCAGGAAACTAAAGCCCTCCCCCTTGCACCATCCCTTTAGCCACGCATTCATCTGTTCTATCTTCCTATTCCTATACTTACTAGCACGTGGCACCGGGAGTAATCCAGAGATTACAACCTTTGAGGTCCTGCTCCTTAATCCTTCACCTAGCTCCCTAAATTCTTGCTGCAGGACCTCATCCCTCTTTTTACCTATGTCGTTGGTACCAATGTGGACCACGACCACTGGCTGTTCTCCCTCCCCCTCCAGAATGCCCTGCAGCCGCTCAGTGACATCCTTGACCCTGGCACCAGGGAGGCAACAAACCATCTGTGGTAAACCACTGTTTGTATTCCTGTTTGTCCTGTTTGTATTCCACTGTGTACATGCCTGGACATGCCTCGGCTGACTCCTCCCACAGGTCCTAGTATAAAGGTGACTGCTCCCCAGCCCTTGTATCCTGGACCGGTCGACCACTCGAGGCAGACCTCCATTCTGTTGTTAATAAAAGCCTTTAGTTACTCTTCTAACTCTCAGTCTTTTATGAGTAATTGATAGCGCATCAATTTTATTAACAACATTTTTATAATGGAGAAGATCCTCACACCAGCATGCCTGGACTTAGATCATCGGGAGGCGGACTCATCCACCAAGTTTACTCACTGGCTTAAGTGTTTCGAAAAATTCCAGACCGCCTCCGAAGCAACCAAATCGGACGAGGACAAACTGGATGTCCTGACCTCCAAAGTGAACCACCGAGTGTACTCGGTCATCCAAGACGCGACCTCGTACGCGGATGCTATCAAGCTCCTCAAGGACCAGTACACGCGCCCAGTGAACGAAGTGTACGCCAGGCACCTCCTGGGGAGTCGTAAACAACAACCTGGGGAATCGACCGTGGAATACCTTCAGGCACTGTCTGTGCTTGGCCGGGCCTGTGGTTGTAAGGATGTAAAGGCTGCCGTGTACACAGAGGAACTTATCCGGGACGCTTTTGTAGCGGGCCACAGATCCAATTACACACGACAGCGACTGTTGGAGCAGAGCAACCTCGACCTCAACAAGGCCTCTGAACTCGCACTATCGTTGGATGCAGCCTACCAGGGCATGGATGCCTACTCCTCTGCACCGTGGACGCCACGGGGAATGACAGCCTGGGACACGGTAGGACCGCCTCATAGCGCCGTGCCACCCCAGCCACACCCCAACAACAGCCCAACTACCGCAGCAGTGTCCCAAGGCCAGACAGCAGTGCCCCAAGGCCAGAAATGCTACTTCTGTGGCCAGGCAAAACACCCCAGAGCGCGCTGCCCGGCGAAAAACGCGATCTGCTCAGGCTGCGGGAAGAAGGGACACTACGCTAGCGTCTGCAGGGCCAAAGCCACCCCGAACCCCAGCAGCGCCGCGTGTGGGCCATGCGGGCCGCCATTTTGGACCTCCCCGGCCGTGTGCGAATCACCGGTACAGCAGCCATTTTGGACGCCTCCAGCCACATGGGGATCATGGACGCCGCCATCTTGGATGACAGCCGGGACGCAGCAGGCCCCCGACACCGCCTCATCTGATACCCGCAGCGACACACCGACCCCTACGCTGGCATCCGTTACACTGGACCAAGCGAGACCGCACCAACTGGCCAGTTCCACAATGGACATTAAGGTAAATGGTCACGATACAATCTGCCTTTTTGACTCTGGGAGCACGGAGAGCTTCATCCACCCCGACACGGTGCGGCGTTGCTCTCTCCCAGTCCTGCCTGCGCAACAGCGGATTTCTATGGCCTCCGAGTCCCAGTCGGCGGACATCGGCGGCTACTGCGTGGTGACACTCGTAGTAGACGGGACCGTGTACGATCATTTTAAACTTCTGGTCCTGCCTGACCTCTGCGCTGCCGTCCTGCTGGGGTTAGATTTTCAGTGCCACCTTAAAAGTGTTACGATGGCGTACGGTGGACCCCTACCCCCACTCACAGTCCGCAGCCAGCAGCTTCCAAATTGCCCACCGCGCACCAGGTGCAACCTCTCCACACTCAGAGTCACCGCCCCACCACTGTTTGCTAACCTCACCCCCGACTGTAAGCCCATCGCCACAAAGAGCAGGCGATACAGTGCCGGGGACAGGGTTTTCATTAAAACCGAAGTGGAGCGGCTCCTGAAAGAAGGGATTATTGAGGGCAGCACCAGCCCCTGGCGAGCCCAGGTTGTGGTCGTTAAGACCAGCGAGAAGCAGCGACTGGTCATCGACTACAGCCAGACAATAAATCGCTACACCCTGCTGGACGCCTACCCACTCCCCCGTATAGCTGATATGGTCAACCAGATCGCGCAGTACCGCGTCTTCTCGACCATTGACCTGAAATCAGCGTACCACCAGCTCCCCATCCGCCCTGAGGACCGCCAGTACACTGCCTTTGAGGCAAACGGCCGCCTCTATCACTTCCTTAGGGTTCCCTTTGGCGTCACCAACGGGGTCTCCATCTTCCAAAGGGAGATGGACCGGATGGTAGATCAAAATGCGTTGCAGGCCACTTTCCCATATCTGGACAATGTGACCATCTGCGGCCGTGACTTGCAGGACCATGACGCAAACCTCGAAAAATTCCTCTGCACCGCCCAACTCCTAAACCTGACATATAACAAGGAGAAGTGCATATTCCGCACAAACCGCCTCGCCATCCTTGGCTGTGTTGTGGAACACGGAGTCATCGGCCCCGACCCCGACCGGATGCGTCCCCTTATGGAACTTCCACTGCCCCACTGCCTCAAGGCCCTGAAGAGGTGCCTAGGGTTTTTCTCCTATTACGCCCAGTGGGTCCCCTACTATGCGGACAAGGCCCGTCCGCTGATCAAGTCCACCTCTTTTCCCTTGACGGCAGAGGCCCGCTTAGCCTTCCACCGTATGAAGGAGGACATTGCCAAAGCCACCATGCACGCAGTGGACGAATCCATCCCCTTCCAGGTGGAAAGCGACGCGTCCGACTTTGCCCTGGCCGCTACCCTCAATCAGGCGGGGAGACCCGTGGCCTTCTTTTCACGAACCCTCCAAGGCCCGGAGACCAGACACTCCGCTGTTGAGAAGGAGGCCCAGGCGATTGTGGAGGCTGTGCGTCATTGGAGGCACTACCTGGCCGGAAAACGATTTACCCTGCTCACTGACCAGCGTTCAGTTGCTTTTATGTTTAACAACAAGCAGAGGGGCAAAATCAAAAATGACAAGATCTTGAGGTGGAGAATCGAACTTTCCACCTACAACTACGAGATCTTGTACCGGCCCGGGAAGCTAAATGAACCCCCGGATGCGCTATCGCGTGGCACCTGCGCCAGCGCGCAGATCAATAGACTACGGGTCCTCCACAATGACCTCTGCCACCCGGGGGTCACCAGGTTCTTCCACCTCATCAAGGCCCGCAACCTGCCTTACTCTATTGAGGAGGTCAGGACCATGACCAGGAACTGCCAAGTCTGCGCTGAGTGCAAACCACACTTTTATAGACCAGACAGGGCCCACCTGATAAAAGCCACTCGCCCCTTCGAGCACCTGAGCGTTGATTTTAAAGGGCCTCTCCCCTCCTCCGACCGCAATGTGTACTTCCTCAATATTATTGATGAGTACTCCCGTTTCCCGTTCGCCTTCCCCTGCCCGGACATGACCAGTGCCACGGTCATTAAATGTCTGAACAACCTCTTCACCCTGTTCGGCTTCCCCAGCTATATCCATAGCGACCGGGGCTCATCGTTTATGAGCGACGAACTCCGTCAGTACCTGCTAACTAGGGGTATTGCCACAAGCAGGACCACCAGTTACAACCCCCGGGGGAACGGACAGGTGGAAAGAGAAAATGCGACAGTTTGGAAGGCCGTCCTGCTAGCCTTAAAGTCTAGGGGCCTTCCAACCTCCCGCTGGCAGGATGTGCTCCCCGATGCGCTCCACTCTATTCGGTCACTGCTCTGCACTGCCACTAACGCCACCCCTCATGAGAAAATGTTTGTCTTCCCAAGGAAGTCCACATCAGGGACGTCGCTACCGCCATGGCTGACGTCCCCAGGGCCGGTCCTACTGAGAAGACACGTGAGGACCCATAAAACGGACCCCCTGGTCGAGAGGGTCGACCTCCTCCACGCCAACCCCCAGTATGCTTACATCGCATACCCGGACGGGCGGGAGGACACAGTCTCCATAAGAGACCTTGCACCCTCGGGGACCACAGTAACCCACTACCCACTACCACCCCCCCCCCCACGATCCGATATCCAGCCCCAGCAGACGGCAGGCCTGGGCCCCGCGACCCACTCGACATCTACGAGGACGACACGCCTGTGCCACAGCCTACGCTGGACTCGACGCCGGAAGCTTCACTACCCCTGCCGTCGCCACGCCGATCACAGCGGCAGACAAGACCTCCGGAGAGACTCCAATACACTAACTTTTAATACACTTCACCCCGCCGGACTCAATTTTAAACAAGGGGTGAATGTGGTAAACCACTGTTTGTATTCCTGTTTGTCCTGTTTGTATTCCACTGTGTACATGCCTGGACATGCCTCGGCTGACTCCTCCCACAGGTCCTAGTATAAAGGTGACTGCTCCCCAGCCCTTGTATCCTGGACCGGTCGACCACTCGAGGCAGACCTCCATTCTGTTGTTAATAAAAGCCTTTAGTTACTCTTCTAACTCTCAGTCTTTTATGAGTAATTGATAGCGCATCACCATCCTGGATTCACGTCTACGGCCACAGAAACGCCTATCTGTTCCCCTTACTATAGAATCCCCTACCACTATTGCTCTCCCACTCTTTTTTCCCCCCTTCCTGGGCAGCAGGAGCACCCCCAGTGCCAGGAAGTTGGCCGCTGCTGCCTTCCCCTGGTGAGTCATCCCCCTCAACAGTATCCAAAGCGGTATACTTGTTTGAAAGGGGGATGTCCGCAGGGGTTCCCTGCACTACCTGCCTGCCTTTGTTGCTCCGCCTGATGGTCACCCCCTGTGCTGCCCTACCCTGAGGCGTGCACAACTCGCTAAACGTGTTATCCACGAGCCTTTCAGCATCGCGCATGCTCCAAAATTCATCCACCCGCAGCTCGAGCGCCGCAATGCGGTCTACAAGTAGCTGCAGCTGGATGCATTTCCTGCACACATGGTCATCAGGGACACTGGCAGCATCCCTGACTTCCCACATAGAGCAGGAGGAGCAGAGCACGGGTCTGAACTCTCCTGCCATGACTTACCCCTTTAATTTCTTTAAAAATTTATTCAATACCCCAGTTACAGGTATGCTCTAGGGCGCTTTATTTACCAACTATCCCCACTACACCACAGAAATTTAACACCACAGAATTCAAGCTTGTATTGAAAAAAGAGAAATACTCACCAACCAATCACCTACCTGCTCCCTGGTGACGTCACACACTGATTACTTTTTACCTCTCTCCCCGCTGCTGAGTTGGTATGCCTCGCCTCTCTCCGGTTTTTATACCGGTCTCACCACACTGCTCCCGACTGGTCTCGGGCCTCGCGGGTCGCCGGGTTTTCTCCCGAGCTCCTCCTCGCTGCTCCCGCTAGTCCCGACTGGTCTCGGGGCTCGCCTCTCTCCGGTTTTTATACCGGTCTCACCACACTGCTCCCGACTGGTCTCGGGCCTCGCTGGTCGCCGGGTTTTCTCCCGAGCTCCTCCTCGCTGCTCCCACTGGTCCCGACTGGTCTCGGGCCTCGCCTCTCTCCGGTTTTTATACCGGTCTCACCACACTGCTCCCGACTGGTCTCGGGCCTCGCTGGTCGCCGGGTTTTCTCCCGAGCTCCTCCTCGCTGCTCCCGCTGGTCCCGACTGGTGATTGGTTTGGGGTATGGGGTCAGTGATTGGTGTGGGGTTTGTGGTCAGTGATTGGTGTGAGGTTTGTGGTCAGTGATTGGTGCAGGGTTTGTGGTTAGTGATTGGTGCGGTGTTTGGGGTTAGTGATTGGTGTGGGGTTTGGTGTCAGTGATTGGTGTGGGGCTTGGGGTCAGTGATTGGTGTGGGGTTTAGAGTCAGTGACTGGTGTGGGCTTTGTGTCAGTAATTGGTGTGGGATTTTGGGTCTGTGATTGGTGTTGGGATGGGGACATTGATTGGTGTGGGGTTTGTGGTCAGTGACAGGTGTGGGATTGGGGTTAGATTTGGGGTCAGTGATTCGTGTGGGGTTTGGGGTCAATGATTGGTGTGGGGTTTGGTGTCAGTGATTGGTGTGTGGTTTGGGGTCAGTGATTGGTGTGGGGTTTGGGTTCAGTGATTGGTGTGGGGTTTGGGGTCAGTGACTGGTGTGGGGTTTTTGTCAGTGATTGGTGTGGTGTTTGAGGTCAGTGATTGTTGTGGTTTTTGGGGTCAGTGATTGGTGTGGGGTTTGGGGACGTTGATTGGTGTGGGATTTGGGGTCAGTGATTCATTTGGGGTTTGGGGTCAGTAATTGGTGTGGGGTTTGGGGTCAGTGATTCGTGTGGGGTTTGGGGTCAGTCATTGGTGTGGCGTTTGGGGTCAGTGACTGGTGTGGGTTTTGGATCTGTGATTGGTGTGGGGTTTGAGCTCACTGGTGTGTTTGGGGTCAGTGATTGGTGTGGGGTTTGGGGTCAGTGATTGGTTTGGGGTTTGGGGTCAGTGATTGGTGTGGGGTTTGGGGTCAGTGATTGGTGTGGGGTTTGTGGTCAGTGATTGGTGTGGGTTTGTGGTCAGTGATTGCTGTGGGGTTTGGGGTCAGTGATTGGTGTGGGGTTTGAGCTCAGAGATTGGTGTGGTGTTTGGGGTCAGTGATTGGTGTGGGGTTTGCGGACAGTGATTGGTGTGGGATTTGGGGTCAGTGATTGGTTTGGAGTTTGGGGTCAGTAATTGGTGTGGGGTTTGGGGACAGTGATTGGTGTGAGTTTTGGGGTCAGTGATTGGTGTGTAGTTTGGGTCAGTGATTGGTGTAGGGTTTCTGGTCAGTGATTGGTGCAGGGTTTGGGGTTAGTGATTGGTGTGGGGTTTGGGTTCAGTGATTGGTGTGGGGCTTGGGGTCAGTGACTGGTGTGGGCTTTGGGTCAGTAATTGTTGTGGGATTTTGGGTCTGTGATTGGTGTTGGGTTTGGGGTCATTGAATGGTGTGGGGTTTGTGGTCAGTGACAGGTGTGGGTTTGGGGTCAGTGATTGGTGTGAGTTTTGGGGTCAGTGATTGGTGTGGGGTTTGGGGTCAGTAATTGGTGTGGGGTTTGGGGTCAGTGATTGGTGTGGGGTTCGGGGTCAGTGATTGGTGTGGGGTTTGGGGTCAGTGATTGGTGTGGGGTTTGGGGTCAGTGATTGGTGTGGGGTTTGGGGTCAGTGATTGGTGTAGGGTTTGGTGTCAGTGATTGGTGTGAGCTTTGGTATCAGTGATTGGTCTGGGGTTTGGGGTCAGTGATTGGAGTGGGGTTTGGGGTCAGTGATTGGTGTGGGGTTTGGGGTCAGTGATTGGTGTGAGCTTTGGTATCAGTGATTGGTCTGGGGTTTGGGGTCAGTGATTGGAGTGGGCTTTGGGGTCTGTGATTGGTGTGGGGTTTGGGGGCAGTGATTGGTGTGGGGTTTGGGGGCAGTGATTGGTGTGGGGTTTGGCATCAGTGACTGGAGTGGGGTTTGGGGTCAGTGATTGGTGTGGTGTTTGGGGTCAGTGATTGGTGTGTAGTTTGGGGTCAGTGATTGCTTCGGTGTTTGGGGTCTGTGATTGGTGCGTGGTTTGGGGTCGGTGATTGGGGCTGGGTTTGGGTTCAGTGATTGGTGAGGGGTTTGGGGTCACTGGTGTGCGGTTTGGGGTCAGTGATTGGGGTTGGTTTTGCGGTCGGGTTGAGGTTTGTGGTCAGTGATTGGTGCTGGTTTGGATTCAGTGATTGGTTTGGGTTTTGGGTCAGTGATTGGTGTGGCATTTGGGGTCAGTGATTGGTGTGGTGTTTGGCGGTGGTGATTGGTGTGGTGATTGGGGTCAGTAATTTGTGTGGGTTGTGGGGTCAGTGATTGGTGTGGGGTTTGGGGGCAGTGATTGGTGTTGGTTCTGTGGTCAGTGATTGAGGTTGGGCTCGGGGTCAGTGATTGGGGTAGTGTTTGGTGTCAGTGATTGGTGTGGGGTTTGGGGTCAGTGACTGGTGTGGGGTTTGGGGTCAGTGACTGGTGTGGGGTTTGGGGTCAGTGATTGGTGTGGGGTTTGGGTCAGTGATTGGTTTGTGGTTTGGGGTCAGTGGTTGGTGTGGGATTTGGGGTCTGTGATTGGTGAGGGGTTTGGGGACAGTGATTGGTGTGGGGGATTGGGGTCAGTGATTGGTGTGGGGTTTGTGGTCAGTGATTGGTGTGGGGTTTGGGGTCTGTGATTGGTATGTGGTTTGGGGTCAGTGATTGGTTTGGGGTTTGGGGTCTGTGATTGGTGTGGAGCTTGTGGTCAGTGATTGGTGTGGGGTTTGGGGTCTGTGATTGGTGTGGGGTTTGGTGTCAGTGATTGGTTTGGGTTTTGGGTCAGTGATTGGTGTGGCATTTGGGGTCAGTGATTGGTGTGGTGTTTGGCGGTGGTGATTGGTGTGGTGATTGGGGTCAGTAATTTGTGTGGGTTTGGGGTCAGTGACTGGTGTGGGGTTTGGGGTCAGTGATTGGTGTGGGGTTTGGGTCAGTGATTGGTTTGTGGTTTGGGGTCAGTGGTTGGTGTGGGATTTGGGGTCTGTGATTGGTGAGGGGTTTGGGGACAGTGATTGGTGTGGGGGATTGGGGTCAGTGATTGGTGTGGGGTTTTTGGTCTCTGATTGATGGGGGGTTTGGTGTCAGTGACTGCTGCGTAGTTTGCGGTCAGTGATTGGTGTGGGGTTTGGGGTCTGTGATTGGTGGGGGGTTTGGGTTCAGTGATTGGTGTGGTGGATTGGGGTCAGTGATTGGTGTGGGTTTTGGTGTCAGTGATTGGTGTGGGGTATGGGGTCAGTGATTCGGGTTGGGTTTGAGGTCAGTGATTGGTTTGGGGTCAGTGTTTGGTGCCTGGTTTGGGGTCAGTGATTGGTGTGGTGTTTGGGGTCAGTGATTGGTGTGGGGTTTGGGTTCAGTGATTGATGTGGGGTTTGGTGTTCGTGATTGGTGTGGGTTTTGGGGTCAGTGATTGGTGTGTTGATTGAGGTCAGTGATTGGTGTGGGTTTTGGTGTCAGTGATTTGTGTGGGGTATGGGGTCAGTGATTCGGGTTGGGTTTGAGGTCAGTGATTGGTTTGGGGTCAGTGATTGATGTGGGGTTTGGGGTCAGTGATTGGTATGGTGTTTGGGGTCAGTGATTGGTGTGGGGTTTGGTGTCAGTGATTGGTGTGGGGTTTTGGGGTCAGTGATTGGTGTGGTGTTTGGAGTCAGTGATTGGTGTGGGGTGTGGGGTCAGTGATTGGTGTGGGGTTTGGCGGCAGTGCTTGGGGTTGGTTTTGGGGTCAGTGATTGGGGTTGGGCTCGGGGTCAGTGATTGGTGTGGGTTTGGGGTCAGTGATTGGTGTGGGGTTTGTGGTCAGTGATTGGTGTGGGGTTTGGGGTCTGTGATTGGTATGTGGTTTGGGGTCAGTGATTGGTTTGGGGTTTGGGGTCTGTGATTGGTGTGGAGCTTGTGGTCAGTGATTGGTGTGGGGTTTGGGGTCTGTGATTGGTGTGGGGTTTGGTGTCAGTGATTGGTGTGGGGTTTGTGGTCAGTGATTGGTGTGGGGTTAGGGGTCTGTGATTGGTATGTGGTTTGGGGTCAGTGATTGGTTTGGGGTTTGGGGTCAGTGATTGGTGTGGAGCTTGTGGTCAGTGATTGGTGTGGGGTTTGTGGTCAGTGATTGGTGCGGTGTTCGGGGTCAGTGACTGGTGTGGGGTTTGGGGACAGTGATTGGTGTGGGGTTTGGTGTCAGTGATTGGTGTGGGGTTTGTGGTCAGTGATTCGGGTTGTGTTTGGGGTCAGTGATTGGTGTGGGGTTTGGGGTCAGTGATTGGTGTGGGGTTTGGGGTCAGTGATTGGTGTGGGGTTTGGGGTCAGTGATTGGTGCGAGGTTTGTTGTCAGTGATTGGTGCGAGGTTTGGGGTCTGTGATTGGTGCGTGGTTTGGGGTCACTGATTGGGGTTGGGTTTGGGGTCAGTGATTGGTGTGGGGTTTGGGGTCAGTGATTGGTGCCGGGTTTGTTGTCAGTGATTGGTGCGAGGTTTGGGGTCTGTGATTGGTGCGTGGTTTGGGGTCACTGATTGGGGTTGGGTTTGGGGTCAGTGATTGGTGTGGGGTTTGGGGTCAGTGATTGGTGCCGGGTTTGTTGTCAGTGATTGGTGCGAGGTTTGGGGTCTGTGATTGGTGCGTGGTTTGGGGTCACTGATTGGTGTGGGGTTTGGGGTCAGTGACTGGTGCGGGGTTTGGGGTCAGTGATTGGTGTGGGGTTTGGTGTCAGTGATTGGTGTGGGTTTGGGGTCAGTGATTGTGGGGTTTGGGGTCAATGACTGGTGTGGGGTTTGGGGTCAGTGATTGGGGTTAGTTTTGGGGTCAGTGATTGGGGTGGGGTTTGGGGTCAGTGATTGGTGTGGGTTTGGGGTCAGTGATTGGTGTGGGGTTTGGGGTCAGTGATTGGTGTGGGGATTGGGGTCAGTGATTGGTGTGGGGATTGGGGTCAGTGATTGGTGTGGGGTTTGGGTCAGTGATTGGTGTAGGGTTTGGTGTCAGTGATTGGTGTGGGGTTTGGGTCAGTGATTGGTGTGGGGTTTGGGTCAGTGATTGGTGTAGGGTTTGGTGTCAGTGATTGGTGTGGTGTTTGGGGTCAGTGATTGCTTCGGTGTTTGGGGTCTGTGATTGGTGCGTGGCTTGGGGTCAGTGATTGGGGCTGGGTTTGGGATCAGTGATTGGTTTGGGGTTTGGGGTCACTGATTGGTGTGGGGTTTGGGGTCAGTGATTGGGGTTGGGTTTGCGGTCAGGGGTTGAGGTTTGTAGTCAGTGATTGGTGCTGGTTTGGAGTCACCAGTCAGAGGAGCAGGTTGTGTTGCCAGCTGCTCCTGCTGCTGTGGGGAGAGAGAATTGCAGACGGAGTGAATACACATGCTGAAGATGGGCTGCTGAGATTTTAGTGTTTTTAGTGTCTAATGTGGGGAAAAAAAAGTTTCATTTCATTTCAATTTTTAAAAAGGTTTTAAAATTAAATTTAGTTCTAGTTAAGTTAGTTTAGTTTAGGTTAGTTTAAGTTTAGATTAGTCTAGACAAAGTAGAGAAGGAAAAGACCGCCAGAAAGACTACCAAAGAAAAAAAAAACCCAGAGGAAAATAGAGGAAAAAAAAAAAGCCAAAGCAAAAAAAAAAAAGAAACAAGAGAAGAACTACACAAACCAGTGAACGGCAGCCACACGGGGCTTCAGCAGCGGTGGTTGAGTCGGCGGCATCGGGACCGAGTTCGAGGAGGCGAGGTGACTCAGGCCGCAGCCCAGCGGTCCAGCAACCGGCACAGCCGAGGGGACTCGGGCCGCATCCCAGAAATCGGCACAGCCGAGGAGATCCGGAACGCAGCCCGGCAATCGGCACAGCGGAGAGGACTCGGGCCGCATCGCAGAAATCGGCACAGCCGAGGAGATTCGGAACGCAGCCCGGAAATCCAGCAATCAGCACAGCCGAGGGGACTCGGGCCACAGCCCAACAATCCAGCACGGGAAAGGCCCGAGGAGCCAGGCCAGCAGGCACAGAGACCTCTGAGGAGAAGGAGAGCAACCAGAAGGCTCGCAACCAAGACCGTGAGTACAGGGCCCAGGGAGGGAGGCCCAGGGAAAGGCCCGAGGAGCCAGGCCGAAACAGAGGCCCAGAGACCTCTGAGGGGGAGGGGAACAGCCCGAAGGCACCGGGAAACAGTGGCTCACAGACTCAGACCTGAGAAGGGTGAACCCAGGAGCCGAGGCCCAGGGACCACGGGGTCGGAGAGGGGGACCGGGAAAGTTCGCGAACAGGGAGAGGGTAACACCAAACCCGGGGCCCCAGAAAAGCTTATTCTAAGATCAACAATACTTTACCAAAAATGAGCGAATCAGAAGATCCACAACAGCCCCGCTTCCAGATTCCCCCCAACACCACAAAAAAAGCTATAAAAACGATCAAGCATGCTCAGATGAGAGAAAAACCAGAAACTCTCTTTACTGACTGTTACAACAATGGGACAAAAAGTAACCTCATATTCTACTCAGATCAGCCAGCGGCTTGGATCAGAGCAATAAAATCACACTATACCAGTGTTAAGCTAAAAAATACCGCAAATGGGTCCATAATGAAAATTAACACACCAGGAGACAGTTCAATCACGACTGTCAACGCGTACAATACCGGAACAATATTAGTGCAAGGCAACCTCGACAAATTTGCAACGGCCTTCAGGACACTGAAAAGATCAACTACGAGGGGAATGAACAGCCCCAGAGTGGCCCGCACTCCCCCCAACATTGACAACTTACCAGGAGAAAATCTGCATGGTCAAGGGATGAACGAGCCACACAGTTCAAACCAGACACTAACCCCGGGGAACCACAGCCACACGATACAACTGACAAACCCCAGCATAACTACCACGGAGGAAGCCACACATAGTTCCCCTACCATTCCCAGCCCACCAAGAGAAGAGCAGCATAGCCAGGAAGTGAGTGAGCCTTCCAGGGCCGACCAGCTTAGCCAGGAAGTGAGTGAGCCTTCCAGGGCTGACCAGACACATACCCCGGGATCACACAGCCAGATACAACCAAAAGATAAATTTTATCAATTAGAGATAGAGATGGTTAAACTTAGAGAGGAGGTCCTCAAATTGAATGACAAACAAAAGCAGGAGAGGGAGAGACACAAGAGAGAGCTGAATAGACTTGATAACCAGGTGAATCTACTTAAGAATCAGGTGAAAGAGCTGCAGGAAAAAGAAGAGAGCCATAGAGGAGAGAAAACACCATTAGACCAGCAACCAGAGACTAGAGATAAGACAAGACAGAGCCGGACAGAACGGCTGCACTCCCACACGGAACAAAAGCAACAGACACACAATACAAGGGGTGCCACACAGACCGACCAGCATGCTGACTCGCAATCTTCCCCCACCACCATGGAACCACAAGCGAGCCGCTCACAAGAGGTACGCACACACCAGACACCCCAGCCCAGCACACACACTATGAGTCCAGGCGAAAGCCACCAGACAGTAAACACAAACAAGGCTGACGTCGTAATACGCATAGACTCAAATGGGAAATTTCTATGGGAGAAAAAGCTCTTCCCTGGAAGTAAAGTAGAAAAGATTTGGTGCCCAACAACAGACAGAGCCATGGGATGGCTGACCAAAGCCCGATTAGGCTCCCCCCAACACATAATAATACACACGGGCACAAATGACCTAAAGGCCAAACAGAAAGAGGTAGCAACATCGCTCAGAGCAATGATTAGGAAGGCAAGCAGTACATTTCCAAACACTAGAATCACTGTTTCCACAATATTGCCGAGAACAGACTTCAACAACAACACAATTCATGAGATAAATGCCAGCATAGCAACAGAATGCGAATCAAACCACAACGTACACCTGGCCCAACACCCCACCCTCGATGAAGAATGTCTTTACGACCACGTCCACATCCAAAGGCAAAAAATATCGATCTTTGCTAAAGCCCTGAAGGACGTCGCTTTTAACCGGGTCCATACCCAGACTCCAAGAGGACCCCCCCCCCCGACCACCAGAGATCAGCGGGGTACATATCAGGAACACTACAAAGACCACCACCACACCAACCGAGACCGGAGAGGATCCCCATGCAAAACAACATTATCAGACCTGCACCACTCCTGTCCCACAGGGGAATAGGACCGCTACCAGCCAGACAGAGGGAGAGATGCACAGGACGTACGCAATACCTCAGACAGAAACAATCCATTAAGAGACAATAAGCAGATGTGCAGCAGCATCTACTTCCGCCTTATGGATCAAGGACTAATTAATAGAAAGAACTGTAACCAAATTGTATTAACTTTTGTAGACAACTGGGGTGATCTTTTTTTTTCCCCACACTTAGACATGACAAACACGTACCACTCTTTAACCTATCATAGAAAAAGATAAAACTTAACATGAAATCCTTATATATTTCGACCGGGAATATCCAAGGTCTACGCTCTTCACTGCGAGAAGTGAAGAGTAGAACCCCAGAGTTCATAGAGGAAACTAAAGATCTAGATATTATCATTTTACAGGAAACTTGGTATAAAGGAAAAGGACACACCGGCTGTCCCCAAGGGTACACTGAGCTAGTGGTCCCCTCCAATAAATTACCAAGTGTAACCCAAGGCAGAGATTCCGGAGGCATACTGATCTGGTTTAAAACAGAACTTAAGAATTACATCAAATTTATAAAAAAGGGCGAAAACCATATGTGGCTCAAACTTGAGAGGGAGATTATCTCAAACACCCAAGATGTTTACATTTGCGCACTTTATATCCCTCCAATCGATTCCCCGTACTACAAAGAGGACACCTTCTCCAACATGGAGGGGGAAATTATCCAATACCAGGCCCAGGGGAACGTGTTGATCTGTGGGGACCTCAATTCAAGAACGGGCGAAGAACCAGACTTCACCAATAATCAGGGAAACAATTACGTATTCGGGAATAACCACTTTGACATCCCTTCCCTTCCATACAGGCATAACTGCGACAAGCAGTCAAATACCAACGGTAAACAGCTACTACAGCTCTGTCGAAACCTGGGTCTGTACATTGTCAATGGTAGGTTCATAGGAGACCTCCTAGGAAGATCGACCTACTGCTCACCTCTTGGCTGCAGCACAGTAGACTATATGATTACAGACTTGGACCCATCCTCTTTCAGAGCATTCACAGTCAAACCACAAACAACACTGTCAGATCACAGCCAAATTACTATGTTTCTCAAAAAGACAGAAACAAACAACATAGAAACACAACCCAGTAAACTGTACAACACCAAAAAATCGTACAGATGGGCCAAAAACGACACGGAAAAATACCAGAAAACAATTAGCAATGCATCAACTCAAGCTCTCTTAGACACCTTTCTGGATAACATATACACTCACAATAAAGAAGGCGTAAACCGGGCAGTTAGTAAACTAAACAATATTTTTGATAATTTGGCAACAAATGCAAACTTGAAAGCTCGCAAGAACAAACCCAAAACAAAAAACTATGAAAAATGGTTTGACCATGATTGCCATAACATGAGGAAAAAACTTAGAAAACTATCAAACCAAAAACACAGACATCCAGAAAACGAGGAATTACGCCTTACTTATTGTCAGACGCTAACACAATACAGAAACACACTCAGGACCAAAAAAGAGCAATTTATTAAGAATACACTCAGCTCCATGGAGGAATCCATTGAGTCGAATTGTTTCTGGGACAACTTGAAAACACTACACAAAAAACAACACGACGATTTGTCCATTCAAAATGGGGACACATGGGTAAACCACTTTGAAAAATTATACCAGAAAAACACACTAGGACCAGAGCAACACCAAATACGCAAAAAACTTGAAAAGCTTGAAATGGCCATAAAAGATAACCAAAACCCGCTAGACGCCATAATAACAGAAAAAGAACTTCTTGAAAAACTCAAGGACCTGCGACCAGGAAAAGCTTGCGGGACAGACGGCATACTAAACGAGATGATTAAACACGCAGACGACAAACTGAAACTGGCTATCCTAAAACTCTTCAACTTGGTTCTGAGTGTCGGTTATTTCCCTGACATCTGGAACAAAGGACTCATAACACCCATATACAAAAGTGGGGACAAAATCGACCCAAACAACTATCGAGGCATCTGTGTAAACAGTAACCTGGGGAAGGTATTCTGTAGCATCATAAACAAAAGACTTATAAACTTCCTTGAAGAGCACAATGTCTTGAGTAAAAGCCAAATTGGATTCCTGCCAAACTATAGAACATCCGATCATATCTTCACCCTACAGACCCTAATTGACAAACACGTTCACCATAACAAAAGCAAAATCTACGCATGCTTTGTAGATTTCCAGAAGGCTTTCGACTCCATCTGGCATGACGGTTTATTCCTGAAACTTATCGAAAGCGGGGTAGGAGGTAAAACATATGATGTAATTAAATCAATGTATACAAACAATAAATGTGCAGTTAAAATTGGAGACAAACAAACAAAATACTTCCCACAGGGGCGGGGGGTGACGCAGGGCTCGCCAATCTCACCGACACGCTTTAATATTTACATTAATGGATTGGCAAAACTACTTGAACAATCTACAGCACCCGGCCTCACCCTATATGAATCCAAGGTTAAATTCCTCCTCTATGCCGACGACCTGGTTCTGCTGTCACCAACTAAGGAGGGTCTACAGCAGAACCTGGACCTGCTGGAGTCGTACTGCCAGACTTGGGCCCTGACAATAAATCCCCAAAAAACCAAAGTCCTTGTGTTCCAGCAAAGATCCAAACAACATGGACCCACAATAAATTTCACAGTAGGAACAACCAAAATTGAACAAACCACTCACTACACATACTTGGGCTTAAAAATCAGTTCTACGGGAAACTTCAAACTGGCTGTGAATGAACTGAAAGAGAAAGCAAGAAGGGCTTTCTATGCCATCAAAAAATCAATCCAAATAGAAATCCCAATTAGCATTTGGCTCAAAATTTTCAAATCAGTAATTGAACCAATTGCACTCTATGGCAGTGAGGTCTGGGGACCACTAACACAACAAGATTTTGCAAAATGGGACAAACACCCAATTGAGATCCTACATGCGGAATTCTGTAAAAGTATCCTCCGGACTCAAAGGAAAACAGTAAACAACGCATGCAGGGCGGAACTAGGCCAATACCCATTAATAATCACTATCCAAAAAAGAGCCACCAAATTTTGGAATCACCTACAAATGAGCAACCCCCAATGCTATCACTACGACGCCCTGAAATGCCAAGAGCTGACCATAAAGAAGAATACCCTCAGTCAACTAGTCCTGGGACTCAATAAAGTAACTAATAACAATACTAACAATAACCAGCCCCAGGACAGTGACAGGGTAACACAAAGAATTCGACCCAACACAATCGTCGCTAAGCAAAAGGAAAAATATCTGTCATATTGGGCAGAAACAACAAAAACCCAAAGCAAACTCAATTGCTACTTGGCCCTAAACAGACAATACAACATAGCTGATTACCTGACCATGGTAAAGGATAACAAACTGAGAAGAACCTTGACAAGGTACAGACTTAGCGAACATAGCCTAGCGATCGAAAAAGGCAGACACAGGCAGACCAGGCTGCCAAGAGAAGACAGGATATGCTCTCACTGCAGTCAGGGAGTAGTTGAGACAGAGATGCACTTCCTCACAGCCTGTGGAAAATATCAGGGCATCAGAGAGAATTTCTATCAAAAATTCTCACAAATATGCCCTGAATTCAGAAATCTGACTGACAACCAAAAACTCCCATTCCTACTGGGGGAGGAGAGAAGCTGTGTAACACTGGCGGCACACTATGTTACAGCTTGCCATGAACAGAGGGACAACCAGTAAACTAAGACAAGAGTATATATAAACAAGGCGAAAATATATTTATAAACTCAGGGATATACCTGTTTATACACTGTATGAATGGAACCGCGTTTATGTGTTCAACCATAAATGTATTTTGATGCTTTGGCAACATAAGATGTACCTTATCATGCCAATAAAGCGATTTGTATTGTATTGTATTGTATTGATTGGTTTGGGGTTTGGGGTCAGTGATTGGTGTGGCATTTGGGGTCAGTGATTGGTGTGGGGTTTGGGGTCAGTGATTGGTGTGGTGTTTGGCGGTGGTGATTGGTGTGGAGTTTGGGGTCAGTGATTGGTGTGGGGTTTGGGGTCAGTAATTTGTGTGGGTTGTGCGGTCAGTGATTGGTGTGGGGATTGGGTTCAGTGATTGGTGTTGGTTTTGCAGTCAGTGATTGGGGTTGGGCTCGGGGTCAGTGATTGGGGTAGTGTTTGGTGTCAGTGATTGGTGTGGGGTTTGGGGTCAGTAATTTGTGTGGTTTGTGAGGTCAGTGATTGGTGTGGGGTTTGGGGGCAGTGATTGGTGTTGGTTTTGCGGTCAGTGATTGGGGTTCGGCTAGTGGTCAGTGATTGGGGTAGTGTTTGGTGTCAGTGATTGGTGTGGGGTTTGGGGTCAGTGATTGGTGTGGGGTTTGGGGTCAGTGACTGGTGTGGGGTTTGGGGTTAGTGATTGGTGTGGGGTTTGGAGTGAGTGATTGGTGTGGCGTTTGGGGTCAGTGATTGGTGCGGGGTTTGGGGTCAGTGATTGGTGTGGGTTTTGGGGTCAGTGATTGGGGTTGGGATTGGGGTCAGTGATTGGTGTGGGGTTTGGGGTCAATGATTGGTGTGGGGTTTGGGGTCAGTGATTGGTGTGGGGTTTGGGGACTGTGATTGGTGTGGGGTTTGGCATCAGTGATTGGTTTTTGGTTTGGGGCAATGGTTGGTGTGGGTTTTGGGATCAGTGATTGGTGTGGGGTTTGGGGTCAGTGATTCGTTTGGGGTTTGGGGTCAGTGATTGGTGTTGGATTTGGGGTCAGTGATTGGTGTGGGGTTTGGGGTCAGTGATTGGTGTGGGTTTTGGGGTCAGTGATTGGTGTGGGGTTTCAGGTCAGTGACTGGTGTGGGGTTTGGGGTCTGTGATTGGTGTGGGGTTTGTTTTCAGTGATTGGTGTGGGGTTTGCGGTCAGTGATTGGTGTGGGGTTTGGGGTCTGTGATTGGGGTTGGGTTTGGGGTCAGTGATTGGTGTGGGGTTTGGGGTCAGTGATTGGTGTGGGGTTTGGGGTCAGTGATTGGTGTGGGGTCTGTCTCTCTGTCTCACCGTCTCTCTCTGTCTCACTCTTTCTCACCGTCTCACTCTCTCACTCTGCCTCACACTCTCACTCTCTGTCTCACTCTGTCTCTCTCTGTCTCACTCTGTCTCTCTCTGTCTCACCGTCTCCCTCTGTCTCACCGTCTCTCTCTGTCTCACTCTGTCTCACTCTGTCTCTCTCTGTCTCTGTCTCACTCTGTCTCTCTCTGTCTCTCTCTGTCTCACTCTGTCTCACCGTCTCTCTCTTTCTCTGTCTCACTCTGTCTCACCGTCTCTCTGTCTCTCTCTGTCTCTCTCTGTCTCACTCTGTCTCACTCTGTCTCTCTCTGTCTCTATCTGTCTCTCTCTGTCTCACCGTCTCTCTCTTTCTCTCTCTGTCTCACTCTGTCTCACTGTCTCTCTTTCTCTCTGTCTCTCTCTGTCTCACTCTGTCTCACCATCTCACTCTGTCTCTCTGTCTCTCTCTGTCTCACTCTGTCTCACTCTGTCTCACTCTGTGTCTCTCTGCCTCACTCTGCCTCACTCTCTCTCTCTGTCTATCTCTGTCTCACTCTGTCTCACCGTCTTTCTCTGTCTCACTCTCTCACCGTCTCTCTCTGTCTCATTCTGTATCACCGTCTCTCTCTGTCTCACTCTGTCTCACCGTCTCTCTCCGTCTCACTCTGTCTCAACGTCTCTCTCTGCCTGACTCTGACTCACCATCTCTCTCTGCCTCACTCTGTCTCACCGTCTCTCTCCGTCTCACTCTGTCTCACCGTCTTTCTCTGTCTCACTCTGTCTTACCATCTCTCTCTGTCTCTCTCTGTCTCTCTGTCTCATGCTGTCTCACTCTATCTCTCTCTGTCTCACTCTGTCTCACTCTGTCTCTCTCTGTCTCACCGTCACTCTCGGTCTCACTCTGTCTCACCGTCTCTCTCTGTCTCTCTCTGTCTCTCTCTGTCTCTCTCTGTCTCTCTCTGTCTCTCTCTGTCTCACCTTCCCTCTCTGTCTCACCGTCTCACTCTGTCTCACCATCTCTCTCTGTCTCACTCTGTCTCTCTCTCTTTCTCTCTGTCTCTCTCTGCCTCACTCTGCCTCACTCTCTCTCCATCTCTCTCTTTCTCACTCTGTCTCACTGTCTCTCTCTGTCTCACTCTGTCTCACCTTCTCTCTCTGTCTCACTCTGTCTCACCGTCTCTCTCTGTCTCACTCTGTCTCACCGTCTCTCTCTGTCTCACTGTCTCTTTGTCTCACTCTTTCTCACCGTCTCACACTCTCACTCTGTCTCACTCTCTCACTCTGTCTCACTCTGTCTCACTCTGTCTCTCTCTGTCTCACCGTCTCTCTCTGTCTCACCATCTCACTCTGTCTCACCGTCTCTCTCTGTCTCACTCTGTCTCACCGTCCCTCTCTGTCTCACCGTCTCACTCTCTCTCTCTCTGTCTCACTCTCTCACTCTGTCTCACTCTGTCTCCTCGTCTCTCTCTGTCTCACCGTCTCACTCTGTCTCACCGTCTCTCTCTGTCTCACTCTGTCTCACCGTCTCTCTCTGTCTCACCATCTCACTCAATTCAATTCAATTCAATTCAATTCACTTCAAATCAAATCGCTTTATTGGCATGACAAGTTACACCTTATGTTGCCAAAGCATCGAAAAACATTCATGTTTGTACACAAAAATACAGATCTATCCATTCAGTGTATAAACAGATATATCCCTGAGTGTATAAATATACTTTCATATAATTTATATATACTCTTTTCTTATATTTAGCAGTTGTCCCTCTGTTTATGGCAAGCTGTAACATAGTGTGCCGCTAGTGTTACACAATTTCTCTCTTCCCCTAGTAGGTGTATCGATTTGTATGTGGGTTCAATGACGACACATTCATGAAAGAGAATGACTTTTTAACTAAAGTATGTTCAACTCAGTTAACAGCATTACAGGAGACACCATCTTAGAGATCCACCTAAAACGAAACTAAAACTAAACTGCTTGTCTCTCACATGCCCTCTGCTGGTCAAGCATAAATAATCAATCAGGCAAATATGCTGGTAAGGCATAAATAATCAAACAGGCAAATACCATCACTATTTGCTGATATCATTACATCTCCCTTTCTTAAAACAAAAGTATTTTACTTTTATCTAACAACATGTTTTCTTTGTATTACTCTGCATTTTAACTGTAACACTTAATGAACTTACATTATCATTATCATGATCAAGGTTTTTTAACCTTGTTTTGTGTAAATGAAATATGTAAATACACTAGAACTTGAAGAAAGAATAAGATAACATTACTTCCTTCTATAACAAGAGTCCATAAACTTGCTCAATCAGTCTCTCAGGAGGCTTCACGCGTCTTGAGGATTTTCTGATTGATTGTCCTTGAATCTGAGTTGTTGCCTCCGATGCTGGTTTCTCAGCTGTGTGATCAGGTTGTTCAACAGTATCAGTCTTTTGACTTGCTGTGGCTGGTCTCATGAGAAGATCCTGATGATTTCTTCGCAGAACAGCACCCTCATCTGTCTGAATGGTGTATGATCTTGGTTGAACTTCACTCAGGACACTTCCCTTCTGAGTCCATATGTTTGTTTTGTCTTTGAACCTTACTTGGTCACCAGTGTGGAGTTCAGGTAGGTTTTGTGTTCCTCTGTCATAGTAGTACTTTTGCTTTTCTTTCTGTTGTTCTTTGAACTTCCTCACTTTCTCCCCCTCTTTTGTTTTCAGGAGGTTCTCCGGGATGGGTAGGTTTGACCTTAGCAGACGTCCCATAAGGAGTTGGGCTGGTGACATACCACACTCGAGCGGCGTTGTGCGGTATACAAGCATGCTCTGGTAGAAGTCAGTTCCACTGTCTTTTGCCTTGTACATCAGTCTTTTCACTGTCTGGACCGATTTTTCCACTACTCCATTGGACTGTGGAAAGTGAGGACTTGACGTTGTGTGGACAAAGTCCCACTCTTTGGCAAAGTGTCGGAAACTTGCATTGTAAAACTGGGGTCCGTTGTCTGTGAAGACCTCGCTTGCCACGCCATGTCTGGAGAATATGGCTTTCATACATGTTATCACAGCATCTGCAGTGGTGGTGTACAGTCTACAAACCTCTGGATACAGGGAGTAATAGTCTGTGACTACAAGATAGTCCTTCCCTTGACATACGAATAGGTCAGCGCCTACCTTCTGGTAAGGTCTGTCTGGCGCTGGGTGTGGCTTTAGTGGTTCTACCGGATTGCTTGCTCGATATTTCACGCATATTGTGCAGTTTGACACCTCATTTGTCACATCTTGGTTGATTCGTGGCCAGTACATCACCTCTCGTGCTCTTTTCTTACACTTTTCAATTCCCAGATGTCCTCCATGGATCCTTTTTAGCATCTCTTTTCTCAGACTCTTTGGGATAACTATTTTACTTCCTTTGTAGATGATGTCTTCGACCACTGATAGTTCCGCCCTGCAGTTCCAGTACTCTGCCATGTCAGGTGAGCAGTCTTGCTTCATGTTGGGCCATCCATCCAAGATGCTTTTCCTCAGTCGTCTCATTGTTTCATCTTTGCTTGTCTCAGTCTTTATGAGCTCCATTTTTGCATCTGCTATGGGCAGTGCACTTGTGATCATGTCCACATAGGCGTTCACTTTTTCATCCATTTTGGTGTTTGCGGGCTCACTTGGGTCAACAGCTCTGGACAACGTGCCTGCTGTATACATCAGCTTACCCGGTGTGTACGCAACATTCAGTGTATAGCGTTGCAGCCTGATCATCATTCTTTGTATTCTAAGCGGACAGCTATTTAGTGGCTTTTGGAACAATGCAATCAAGGGCTTATGGTCAGTCTCTACACTGATTGCTTGTCCTGCCACAAACTGGTGAAATCTTTCACAGGCGTATGTGATGCTGAGCAGCTCCTTTTCTATTTGAGCATATCGCGTCTCCGCGTCTGTCATTGAGCGCGATGCATATGCAATAGGTTGCCAGTAGTCATATTTTTGCAGAAGAATGGCACCGATCCCACTCTGTGATGCATCTGATGATATCTTGATGGGTCTCGCTGGGTCATAAAACCTCAGAACTGGTTCCTCTGTGAGCAGTTTCTTTAGATCGCTCCATGACTTCTCATGCTCATGATTCCATTCCCATTTTATGTTCTTTTCAGTTAGTCGCCTCAGTGGTGCCATCTTTTCTGAGAGGTTAGATATGAATTTACCCATGTAGTTGATCATTCCATTAAACCTCTGCACATCCTTTTTGCATTGTGGCTTTGGCATATTCTCAATAGCGGGCACCTTTCTGGGATCAGGTCTGATGCCCTCACTGCTAAGGATATCTCCCATGAATGTCAGTTCTGTCACCCCGAGTTGGCATTTCTCTCTATTCAGCTTCAGGTTTGTTTTCCTTGTTGCTTCCAGCACTTTTTTCAGTCTCTCGTCATGCTCAGTTCTCATGGTTCCCCATACTATGATGTCATCCATTGATGTATCAACTCCCTTCAGGTGCTCATAGATCATATGGATAGTTTTGTGATACACTTCAGGAGCTGAGGCAATGCCAAATGGTAACCTTAGGAATCTGTATCTGCCAAATGGACTGTTGAACGTGCACAGTCTTGAACTTGCTTCATCCAATTTCATCTGCCAAAATCCTGATGATGCATCTAACTTGCTGAAATACTTTGCATTTGCAAACTGTGACATGATTTCCTCACGTGTAGGAAGCTTGAAGTGCTCTCTCTTTATTGCTCTGTTTAGATCTCTTGGACCCAGGCAAATTCTGAGCTTTCCATTCTTTTTGTCCACAACGACGAGGGAACTCACCCACTCAGTTGGCTCATCTATCTTCTGAATCACGTTCAGGCTTTCCATCCTGTCCAACTCTGCCTTCAGTTGCTTTTGAAGAGCAAACGGAACTTTTCTGCATGGATGTATGACCGTTGGCATACTTTTATCTACTCTGATCGTGTGTTCTCCTGGAAGGCAGCCTAGACCCTTAAATAGGTCGTTGTACTCTTTCATGAGTTCATCATAGGCTGTCTCTCCTTTGCTTTCCACAACGAGGACTCTCTTTACCAGGTTCAGTCTCTCACTGGCTATTAAACCTAGTATGGCTTGCACATCCTTTGGCACCACGATTAATGCTAGCGTGTGCTCTCTGTCCTTGTGTGTCACTTTGACAATGCATCTTCTTTTCACTGGTATATCAGTACCTGAGTATCCTGTCACTTTCACTTTGATTCCATGTATCTTTGGTCTGGGTCTAATTTTCTTAAAATCAGTCTCTGATATCACATTAACTTGTGCTCCAGTATCCAATTTAAATCGAATGTGTATGTCATTCACTTTTAGTGTCAACATCCAGTCTCTTTTTTCTTCTTTGTTTTCAGACACAACATCTACATAGAACTCCTCTATCTCGCTTTCATCTACTGCATGGACCTTGCTTTGTTGCGCTTGGTTCTTACAGCAACGGGCATAATGGTTGCTTTTGTTGCAACTATTGCATGTTTTACCATATGCTGGACAATTTTTTGGTGTATGCTGTGTACCGCATCGACAACATGACTTTCGATTGCCCCTTTCATTTTTGTTCGCTGGCCACGCCTCTTTTTTCACATTGGCGCTCTTTTTGTTAAACGGTTTGTGTCCGTTCTTACTCACTGCATCCACGTTGCAGCTACTGTCACTGAACAGCTCCTTTGCCTGCGACTTCACAGTCTCTGTAGCCCTACACAGTGCTATGGCTTTTCCCAGGTCTAGATTTTGCTCTCTTAGCAGTCTTTCCCTTAGACCATTATCTGGAATACCACACACCAGTCCGTCTTTTATCAGCGAGTCTGTCAGTCCCCCAAATTCATATGTTTTGCTTCGGTTTCTCAGTTCAGTCACATACTGATCAATAATCTCTCCCGTTTTCTGTACACATGTGAAAAATCTGTGCCTCTCAAATGTCATGTTACGTTTAGGTATGCAGTAGGCCTCAAACTGTTCCATTATTTTATCTAGCTTCATTTTGCCTCCATCAGCAGCGAATGTGAAGTTATTATACACCTCCAACGCTTCATCACCCACGACATGTAAGAACACTGACGCTTTCATTTTATCACTTTTCTCGTCAGCTCCGATTGCCGCTAAATACAACTCCAAACGTTGTTTGAACCTCCTCCAATTTTCAGCCACATTACCTGTCAACTGAAGCATCGCCGGTGGGTGTAAACCTTCCATTTTTTCACTTCGTTAGCTATTCTCCAATGGTAAGTAACGATGTTCTCTTTTGGCTTGCTAATATGTGGAGAGCTGATGTAACTTCAGATTTTTCCTCTTCATCTCTTTCAATCACTTCTGTCACCATGTATCGATTTTGTATGTGGGTTCAATGACGACACATTCATGAAAGAGAATGACTTTTTATCTAAAGTATGTTCAACTCAGTTAACAGCATTACAGGAGACACCATCTTAGAGATCCATCTAAAACGAAACTAAAACTAAACTGCTTGTCTCTCACATGCCCTCTGCTGGTCAGGCATAAATAATTAATCAGGCAAATATGCTGGTAAGGCATAAATAATCAAACAGGCAAATACCATCACTATTTGCTGATATCATTACAGTAGGGATGGGAGTTTTTGGTCGTCCTTCAAATTTCTGAATTCCGGGCATATTTTTGTGAATTTTGGGTAGAAATTCTCCCTTATGCCCTGATATTTTCTACAAGCTGTGAGGAAGTGCATCTCTGTCTCCACCACTCTCTCTCTCTGTCTCACTCTCTCACTCTGTCTCACTCTCTCTCCTCATCTCTCTCTGTCTCTCTCTGTCTCACACTGTCTCACCGTCTCTCTGTCTCTTTCTGTCTCACCGTCTCTCTCTGTCTCACTCTGTCTCACCATCTCTCTCTGTCTCACCATCTCTCTCTGTCTCACTCTGTCTCTCAATTCAATTCAATTCAATTCAAATTGCTTTATTGGCATGACAAGATACATCTTATGTTGCCAAAGCACAGAAATACATGTATGGTTGACCACATAAACACCGATCTAGACATACAGTGTATAGACAAGTATACCCATGTATACATAGCTATATGCACATATAATATGCATATAATCGTTTCTTAGCTTTAATGTATCACTGGTTGTCCCTCTGCTTGTGGCAAGCTGTAACATAGTTTGCCGCTATAGTTACACATTTTCTCTGTTCCCCCAATAGATATGGGAGTTTTTGGAGGTCATTCAAATTTTTGAATTCAGGGCATATTTTTTTGAATTTTGGGTAGAAATTCTCCCTCAGGTCCTGATAGTTTCCGCAAGTTGTGAGGAAGTGCATCTCTGTCTCCACCACTCCCTGACTGCAGTGAGAGCATATCCTGTCCTCTCTTGGCAGCCGGGTCTGCCTGTGTCTGCCTTTTTCGATGGCCAGGCTGTGTTCACTAAGTCTGTACATTGTAAAGGTTTTTCTCAGTTTGCTATCCTTTACCATGGCCATGGTGTATTGTCTGTTTAGGGCCAAATAGCAATCGAGTTTGTTTTGGGTTTTTGTCGTATCTGTCCAATAGGTCAAGTATTTTTCCTTTTGTTTAGTGATAATTGTGTTGGGTTGAATTCTCTGTGCTAGGGTGTCACTGCCCTGGGGCTGGTTATTATTATTAGCGTTGGTAGTTACTTCACTGAGTCCCAGGACTAGTTGACTGAGGGGACTCTTCTCTATGATCATCTCTTGGCATTTCAAGGCATCATAATGATAGCAGTGGGGGTTGCTCATTTTTAGGTGTTTCCAAAATTTGATGGCTCGTTTTTGGATATTAATTAGTCGTGGATATTGGCCTAGTTCTGCCATGCATGCATTGTTTGTGGTTTTCCTCTGAGTCCGGAGGATACTTTTACAGAATTCTGCATGCAGGATTTCAATTGGGTGTTTGTCCCATTTTGCAAATTCTTGTTGTGTTAGCGGACCCCACACCTCACTGCCATAGAGTGCAATTGGTTCAATTACTGATTTAAAAATTTTGAGCCAAATGACAATTGGAATTTCTATTTGGGTTGACTTCTTAATGGCATAGAAAGCCCTTCTTGCTTTCTCTTTCAGTTCAGATGATACTAAAATGGGAGGGAAAGTAGTGAGTGAGGAAGACATAAAAAACCTGCAAGGGGACATAGACAGGCTAAGTAAGTGGGCAGAGATTTGGCAAATGGAATACAATACTGGAAAGTGTGAGGTTATGCACTTTGGCAGGAAAAATCATAGAGCAAGTTATTATCTTAATGGCAAGAAACTGGAAAGTACTGAAGTACAAAGGGATCTGGGGGTCCTGGTGCACGAAACTCAAAAGGTTAGTATGCAGGTGCAGCAAGTGATTAAGAAGGCCAATGGAATGTTGGCTTTCATTACTAGGGGGATAGAATATAAAAATAGGGAGGTATTGCTTCAGTTGTACAAGGTATTGGTGAGACCGCAACTGGAATACTGCGTACAGTTTTGGTGTCCATACTTAAGAAAAGACATACTTGCTCTCGAGTCAGTACAAAGAAGGTTCACTCGGTTAATCCCGGGGATGAGGGGATGGACATATGAGGAGAGGTTGAGTAGATTGGGACTCTACTCATTGGAGTTCAGAAGAATGAGAGGCGATCTTATTGAAACATATAAGATTGTGAAGGGGTTGGATTGGGTGGATGCGGGGAGGATGTTCCCGATGATGGGTGAAACTAGAACTAGGGGGCATAGTCTTAGAATAAGGGGCTGCTCTTTCAAAACTGAGATGAGGAGGAACTACTTCACTCAGAGGGTGGTAGGTCCATGGAATATGCTGCCCCAGAAAGCTGTAGAAGCTACATCATTACATAAATTTAAAACAGAAATAGACAGTTTCCTAGAAGTAAAGGGAATAAAGGGTTATGGGGAGCGGGCAGGAATTTGGACACGAGTCTAGGTTCGGATCGGTCATGGTCCTGTGGGTAGTGGAGCGGGCCCAGGGGCCATGTAGCCTGATCCTGCTCCTATTTCGTGTGTCTAATTCTGTTAGATTCAGGAGATGGTTCAGTGATAGTAGATTGGCGGTTAGGATCAGATCAGCCATGATCTTATTGAATGGCGGAGCAGGCTCGAGGGGCCGATTGGCCTACTCCTGCTGTAGATTGTTCAAGTAGTTTTGCCAATTCATTTATGTAAATATTAAAGAGTGTCGGTGAGATAGGCGAGCCCTGCGCCACTCCACGCCCCTGTGAGAAATATTTTGTTTGTTTGTCTCCAATTTTAACTGCACATTTATTGTTTGTATACATTGATTTAATTACATCATATGTTTTTCCCCCTACCCCACTTTCAATAAGTTTCAAGAATAGACCGTCGTGCCAAATAGAATCGAAAGCCTTCTGGAAATCTATAAAGCAGGCAAAAATTTTGCTTTTGTTTTGGTGAACATGTTTGTCAATTAGGGTGTGTAGGGTGAAAGTATGGTCCGATGTTCTATAATTTGGTAAGAATCCTATTTGGCTTTTACTCAAGATATCGTGCTCCTCAAGGAAATTTATACATCTTTGGTTTATGATACTACAGAATATCTTCCCCAGGTTACTATTCACCCAGATGCCTTGATAGTTATTTGGGTCAACTTTGTCTCCACTTTTGTATATGGGCGTTATGATTCCTTTGTTCCAGATATCAGGGAAGTAACCGACACTCAGAGCCAAGTTGAAGAGTTTTAGGACAGCCAATTTCATTTTATCGTCAGTGTGTTTAATCATCTCGTTTAGGATGCCATCTGCACCGCAAGCTTTTCTTGGTCGTCGGTCCTTGAATTTTTCAAGTAGCTCTTTTTCAGTTATTGGGTGGTCTAATGGGTTTTGTTGGTCTTTTATGGCCAGTTCGAGCTTTTCCAATTCTTTGCATATTAGATCTTGCTCTGGGCTTAGTGTGTTTTTCTGGTATCATTTTTCAAAATGGTTTTCCCATATGTCTCCATTTTGAATGGGCAATTCGTCGCGTTGCTTTTTGTGTAATGTATTCCAGTTGTCCCAGAAACAATTAGAATCGATAGATTCCTCAATGGAGCTGAGTTTATTCTTAATGTCCAAAGATGTGCAAGTTAGGTTGATTGGCTATGATAAATTAACCCTTAGTGTTAGTGGAATTAAATACGTGGGGTTACGGGGATAGGGTGGGATATGTGTTGGTGTAGGGTTTACGGGGATCGGGTGGGATATGTGTTGGTGCAGGCTCGATGGGCCGAAATGGCCTCTATCTGCACTGTGGGGTTTCTGTGATTTCTGTGATTAATATACTGTTCTTTCTTGGCTCTGAGTGTGTTTTTATATTGTGTTAGTGCCTGACAATAAGCAAGGCATAGTTCCTCGTTTTCTGGTTGTCTGTGTTTTTGGTTTGATATTTTCCTGAGTTTTTTCCTCATGTTATGACAGTCTGAATCAAACCATTTTTCGTGGTTTTGTGTTTTGTGTTTACCCTTGCGAGATATCAAGTTCGACATTGTTGCCAAATTATCAAAAATATTATTTAGGTTATTCACTGCCTGGTTTACGCCTTCTTTATTGTGAGTGTATGTGTTTTCCAGGAAGTTGTCCAAGAGGGATTGAGTTGATTGGCTGCTAATTGCTTTCTGGTATTTTTCCGTGCTGTTTTGGGCCCATCTGTAGGATTTTTTAATGTTGTACAACTTACTGGGCTGTGTTTCTGTGATGGTTGTTTCTGTCCTTTTAAGATACGCAGTAATTTGGCAGTGATCTGACAGTGGTGTTAGTGGTTTGACTGTGAATGTTCTGAAAGAGGATGGGTCCAGATCTGTAATCATATAGTCTACGGTGCTGATGCCAAGAGGTGAAGAATAGGTCAGTTTTCCTAGGGAGTCTCCTATGAACCTACCATTGACGATGTACAGACCCAGGCTTCGACAGAGCTGCAGGAGCTGCTTTCCATTTGCATTTATCTGTTTGTCGTAGTTACACCTGTGTGAATGCAAAGGGAGATCAAACTGGTTATTCCCAAATATGTAATTATTCCCCTGAGTACTGATAAAGTCTGGTTCTTCACCAATTCTTGAGTTCAGGTCTCTGTCTCTCTCTGTCTCTCTCTGTCTCTCACTGTCTCAATCTGTCTCTCTGTCTCACTCTGCCTCTCTCTGCCTCTCTCTGCCTCTCTCTGCCTCACTCTGCCTCACCGTCTCTGTCTCACTCTGTCTCACCATCTCACTATCCCTCTCTGTCTCACTCTGTCTCACTCTGCCTCACTCTGCCACACTCTCTCTCTCTGTCTATCTCTGTCTCACTCTGTCTCACTCTGTCTCTCTCTGTCTCACTCTGTCTCACCGTCTCTCTCTGTCTCACTCTGTCTCACTCTGTCTCTCTCTGTCTCACTCTGTCTCACCGTCTCTCTCTGTCTCACTCTGTCTCACTCTGTCTCACTCTCTCTCTGTCTCACTCTGTCACTCTCTGTCTCACTCTGTCACTCTCTGACTCTCTCTGACTCTCTCTGACTCTCTCTGTCTCACTCTGTCTCTCTCTGTCTCACTCTGTCTCTCTGTCTCTCTCTGTCTCTCTCTGTCTCACTCTGTCTCAATCTGTCTCAACTTCTCACTCTCTCTCTCTGTCTCTCTATGTCTCACTCTGTCACTCTCTGTCTCACTCTGTCACTCTCTGTCTCTTTCTGTCTCACTGTCTCTCTCTGTCTCACTCTGACTCTCTGTCTCTCTCTGTCTCTCTCTGTCTCACTCTGTCTCTCTCTGTCTCACCGTCTCCCTCTCTCTCACCGTCTCTCTCTCTCATTCTGTCTCACCATCTCTCTCTGTCTCACTCTATCTCACTCTGTCTCTCTCTGTCTCTCTGTCTCACTCCATCTCTCTGTCTCACTCCATCTCTCTGTCTCACTCTGTCTCACTCTGTCTCTCTCTGCCTCACTCTGTCTCTCTCTGTCTCTCTGTCTCACTCTGTTTCACCATCTCTCTGTCTCTCTCTTTCGCTCTCTGTCTCACCGTCTCTCTCTGTCTCACTCTGTCTCTCTCTGTCTCAATCTGTCTCTCTCTGTCTCTCTATGTCTCACTCTGTCTCACTCTGTCTCTCTCTGTCTCTCTCTGTCTCTCTCTGTCTCACTCTGTCTCTCTCTGTCTCACCGTCTCCCTCTGTCTCACTGTCTCTCTCTGTCTCACTCTGCCTCACTCTGTCTCTCAATTCAATTCAATTCAATTCAAGTCAATTTCAATTCAATTCAATTCAATTCAATTCAATTCAATTCAAATGCTTTATTGGCATGAAAGTTTACAGAGAACCATATTGCCAAAGCTTACATAGCAAAAAGGTACAGTTTTCCAACATTCTGTAGGTGTCAATCGATTTGACATTTGTTGGGTACATACAATATTACTTTTAAACAATATTAATTTTAAACAGTCTTTCTTATTCATTTGGTACGTTCAATATTAATTTTAAACAGTCTTACTTTTAAACAGTCCTCAGGTTGTGACATGTTGTTACATATTTGGCCCCCAGGTATGGTCTGTCTCCTTCTCCCAGGACTAATCTCAATTTTGACAGGTCATCCAATTCCTTGAAATCTGGGGTTGTTTGGCTTAGCTTGTTGAATAATATGTTTCTTGATGTGTTGAATTTTTCGCATTTTAGGAGGAAATGCATTTCTGTTTCAACCTCGCCGGCCAGACATTGATCGCATATTCTATTCTCTCTAGGCTGCCAGGATTTCTTGTATCTGCCTTTTTTCAATTTCCAGTTGGTGGTCGCTTAGTCTGTACCTGGTGAGGGTCTGTCTCTGTTTTGTGTCTCTGATGGTCGTGAGGTAGTCTGCCAGTTTATATTCTCTTTTTAGGGCCCGGTAACATTCTAATCTGCTTTGGCTTTCGGTTATTTTGTTCCAATGTTCCAGGTAGGTTTCTTTGCATTGTTTAATGATTTGGTTCACTAGGATTGGTGTTTGGACGGCTGTGTTGGTCTGGGGCTGGTCAGGGTCCGGCTGAGTACTTAGTTTCAGTAGCAGCTGACTCAGGGGACTCTTTTCTGGGTTTAGCTCTTGGGTCTGAAAGGCTTTGAAATGAAGGGTGTCTGGGGAGCTAGATTTGAGGTGATTTAGGAAGTTTAGTGCTCGTTTTTGGATGTTTATTATCAGTGGGTATCTGCCTAGTTCGGCTCTGCATGCATTTGTTGGCGTTTTTCTTTGGGTGCGAAGGATGCTTCGGCAGAATTCTGCATGTAGGGCTTCTATTGTGTGTTTTTCCCATTTAGTGTAGCTTTGGTGATTTAGCGGGCCCCATACTTCACTACCGTACAGTGCAATGGGCAGGATTATGCTGTCAAATATTTTGAGCCAGATTTTGATTGGGATTTGGATGTTGTAGAATTTTCTTTTTATTGCATATAGGGCTCTTCGGGCTTTTTCTTTTAGTGCATTCACTGCTATGCTGAAGCTCCCTGATGCTGTAATAGTTAGACCAAGGTAGGTGTAGCTCATAGTGTGTCCTATAGTGGTATCACTGAGGGTAAACTGGTATTTGTTTTCCTGACATCTGGGCCTTTTTTGAAAAATCATGATGTTGGTTTTCTTTAGATTTACTGTTAGAGCCCAATTTTGGCAGTATTTGTCGAGTAGGTCTAGTTGTTGCTGTAATCCCTGTTCTGTGGGAGACAGCAGAACCAGGTCGTCCGCATAGAACAGGGATTTCACTTCTCCATCAAGGAGACGGAGACCTGGTGACTCGCTTTGCTCCAGCATGTCTGCTAATTCATTTATGTATATGTTGAACAGGGTCGGGCTCAAATTGCAGCCCTGCCGGACGCCTCTTCTCTGGGTGAAGAAATCGGTGCGTTTGTCTCCAATTTTGACCCCGCATTTGTTTTTCAGATACATTGATTTAATAAGGCCATAGACTTTGTCCCCTATTCCACACTGAAGAAGTTTATAATAGAGCCCTTCGTGCCATATAGAGTCAAAGGCTTTCTTGAAGTCGATGAAACAGGCGAATATTTTCCCATTTTTTGTTTGGTGTATATGTTTTTCAATGAGGGTGTGAAGGGTATAGATATGGTCGGCGGTGCGGTGTTTTGGAAGAAAGCCTATTTGGTTTTTTCTGAGGATATTATGTTTGTTAAGAAAATCAAGTAATCTACTATTTAGATTACTGCAGAATAACTTCCCTAGACAACTGTTGACACAGATGCTGCGGTAGTTATTTGGGTCTGATTTGTTTCCGCTTTTATATATGGGGGAGATTAGTCCTTGGCACCAGATATCGGGAAAACAGCCTGAACGTAATATGATGTTGAATAATTTGAGTACCGCACCCTGCATCTCCATATTGCTGAACTTGAGCATTTCATTTTTGATGTTGTCTGGGCCACAGGCTTTCTTTAGGTGGAGAGATTTTGTTTTTGTGGCCAGTTCTTTCCATGTGATAGGGGAGTCTAGAGGGTTTTGGTCTCTCTCTCTCTCTGTCTCTCTCTGTCTCACTCTGCCTCACTCTGCCTCACTCTGCCTCACTCTGTCTCTCTCTCTCTCTCTCTGTCTCTCTCTGTCTCTCTCTGTCTCAATCTGTCTCTCTCTGTCTCACTCTGCCTCACTCTGTCTCTCTCTGTCTCAATCTGTCTCTCTCTTTCTCACTCTTTCTCTCTCTGTCTCAATCTGTCTCTCTCTGTC
Organism: Somniosus microcephalus; assembly: GCF_052327205.1. Classification (NCBI taxonomy): domain Eukaryota; kingdom Metazoa; phylum Chordata; class Chondrichthyes; order Squaliformes; family Somniosidae; genus Somniosus; species Somniosus microcephalus. Next base: position 185,277,788 of record NC_140998.1, read on the forward strand.
TCACTCTGTTTCACCGTCTCTCTCTGTCTCACTCTGTCTCACTCTGTCTCACCGTTTCACTCTCTCTCTCTGTCTCATCCTGTCACTCTCTGTCTCACTCTGTCACTCTCTGCCTCACTCTGTCTCTCTGTCTCTCTCTGTCTCTCTCTGTCTCACTCTGTCTCACCATCTCTCTCTGTCTCATTCTGTCTCAATCTGTCTCAACGTCTCACTGTCACTCTCTGTCACTCTCTGTCACTCTCTGTCACTCTCTGTCACTCTCTGTCTCACTCTGTCTCTCTCTGTCTCTCTCTGTCTCATTCTGTCTCTCTCTGTCTCACTCTGTCTCTCTGTCTCACTCTGTCTCACTCTGCCTCACTCTGTCTCTCTCTGTCTCACTCTGTCTCTCTCTGTCTCACCGTCTCCCTCTGTCTCACCGTCTCTCCCTGTCTCACTCTGTCTCACCACCACTCTCTGTCTCACTCTGTCTCACTCTGTCTCACTCTGTCTCACTCTGTCTCTCTCTGTCTCTCTGTCTCTCTGTCTAACTCTGTCTCTCTGTATCACTCTGTATCACTCTGTCTCACTCTGTCTCTCTGTGTCTCTCTCTGCCTCACACTGTCTCTCTGTGTCTCTCTCTGTCTCTCTCTGTCTCTGTCTCTCTCTGTCTCTCTCTGCCTCACTCTGTCTCTCTCTGCCTCACTCTGTCTCTCTCTGCCTCACTCTGTCTCACTCTGTCTCACTCTGTCTCACCGTCTATCTGTCTCTATCTTTCTCTCTCTGTCTCACTCTGTCTCACCGCCTCTCTCTGTCTCACTCTGTCTCACTCTGTCTCTCTCTGTCTCACTCTGTCTCACTCTGTCTCTCTCTGTCTCTCTCTGTCTCTCTCTGTCTCTCACTGTCTCTCACTGTCTCACTCTGTCTCTCTGTCAATTCAATTCAATTCAAATGCTTTATTGGCATGAAAGTTTACAGAGAACCATATTGCCAAAGCTTACATAGCAAAAAGGTACAGTTTTCCAACATTCTGTAGGTGTCAATCGATTTGACATTTGTTGGTTACATACAATATTACTTTTAAACAATATTAATTTTAAACAGTCTTTGTACTTCATTTGGTACGTTCAATATTAATTTTAAACAGTCTTAATTTTAAACAGTCCTCAGGTTGTGACATGGTGTTACATATTTGGCCCCAAGGTATGGTCTCTGTCTCTCTCTGCCTCACTCTGTCTCTCTCTGTCTCACTCTGGCTCACCGTCTCTCTCTGTCTCACCGTCTCTCTCTGTCTCACTCTATCTCACCATCTCTCTCTGACTCACTCTGTCTCACGCTGTCTCACGCTGTCTCATTCTGTCTCTCTATGTCTCACTCTGTCTCTCTCTGTCTTACTGTGTCTCTCTCTGTCTCTGCCTCACTCTGTCTCTCTCTGTCTCACTCTGTCTCACCGTCTATCTGTCTCTCTCTTTCTCTCTCTGTCTCACTCTTTCTCACTCTGTCTCACTCCGTCACTCTCTGTCTCACTCTGTCTCACTCTGTCTCTCTCTCTCTGCCTCAATGTCTCACTCTGTCGCACCATCTCTCTGTCTCACTCTGTCTCGCCGTCTCATTCTCTCTCTCTGTCTCACTCTCTCACTCTGTCTCTCTCTGTCTCACTCTGTCTCACTCTGTCTCACTCTGTCTCTCTCTGTCTCACTCTGTCTCACAGTCTCTCTCTGTCTCACTCTGTCTCACTCTGTCTCACCGTCTCACTCTCTCACTCTGTCTCACTCTGTCACTCTCTGTCACTCTCTGTCACTCTCTGTCACTCTCTGTCTCACTCTGTCTCACTCTGTCACTCTCTGCCTCACTCTGTCTCTCTGTCTCTCTCTGTCTCACTCTGTCTCACGATCTCTCTCTCTCTCACTCTGTCTCAACGTCTCACTCTCTCTCTATGTCTCACTCTGTCACTCTCTGTCTCATTCTGTCTCATTCTGTCTCATTCTGTCTCATTCTGTCTCTCTCTGTCTCTCTCTGTCTCTCTCTGTCTCATTCTGTCTCTCTCTGTCTCACTCTGTTTCTCTGTCTCACTCTGTCTCACTCTGTCTCTCTCTGTCTCTCTCTGTCTCTCTCTGTCTCACTCTGCCTCTCTCTGTCTCACCGTCTCTCTCTGTCTCACTCTGTCTCACCATCTCTCTCTCTCTCACTCTATCTCACTCTGTCGCACTCTGTCTCTCTCTGTCTCTCTGTCTCTCTGTCTCACTCTGTCTCTCTGTATCACTCTGTCTCACTCTGTCTCACTCTGTCTCTCTCTGTCTCTCTCTGTCTCACTCTGTCTCACGATCTCTCTCTCTCTCACTCTGTCTCAACGTCTCACTCTCTCTCTATGTCTCACTCTGTCTCTCTCTGTCTCTCTCTGTCTCTCTCTGTCTCATTCTGTCTCATTCTGTCTCTCTCTGTCTCACTCTGTCTCTCTGTCTCACTCTGTCTCACTCTGCCTCTCTCTGTCTCTCTCTGTCTCACCGTCTCCCTCTGTCTCACCGTCTCTCCCTGTCTCACTCTGTCTCACCACCACTCTCTGTCTCACTCTGTCTCACTCTGTCTCTCTCTGTCTCTCTGTCTCTCTGTCTAACTCTGTCTCTCTGTATCACTCTGTATCACTCTGTATCACTCTGTCTCTCTGTGTCTCTCTCTGCCTCACACTGTCTCTCTGTGTCTCTCTCTGTCTCTCTCTGTCTCTGTCTCTCTCTGTCTCTCTCTGCCTCACTCTGTCTCTCTCTGCCTCACTCTGTCTCTCTCTGCCTCACTCTGTCTCACTCTGTCTCACTCTGTCTCACCGTCTATCTGTCTCTATCTTTCTCTCTCTGTCTCACTCTGTCTCACCGCCTCTCTCTGTCTCACTCTGTCTCACTCTGTCTCTCTCTGTCTCACTCTGTCTCTCTCTGTCTCTCTCTGTCTCTCTCTGTCTCTCACTGTCTCTCACTGTCTCACTCTGTCTCTCTGTCAATTCAATTCAATTCAAATGCTTTATTGGCATGAAAGTTTACAGAGAACCATATTGCCAAAGCTTACATAGCAAAAAGGTACAGTTTTCCAACATTCTGTAGGTGTCAATCGATTTGACATTTGTTGGTTACATACAATATTACTTTTAAACAATATTAATTTTAAACAGTCTTTGTACTTCATTTGGTACGTTCAATATTAATTTTAAACAGTCTTAATTTTAAACAGTCCTCAGGTTGTGACATGTTGTTACATATTTGGCCCCAAGGTATGGTCTCTGTCTCTCTCTGCCTCACTCTGTCTCTCTCTGTCTCACTCTGGCTCACCGTCTCTCTCTGTCTCACCGTCTCTCTCTGTCTCACTCTATCTCACCATCTCTCTCTGACTCACTCTGTCTCACGCTGTCTCACGCTGTCTCACGCTGTCTCATTCTGTCTCTCTATGTCTCACTCTGTCTCTCTCTGTCTTACTGTGTCTCTCTCTGTCTCTGCCTCACTCTGTCTCTCTCTGTCTCACTCTGTCTCACCATCTATCTGTCTCTCTCTTTCTCTCTCTGTCTCACTCTTTCTCATTCTGTCTCTCTCTGTCTCTCTCTGTCTCTCTCTGTCACTCTCTGTCTCTCTCTGTCTCACTCTGTCACTCTCTGTCTCACTGTGTCACTCTCTGCCTCTCTCTGTCTCACTCTGTCTCTCTCTGTCTCACTCTCTCTCTCTGTCTCTCTCTGTCTCTCTCTGTCTCTCACTCTGTCTCACCGTCTCTCTCTGTCTCACTCTGTCTCACTCTGTCTGACCGTCTCACTCTCTCTCTGTCTCACTCTGTCTCTCTCTGTCTCTCTCTGTCTCACTCTGTCTCTCTCTGTCTCACTCTGTCTCTCTATCTCACTCTGTCTTTCTCTGTCTCTCTCTGTCTCACCATCTTCCTCTGTCTCACCGTCTCTCTCTGCCTCACTCTGCCTCACTCTGTCTCACTCTGTCTCACTCTGTCTCTCTCTGTCTCTCTCTGTCTCTCTCTGCCTCACTCTGTCTCTCTCTCTCTCTCTGTCTCACTCTGTCTCACTCTGTCTCTCTCTGCCGCACTCTGTCTCGCCATCTCTCTGTCTCTCTCTTTCTCTCTCTGTCTCACTCTGTCTCACCGTCTCTCTCTGTCCCACTCTGTCTCACCGTCTCACTCTGTCTCACTCTGTCTCACCGTCTCACTCTCTCACTCTGTCTCACCGTCTCACTCTCTCACTCTGTCTCACTCCGTCACTCTCTGTCTCACTCTGTCTCAATCTGTCTCAACGTCTCACTCTCTCTCTCTGTCTCTCTATGTCTCACTGTGTCACTCTCTGTCACTCTCTGTCACTCTCTGTCTCTCTCTGTCTCACTCTGTCTCTCTCTGTCTCACTCTGACTCACTCTGTCTCTCTCTGTCTCTCTGTCTCACTCTGTCTCACTCTGTCTCTCTCTGTCTCACTCTGTCTCTCTGTCTCACTCTGTCTCTCTCTGTCTCACTCTGTCTCACCGTCTATCTGTCTCTCTCTCTCTCTGTCTCATTCTGTTTCACAGTCTCACTCTGTCTCACTCTGTCTCACTCTGTCTCACCGTCTCGCTGTCTCTCTCTTTCTCTCTCTTTCTCTCTCTGTCTCTCTCTGTCTCTCTCTGTCTCACTCTGTCTCACTCTGTCTCACTCTGTCTCTCTGTCTCACTCTGTCTCACTCTGTCTCTCTGTCTCTCTCTGTCTCACTCTGTCTCACTGTGCCTCACTCTGTCTCTCTCTGTCTCAATCTGTCTCGCTGTCTCACTCTGTCTCTCTCTGTCTCACTCTGTCACTCTCTGTCTCACTGTGTCACTCTCTGCCTCTCTCTGTCTCACTCTCTCTCTCTGTCTCTCTCTGTCTCTCACTCTGTCTCACCGTCTCTCTCTGTCTCACTCTGTCTCCCTCTGTCTGACCGTCTCACTCTCTCTCTGTCTCACTCTGTCACTCTCTGTCTCACTCTGTCACTCTCTGTCTCTCTCTGTCTCACTCTGTCTCACTCTGTCTCACTCTGTCTCTCTCTGTCTCACTCTGTCTCTCTATCTCACTCTGTCTTTCTCTGTCTCTCTCTGTCGCACCATCTTCCTCTGTCTCACCGTCTCTCTCTGCCTCACTCTGTCTCACTCTGTCTCTCTCTGTCTCACTCTGTCTCACTGTCTCTCTGTCTCTCTCTTTCTCTCTCTGTCTCACTCTGTCTCACCGTCTCTCTCTGTCTCACTCTGTCTCTCTGTCTCTCTGTCTCACTCTGTCTCACTCTGTCTCTCTGTCTCTCTCTGTCTCACTCTGTCTCACTCTGTCTCACTGTGCCTCACTCTGTCTCTCTCTGTCTCACTCTGTCACTCTCTGTCTCACTGTGTCACTCTCTGCCTCTCTCTGTCTCTCCCTGTCTCACTCTCTCTCTGTCTCTCACTCTGTCTCACCGTCTCTCTCTGTCTCACTCTGTCTCCCTCTGGCTGACCGTCTCACTCTCTCTCTGTCTCACTCTGTCACTCTCTGTCTCACTCTGTCACTCTCTGTCTCTCTCTGTCTCACTCTGTCTCACTCTGTCTCACTCTGTCTCTCTCTGTCTCACTCTGTCTCTCTATCTCACTCTGTCTTTCTCTGTCTCTCTCTGTCGCACCATCTTCCTCTGTCTCACCGTCTCTCTCTGCCTCACTCTGTCTCACTCTGTCTCTCTCTGTCTCACTCTGTCTCACTGTCTCTCTGTCTCTCTCTGTCTCAATCTGTCTCGCTGTCTCACTCTGTCTCTCTCTGTCTCACTCTGTCTCTCTCTGTCTCACTCTGTCTCACTGTCTCTCTGTCTCTCTCTGTCTCAATCTGTCTCGCTGTCTCACTCTGTCTCTCTCTGTCTCACTCTGTCACTCTCTGTCTCACTGTGTCACTCTCTGCCTCTCTCTGTCTCTCTCTGTCTCACTCTCTCTCTGTCTCTCACTCTGTCTCACCGTCTCTCTCTGTCTCACTCTGTCTCCCTCTGTCTGACCGTCTCACTCTCTCTCTGTCTCACTCTGTCACTCTCTGTCACTCTCTGTCTCACTCTGTCACTCTCTGTCTCTCTCTGTCTCACTCTGTCTCTCTATCTCACTCTGTCTTTCTCTGTCTCTCTCTGTCGCACCATCTTCCTCTGTCTCACCGCCTCTCTCTGCCTCACTCTGTCTCACTCTGTCTCTCTCTGTCTCACTCTGTCTCACTGTCTCTCTGTCTCTCTCTTTCTCTCTCTGTCTCACTCTGTCTCACCGTCTCTCTCTGTCTCACCGTCTCTCTCTGTCCCACTCTGTCTCACCGTCTCACTCTGTCTCACCGTCTCACCGTCTCACTCTGTCTCACTCTGTCTCACTCTGTCTCACTCTGTCTCACTCCGTCACTCTCTGTCTCACTCTGTCTCACTCTGTCTCTCTCTCTCTGCCTCAATGTCTCACTCTGTCGCACCATCTCTCTGTCTCACTCTGTCTCGCCGTCTCATTCTCTCTCTCTGTCTCACTCTGTCTCACTCTGTCTCACTCTGTCTCACTCTGTCTCTCTCTGTCTCTCTCTGTCTCACAGTCTCTCTCTGTCTCACTCTGTCTCACTCTGTCTCACCGTCTCACTCTCTCTCTCTGTCTCACTCTGTCACTCTCTGTCACTCTCTGTCACTCTCTGTCACTCTCTGTCTCACTCTGTCTCACTCTGCCTCACTCTGTCTCTCTGTCTCTCTCTGTCTCACTCTGTCTCACGATCTCTCTCTCTCTCACTCTGTCTCAACGTCTCACTCTCTCTCTATGTCTCACTCTGTCACTCTCTGTCTCATTCTGTCTCATTCTGTCTCATTCTGTCTCTCTCTGTCTCTCTCTGTCTCATTCTGTCTCTCTCTGTCTCACTCTGTTTCTCTGTCTCACTCTGTCTCTCTCTGTCTCTCTCTGTCTCTCTCTGTCTCACTCTGCCTCTCTCTGTCTCACCGTCTCTCTCTGTCTCACTCTGTCTCACCATCTCTCTCTCTCTCACTCTATCTCACTCTGTCGCACTCTGTCTCTCTCTGTCTCTCTGTCTCTCTGTCTCACTCTGTCTCTCTGTATCACTCTGTCTCACTCTGTCTCACTCTGTCTCTCTCTGTCTCTCTCTGTCTCACTCTGTCTCACGATCTCTCTCTCTCTCACTCTGTCTCAACGTCTCACTCTCTCTCTATGTCTCACTCTGTCACTCTCTGTCTCATTCTGTCTCATTCTGTCTCATTCTGTCTCATTCTGTCTCATTCTGTCTCTCTCTGTCTCTCTCTGTCTCTCTCTGTCTCACTCTGTCTCTCTCTGTCTCACTCTGTTTCTCTGTCTCACTCTGTCTCTCTCTGTCTCTCTCTGTCTCTCTCTGTCTCACTCTGTCTCTCTCTGTCTCACCGTCTCTCTCTGTCTCACCATCTCTCTCTCTCTCACTCTATCTCACTCTGTCGCACTCTGTCTCTCTCTGTCTCTCTGTCTCTCTGTCTCACTCTGTCTCTCTGTATCACTCTGTCTCACTCTGTCTCTCTCTGTCTCTCTCTGTCTCTCTCTGCCTCACTCTGTCACTCTCTGTCTCTCTCTGTCTCTCTCTGTCTCACTATGTCTCTCTGTCTCTCTCTGTCTCTCTCTGTCTCACTCTGTCTCACTCTGTCTCTCTCTGTCTCACTCTGTCTCACTCTGTCTCTCTCTGTCTCACTCTGTCTCACTGTGCCTCACTCTGTCTCTCTCTGCCTCACTCTCTCTCTCTGTCTCACCGTCACTCTCTGTCTCACTCTGTCTCACTCTGTCTCACTCTGTCTCTCTCTGTCTCTCTCTGTCTCTCTCTGTCTCACTCTGCCTCTGCCTCACTCTGTCTCTCTCTGTCTCACTCTGTCTCACCGTCTATCTGTCTCTATCTTTCTCTCTCTGTCTCACGCTGTCTCACCGTCTCACTCTGTCTCACTCTGTCTCACTCTGTCTCTCTCTGTCTCGCTCTGTCTCGCTCTGTCTCACTATGTCTCTCACTGTCTCGCTCTGTCTCGCTCTGTCTCGCTCTGTCTCGCTCTGTCTCTCTCTGTCTCACTGTCTCTCACTGTCTCACCGTCTCTCTGTCTCTCTCTGTCTCTCTCTGTCTCACTCTGTCTCACTCTGTCTCTCTCTGTCTCACTCTGTCTCTCTCTGTCTCTCTCTGTCTCACTCTGTCTCTCTCTGTCTCACTCTGTCTCACTCTGTCTCTCTCTGTCTCACTCTGTCTCACTGTGCCTCACTCTTTCTCTCTCTGCCTCACTCTCTCTCTCTGTCTCACCGTCACTCTCTGTCTCACTCTGTCTCACTCTGTCTCTCTCTGTCTCACTCTGTCTCAATCTGTCTCAACGTCTCACTCTCTCTCTCTGTCTCTCTATGTCTCTCTCTGTCTCTCTCTGTCTCACCGTCTCCCTCTGTCTCACCGTCTCTCTCTGTCTCTCTCTGTCTCACTCTGTCTCACCATCTCACTCTGTCTCACTCTGTCTCTCTCTGTCTCTCTCTGTCTCACTCTGTCTCTCTCTGTCTCTGCCTCACTCAGTCTCTCTGTGTCTCTCTCTGCCTCACACTGTCTCTCTCCGTCTCTCTCTGTCTCTATCTGTCTCTCTCTGCCTCACTCTGTCTCTCTCTGTCTCACTCTGGCTCACCGTCTCTCTCTGTCTCACTCTGTCTCACTCTGTCTCACTCTGTCTCACCGTCTATCTGTCTCTCTCTTTCTCTCTCTGTCTCACTCTGTTTCACCGTCTCTCTCTGTCTCTCTCTGTCTCACTCTGTCTCACTCTGTCTCTCTCTGTCTCACTCTGTCTCACCGTCTATCTGTCTCTCTCTTTCTCTCTCTGTCTCACTCTGTTTCACCGTCTCTCTCTGTCTCTCTCTGTCTCTCTCTGTCTCACTCTGTCTCACTCTGTCTCACTCTGTCTCACCATCTCTCTTTCTCTCTCTGTCTCATTCTGTCTCACTCTGTCTCACTCTGTCTCACTCTGTCTCACTGTCTCACTCTGTCTCTCTCTCTGTCTCTCTCTGTCTCACTCTGTCTCTCTCTGTCTCACTCTGTCTCACTCTGTCTCACTCTGTCTCAATCTGTCTCGCTGTCTCACTTTGTCTCTCTCTGTCTCACTCTGCCACTCTCTGTCTCACTGTGTCACTCTCTGCCTCTCTCTGCCTCTCTCTGTCTCACTCTGTCTCTCTCTGTCTCACTCTCTCTCTCTGGCTCTCTCTGTCTCTCACTCTGTCTCACCGACTCTCTCTGTCTCACTCTGTCTCACTCTGTCTGACCGTCTCACTCTCTCTCTGTCTCACTCTGTCACTCTCTGTCACTCTCTGTCACTCTCTGTCTCACTCTGTCTCACTCTGTCTCACTCTGTCACTCTCTGTCACTCTCTGTCACTCTCTGTCTCACTCTGTCTCTCTCTGTCTCACTCTGTCTCTCTATCTCACTCTGTCTTTCTCTGTCTCTCTCTGTCTCACCATCTTCCTCTGTCTCACCGTCTCTCTCTGCCTCACTCTGTCTCACTCTGTCTCTCTCTGCCTCACTCTGTCTCTCTCTCTCTCACTCTGTCTCACCGTCTCTCTGTCTCTCTCTGTCTCTCTCTGTCTCTCTCTTTCTCTCTCTGTCTCACTCTGTCTCACCGTCTCTCTCTGTCTCACCGTCTCTCTCTGTCCCACTCTGTCTCACCGTCTCACTCTGTCTCACCGGCTCACTCTCTCACTCTGTCTCACTCCGTCACTCTCTGTCTCACTCTGTCTCAATCTGTCTCAATGTCTCACTCTCTCTCTCTGTCTCTCTATGTCTCACTGTGTCACTCTCTGTCTCACTCTGTCACTCTCTGTCTCTCTCTGTCTCACTCTGTCTCTCTCTGTCTCTCTCTGTCTCACTCTGTCTCTCTCTGTCTCACTCTGTCTCTCTGTCTCACTCTGTCTCTCTGTCTCACTCTGTCTCTCTGTCTCACTCTGTCTCTCTCTGTCTCACTCTGTCTCACCGTCTATCTGTCTCTCTCTTTCTCTCTCTGTCTCATTCTGTTTCACAGTCTCTCTCTGTCTCAATCTGTCTCACAGTTCAGTTCAGTTCAAATGCTTTATTGGCATGAAAGTTTACAGAGAACCATATTGCCAAAGCTTACATAGCAAAAAGGTACAGTTTTCCAACATTCTGTAGGTGTCAATCGATTTGACATTTGTTGGGTATATACAATATTACTTTTAAACAATATTAATTTTAAACAGTCTTTCTACTTCATTTGGTACGTTCAATATTAATTTTAAACAGTCTTACTTTTAAACAGTCCTCAGGTTGTGACATGTTGTTACATATTTAGCCCCAAGGTATGGTCTGTCTCCTTCTCCTAGGACTAATCTCAATTTTGACAGATCATCCAATTCCTTGAAATCTGGGGTTGTTTGGCTTAGCTTGTTGAATAATATGTTTCTTGATGTGTTGAATTTTTCGCATTTTAGGAGGAAATGCATTTCTGTTTCAACCTCGCCAGCCAGACATTGATCGCATATTCTATTCTCTCTAGGCTGCCAGGATTTCTTGTATCTGCCTTTTTCAATTTCCAGTTGGTGGTCGCTTAGTCTGTACCTGGTGAGGGTCTGTCTCTGTTTTGTGTCTCTGATGGTCGTGAGGTAGTCTGCCAGTTTATATTCTCTTTTTAGGGCCCGGTAACATTCTAATCTGCTTTGGCTTTCGGTTATTTTGTTCCAATGTTCCAGGTAGGTTTCTTTGCATTTTTTAATGATTTGGTTCACTCGGATTGGTGTTTGGACGGCTGTGTTGGTCTGGGGCTGGTCAGGGTCCGGCTGAGTACTTAGTTTCAGTAGCAGCTGACTCAGGGGACTCTTTTCTGGGTTTAGCTCTTGGGTCTGAAAGGCTTTGAAATGAAGGGTGTCTGGGGAGCTAGATTTGAGGTGATTTAGGAAGTTTAGTGCTCGTTTTTGGATGTTTATTATCAGTGGGTATCTGCCTAGTTCGGCTCTGCATGCATTTGTTGGCGTTTTTCTTTGGGTGCGAAGGATGCTTCGGCAGAATTCTGCATGTAGGGCTTCTATTGTGTGTTTTTCCCATTTAGTGTAGCTTTGGTGATTTAGCGGGCCCCATACTTCACTACCGTACAGTGCAATGGGCAGGATTATGCTGTCAAAAATTTTGAGCCAGATTTTGATTGGGATTTGGATGTTGTACAATTTTCTTTTTATTGCATATAGGGCTCTTCGGGCTTTTTCTTTTAGTGCATTCACTGCTATGCTGAAGCTCCCTGATGCTGTAATAGTTAGACCAAGGTAGGTGTAGCTCATAGTGTGTCCTATAGTGGTATCACTGAGGGTAAACTGGTATTCGTTTTCCTGACATCTGGGTCTTTTCTGAAAAATCATGATGTTGGTTTTCTTTAGATTTACTGTTAGAGCCCAATTTTGGCAGTATTTGTCGAGTAGGTCTAGTTGTTGCTGTAATCCCTGTTCTGTGGGAGACAGCAGAACCAGGTCGTCCGCATAGAACAGGGACTTCACTTCTCCATCCAGGAGACGGAGACCTGGTGACTCGCTTTGCTCCAGCATGTCTGTTAATTCATTTATGTTTGGGGGGGTATCTGTCGGTTTTTGTGTTCCTGTGTGTGAGGACTGGGTAGCAGTAGTCTGGGCATGACTCGACTGAGGGCTGGTTGGAGCGGGGTTTGTGGCTTTCGGTGTCTCTCTGTCTCTCTGTCTCTCTCTGTCTCTCTCTGTCTCTCTCTGTCTCTCTCTTTCTCTCTCTTTCTCTCTCTGGCTCACTCTGTCTCACCGTCTCTCTCTGTCTCACTCTGTCTCACCATCTCTCTCTGTCTCACTCTGTCTCACCGTCTCTCTCTTTCCCACTCTGTCTCTCTCTGTCTCACCGTCTCACTCTGTCTCTCTCTCTGTCTCTCTCTGTCTCACTGTCTCACTCTGTCTCTCTCTCTGTCTCTCTCTGTCTCACCGTCTCTCTCTACCTCACCGTCTCACTCTGTCTCACTCTTTCTCACTCTGTCTCACTTTGTCTCTCTCTGTCTCACTGTCTCTCTCTGTCTCTCTGTCTCTCTGTCTCTCTGTCTCACCGTCTCACTCCGTCTCACTCTGTCTCACTCTGTCACTCTCTGTCTCACTCTGCCTCTCTCTGTCTCACTCTGTCTCACTCTGTCTCTCTCTGTCTCACTCTGTCTCTCTATCTCACATTGTCTTACTCTGTCTCTCTCTGTCTCACCATCTTCCTCTGTCTCACCGTCTCTCTCTGCCTCACTCTGTCTCACTCTGTCTCACTCTGTCTCTCTCTGTCTCTCTCTGCCTCACTCTGTCTCTCTCTCTCTCTCTCTGTCTCACTCTGTCTCACCGTCTCTCTCTGTCTCACCGTCTCTCTCTGGCTCATTCTGTCTCACCGTCTCTCTCTGTCTCACTCTGTCTCACCGTCTCTCTCTTTCCCACTCTGTCTCTCTCTGTCTCACCGTCTCACTCTGTCTCTCTCTCTGTCTCTCTCTGTCTCACTGTCTCACTCTGTCTCTCTCTGTCTTACCGTCTCTCTCTACCTCACTCTGTCTCACTCTGTCTCACTCTTTCTCACTCTGTCTCACTTTGTCTCTCTCTGTCTCACTGTCTCTCTCTGTCTCTCTGTCTCACCGTCTCACTCTGTCTCACTCTGTCTCACTCTGTCTCTCTCTGTCTCACTCTGTCTCTCTCTGTCTCACTCTGTCTCACCGTCTCACTCTGTCTCACCGTCTCTCTCTGTCTCACTCTGTTTCACCGCCTCTCTCTGTCTCACTCTGTCTCACTCTGTCTCTGTCTCACTCTGTCTCACTCTGTCTCACCATCTCTCTCTGTCTCACCATCTCTCTCTGTCTCACTCTGTCTCACCGTCTCTCTCTTTCCCACTCTGTCTCTCTCTGTCTCACCGTCTCACTCTGTCTCTCTCTCTGTCTCTCTCTGTCTCACTGTCTCACTCTGTCTCTCTCTGTCTTACCGTCTCTCTCTACCTCACCGTCTCACTCTGTCTCACTCTTTCTCACTCTGTCTCACTTTGTCTCTCTCTGTCTCACTGTCTCTCTCTGTCTCTCTGTCTCACTCTGTCTCACTCTGTCTCACTCTGTCTCACTCTGTCTCTCTCTGTCTCTCTCTGTCTCTCTCTGTCTCACTCTGTCTCTCTCTGTCTCACTCTGTCTCTCTCTGTCTCACTCTGTCTCACCGTCTCACTCTGTCTCACCGTCTCTCTCTGTCTCACTCTGTTTCACCGCCTCTCTCTGTCTCACTCTGTCTCACTCTGTCTCTGTCTCACTCTGTCTCACTCTGTCTCACCATCTCTCTCTGTCTCACCATCTCTCTCTGTCTCACTCTGTCTCCCCGTCTCTCTCTGTCTCTCTCTGTCTCACTCTGTCTCACTCTGTCTCACTCTGTCTCACCGCCTCTCTCTGTCTCACCGTCTCTCTCTGTCTCACTCTGTCTCACCGTCTCACTCTCTATCTCTGTCTCACTCTGTCACTCTCTGTCTCACTCTGTCACTCTCTGTCACTCTCTGTCTCTCTCTGTCTCACTCTGTCTCTCTCTGTCTCTCTCTGCCTCACTCTGTCTCTCTCTGTCTCTCCCTGTCTCTCTCTGTCTCACCGTCTCCCTCTGACTCACTCTGTCCCTCTCTGTCTCTGCCTCACTCTGTCTCTCTCTGTCTCTCTCTGTCTCTCTCTGCCTCACTCTGTCTCTCCCTGTCTCTCTCTGTCTTACCGTCTCTCTGTCTCTCTCTTTCTCTCTCTGTCTCACTCTGTCTCACCGTATCTCTCTGTCTCACTCTGTCTCACCGTCTCTCTCTGTTCCACTCTGTATCACTGTCTCACTCTGTCTCTCTCTGTCTCACCGTCTCACTCTGTCTCACTCTGTCTCACTCTGTCTCTCTCTGTCTCTCTCTGTCTCTCTCTGTCTCACTCTGTCTTACCGTCTCTCTGTCTCTCTCTTTCTCTCTCTGTCTCAATCTGTCTACCCGTATCTCTCTCTTCACTCTGTCTCACCATCTCTCTCTGTCCCACTCTGTATCACTGTCTCACTCTGTCTCTCTCTGTCTCACCGTCTCACTCTGTCTCACTCTGTCTCACCGTCTCTCACCATCTCACTCTGTCTCTCTCTCTGTCTCTGTCTCTCTCTGTCTCTCTCTCTCTCTCTCTCTCTGTCTCACCGTCTCTCTCTTCCTCACCATCTCACTGTGTCTCACTGTGTCTCACTGTGTCTCTCTCTGTCTCTCTCTGTCTCTCTCTGTCTCACTGTCTCTCTCTGTCTCACTGTCTCTCTCTGTCGCACCGTCTCACTCTATCTCACTCTATCTCACTCTATCTCACTCTATCTCACTCTGTCTCACTGTCTCTCTCTGTCGCACCGTCTCACTCTATCTCACGCTATCTCACTCTATCTCACTCTATCTCACTCTATCTCACTCTGTCTCTCTCTGTCTCACTGTCTCTCTCTGTCTCTCTGTCGCACCGTCTCACTCTATCTCGCTCTGTCTCTCTCTGTCTCACTCTCTCTGTCTCACTCTGTCTCTCTCTGTCTCACTCTGTCTCTCTCTGTCTACCTCTGTCTCACTCTCTCTCTCTGGCTCACTGTCATGGTTTGGGGATTGTGGTCGCGCTGTGGTCTGGGGGTGTCTGGGGACTATTTTGGCCAGAGTTTGGGAGGGATTGTGGTCAAGCTGTGGCCTGGGGTGGGGGGGGGGTTCAGTTGTCTGTATTGGCCGGGGTTTCAGGGGATTGTGGTCAAGCTGTGGTCTGGGGGGTCTATTATGGCCATGGTTTGGGGAGATTGTGGTCAGGCTGTGGTCTGGGGGTTTATTTTGGCCAGTGTTTGGGTGGATTATGGTCAGTCTGTGGTCTGTGGCCTATTTTGGCTAGGTTTGGGGAGAATGTGGTCAAGCTGTGGTCTGGGGTCTATTTTGGCCAGTGTTTCAAGATTGTGGTCAAGCTGTGGTCTGGGGTCTATTATGGCCAGTGTTTGGGAGGATTGTGGTCAAGCTGTGGTCTGGGGTCTATTATGGCCATGGTTTGGAGGTTGTGGTCAAGATGTGGTCTGGGGTCAATGTTGGCCAGTGTTTGGGGAGATTGTGTTCAACTGTGGTCTGGGGTCTATTTTGGCCAGTGTTTGGGGAGATTGTGGTCAAGCTGTGGTCTGGCGTCTATTTTGGCCAGTGTTTGAGTGGATTGTGGTCAAGCTGTGGTCTGGGGTCTATTATGGCCAATGTTTGGGGAGATTGTGGTCAAGCTGTTGTCTGGGGTCTATTTTGGCCCGTGTTTGGGGAGATTGTGGTCAAGCTGTGGTCTGGGGACTATTTTGGCCAGTGTTTGGGGAGATTGTAGTCAAGCTGTGGTCTGGGGTCTATTTTGCCCAGTGTTTGGGGAGATTGTGGTCAAGCTGTGGTCTGGGGTCTATTTTGGCCAGTATTTGTGGAGATTGTGGTCAAGCTGTGGTCTGGGGTCTATTTTGGTCAGTGTTTCGGGAGATTGTGGTCAAGCTGTGGTCTGGTGTCTATTTAGGTCAGTGTTTCGGGCGATTGTGGTCAAGCTGTGGTCTGGGGTCTATTTTGGTCAGTGTTTTGGGAGATTGTGGTCAAGCTGTGGTCTGCGGTCAATTTTGGCCAGTGTTTGGGTGGATTGTCGTCAAGCTGTGGTCTGGGGTTTATTTTGGCCAGTGTTTGGGGAGATTGTGGTCAAGCTGTGGTCTGGGGTCTATTATGGCCAGTGTTTGGGGATATTGTGGTCAAGCTGTGGTCTGGGGTCTATTTTGGCCAGTATTTGTGGAGATTGTGGTCAAGCTGTGGTCTGGGGTCTATTTTGGCCAGTGTCTGGGGAGATTGTGGTCAAGCTGTGGTCTGGGGTCAATTTTGGCCAGTGTTTCGGTGGATTGTCGTCAAGCTGTGGTCTGGGGTCTATTATGGCCAGTGGTTGGGGAGATTGTGGTCAAGCTGTGGTCTGGGGTCTATTTTGGCCAGTTTCTGGGGAGATTGTGGTCAAGCTGTGGTCTGGGGTCTATTATGGCCATGGTTTGGAGATTGTGATCAATCTGTGGTCTGGGGTGTATTATGGCCATGGTTCGGGGAGATTGTGGTCAAGCTGTGGTCTGGGGTCTATTTTGGCCAGTGTTTGGGGAGATTGTCGTCAAGCTGTGGTCTGGGGTTTTTTTTGGCGAGTGTTTGAGTGGATTGTGGTCAAGCTGTGGTCTGGGGTGTATTATGGCCATGGTTCGGGGAGATTGTGGTCAAGCTGTGGTCTGGGGTCTATTTTGGCCAGTGTTTGGGGAGATTGTGGTCAAGCTGTGGTCTGGGGTCTATTATGGCCAGTGTTTGGGGAGATTGTGGTCAAGCTGTTGTCTGGGGTCTATTTTGGCCCGTGTTTGGGGAGATTGTGGTCAAGCTGTGGTCTGGGGACTATTTTGGCCAGTGTTTGGGGAGATTGTAGTCAAGCTGTGGTCTGGGGTCTATTTTGGCCAGTGTTTGGGGAGATTGTGGTCAAGCTGTGGTCTGGGGACTATTTTGGCCAGTGTTTCGGGAGATTGTAGTCAAGCTGTGGTCTGGGGTCTATTTTGGCCAGCGTTTGGGGAGATTGTGGTCAAGCTGTGGTCTGGGGTCTATTATGGACATGGTTTGGAGATTGTGGTCAAGTTGTGGTCTGGGCTCTATTTTGGTCAGTTTTTCGGGAGATTGTGGTCAAGCTGTGGTCTGGGGTCTATTTTGGTCAGTGTTTCGGGCGATTGTGGTCAAGCTGTGGTCTGGGGTCTATTTTGGTCAGTGTTTCGGGAGATTGTGGTCAAGCTGTGGTCTGTGGTCTATTTTGGCCAGTGTTTGGGTGGATTGTCGTCAAGCTGTGGTCTGGGGTCTATTATGGCCAGTGGTTGGGGAGATTGTGGTCAAGCTGTGGTCTGGGGTCTATTTTGGCCAGTTTTTAGGGAGATTGTGGTCAAGCTGTGGTCTGGGGTCTATTATGGCCATGGTTCAGGGAGATTGTGGTCAAGCTGTGGTCTGGGATCTATTTTGGCCATAGCTTGGGGAGATTGTGGTCAAGCTGTGGTCTGGGGTCTATTTTGACCATGGTTTCAGAGGAGATTGTAGTCAAGGTTTGGTCTGGGATCTATATTGGCCATTGTTAGGGGAACTTGTTGTCAAACTGTGGTCTGGGGTCTATTTTGACCAGTGTTTGGGGAGATTGTGGCCAAGCTATGGTCTGGGGTCTATTTTGGCCAGTGTTTGTGGAGATTGTGGTCAAGCTGTGGCCTGGGGTTTATTTTGGCCAGTGTTTGGGGAGATTGTGGTCAAGCTGTGGTCTGGGGTCTATTTTGGCCAGTGTTTGGGGAGATTGTGGTCAAGTTGTGGTTTGGGGTCTATTTTGTCCTGTGTTTGGGGAGATTGTGGTCAAGCTGTGGTCTGGGGTCTCTTTTGGCCAATGTTTGGGGAGATTGTGGTCAGGCTGTGGTCAGGGGGCTATTTTGGCCAGTGTTTGTGGAGATAGTGGTCAAGCTGTGGTCTGGGGTCTATTTTGGCCACTGTTTGGGGAGATTGTGGTCAAGCTGTGGTCTGGGGTCTATTATGGCCATGGTTTGGAGATTGTGGTCAATCTGTTGTCTGGGGTCTATTTTGGCCAGCGTTTGGAGATTGTGGTCAAGCTGTGGTCTGGGGTCTATTATGGCCAGTGTTTGGGGGGATTTTGGTCAAGCGGTGGTCTGGGGTCTATTTTGGGCAGCATTTGGAGATTGTGGTCAAGCTGTGGTCTGGGGTCTATTATGGCCAGTGTTTGGGGGGATTGTGTTCAAGCGGTGGTCTGGTGTCTATTTTGGCCAGTGTTTGGGAGATTGTGTTCAAGCTTTGGTCTGGGGTCTACTTTGGCCACTGTTTGGGGAGATTGTGGTCAAGCTGTGGTCAGGGGTTTATTTTGGCCAGTGCTTTGGGAGATTGTGGTCAAGCTGTGGTCAGGAGTCTACTTTGGCCATGTTTATGGAGATTGTGGTCAAGCTGTTGTCTGGGCTCTATTTTGGCCAGTGTTTGAGGAGATTTTGGTCAAGCTGTGGTCTGTGGTCTATTTTGGCCAGTGTTTGGGGATTGTGGTCAAGCAGTGATCTGGGGTGTATTATGGCCAGTGTTTGGGGAGATTGTGGTCAAGCTGTGGTCTGGGTTCTATTTTCACCATGGTTTGACAGGAGATTGTGGTCAAGCTGTGGTCTGGGGTTTATTTTGGCCAGTGTTTGTGGAGATTGTGGTCAAGCTGTGGTCTGGGGTCTATTTTGGCCAGTGTTTGGGGAGATTGTTTTCAAGCTGTGGACTGGGGTCTATTTAGGCCAGTGTTTGTGGAGATTGTGGTCAAGCTGTGGTCTGGGGTCTATTTTGGCCAGTATTTGAGAGATTGTGGTCAAACTTGTGGGTTCAGGGGTCAGGGGCGGCTCCAGTCGCGGACGTTGGTCAACGCGCCGGGTTTGAATTGGCAGCAGTTGGCGGGGCTGGGGCCTGCGGGGGAGGGGGCGTTGCCTGGGACAGGGGGCGGGGCCTGGCTGGGAGTGGGCGGTGCCCAGGAACAGAGGGCCGGGCTTCTGATTTGCCGCAGGGGGCGGGGTTCTAGGGGAGTGGGGGCGTGGTCTGGGGGCTGAGGTGGGCGGGATCTGTCGCCACTGGGACGGGGCCTGTCGCCATGGGGCGGTGCCTGAGGGTGCGGCCTGTTTGTGATTGGCCGGCGCCATCCGGTCCGCTCCTGCCCAGCTCTCAAAATTTCCCAAACATTTTTTTGTCGCCCCCCCACCCCGCTCCTCTCAACTTTTCGTTTCAGCTTCTTTCCTGGAACCCCATGCAGGCGGCGGGCAGCCTCCTGATTCGCCTCCTCCTCCTGTTGGCCGGTGAGAGCCAGGGGGGCGGAGTCTGATGGAGAGGGGCGGAGTCTGATGGAGAGGGGCGGAGTCTGAGGGACAGGGGCAGAGTCTGAGGGCGAGAGGCGGTGTCTGAGGGAGAGAAGCAGGGTCTGAGGGAGAGGGGTAGTGTCTGAGGGATGGGGGCGGGGTCTGAGGGATGGGGGCATGGTCTGAGGGAGAGGGGCGGAGTCTGAGGGAGAGGGGCAGGGTGTGAGGGAGAGAGGCGGGGTCAGAGTGAGGGAGCGGGATCTGAGGGGACGAAGTGGGGTCTGAAGGGGAGGGGTGGTGTCTTAGGGTGAGGGGTGGTGTCTGAGGGTGAGGGGCGGAGTCTGAGGGTGAAGGGCAGAGTGAGAGAGAGGGGCGGAGTCTGAGGTTGAGGGGCAGAATCTGAGGGAGAGGGGCGGGGTTAGAGGGTGATGGGCGGAGCGTCACTCTCTCTCTGTCTCTCTCTCTGTCTCTCTCTGTCTCTCACTGTCTCACCGTCTCTGTCTCACTCTGTCTCACTCTGTTTCTCACCGTCTCACTCTGTCTCACCATCTCTTTCTCACTGTCTCTCTCTGTCTCTCCCTCCCACTCTGTCTCACTCTGTCTCACTCTGTCTCTCTCTGTCTCACTCTGTCTCACCGTTTCACTCTGTCTCTCTCTGTCTCTCTCTGTCTCTCTCTGTTTCACTCTGTCTCACTCTGTCTCTCTCTGTCTCACTGTGTCTCACTCTCTGTCTCACTCTGTCACTCTCTGCCTCACTCTTTTTCTCTCTGCTCTCTCTATCTCACTCTGTCTCACCGTCTCTCTGTCTCTCTCTGTCTCACCGTCTCTCTCTCACTCTGTCCCACCGTCTCTCTCTGTCTCTCTCTGTCTCTCTCTGTCTCACTCTGTCAATTTCAATTCAATTCAATTCAATTCAAATCGCTTTATTGGCATGACAAGTTACATCTTATGTTGCCAAAGCATCGGAAAACATTCATGTTTGTTCACAAAAATACAGATCTATCCATACAGTGTATAAACAGATATATCCCTGAGTGTATAAATATACTTTCATATAATTTATATATACTCTTATCTTATCTTTAGTGGTTGTCCCTCTGTTTATGGCAAGCTGTAACATAGTGTGCCGCTAGTGTTACGCAACTTCTCTCTTCCCCTAGTAGGTATGGGAGTTTTTGGTCGTCATTCAATTTTCTGAATTCCGGGCATATTTTTGTAAATTTTGGGTAGAAATTCTCCCTTATGCCCTGATATTTACTACAAGCTGTGAGGAAGTGCATCTCTGTCTCCACCATTCCCTGACTGCAGTGAGAGCATATCCTGTCCTCTCTTGGTAGCCGGGTCTGCCTGTGTCTACCTTTTTCGATCGCCAGGCTATGTTCACTAAGTCTGTACATTGTCAGGATTTTTCTCAGTTTGCTGTCCTTTACCATGGTCAGGTAATCAGCTACGTTGTATTGTCTGTTTAGGGCCAAGTAGCAATTGAGTTTGCTTTGGGTTTTTGTTGTTTCTGCCCAATATGTCAGATATTTTTCCTTTTGCTTAGCGATGATTGTGTTGGGTCGAATTCTTTGTGTTACGCTGTCACTGTCCTGGGGCTGGTTATTGTTAGTAGTGTTAGTAGTTACTTCAGAGTCCCAGGACTAGTTGACTGAGGGTATTCTTCTTTATGGTCAGCTCTTGGCATTTCAGGGCGTCGTAGTGATAGCATTGGGGGTTGCTCATTTGTAGGTGATTCCAAAATTTGGTGGCTCTTTTTTGGATAGTGATTATTAATGGATATTGGCCTAGTTCCGCCCTGCATGCATTGTTTACTGTTTTCCTTTGAGTCCGGAGGATACTTTTACAGAATTCTGCATGTAGGATCTCAATTGGGTGTTTGTTCCATTTTGCAAATTCTTGTTGTGTTAGCGGTCCCCATACCTCACTGCCATAGAGTGCAATTAGTTCAATTACTGATTTGAAAATTTTTAGCCAAATGCTAATTGGGATTTCTATTTGGATTGATTTTTTAATGGCATAGAAAGCCCTTCTTGCTTCCTCTTTCAGTTCATTCACAGCCAGTTTGAAGTTTCCCGTAGAACTGATTTTTAAGCCCAAGTATGTGTAGTTAGTGGTTTGTTCAATTTTGCTTGTTCCTAGTGTGAAATTTATTTTGGGTCCCTGATGTCTGGATCTTTGCTGGAACACAAGGACTTTGGTTTTTTGGGGATTTATTGTCAGGGCCCAAGTCTGGCAGTATGACTCCAGCAGATCCAGGTTCTGCTGTAGACCCTCCTTAGTTGGTGACAGAAGAACCAGGTCGTCTGCATAGAGGAGGAATTTAACCTTGGATTCATATAGGGTGAGGCCGGGTGCTGTAGATTGTTCAAGTAGTTTTGCCAATTCATTTATGTAATCACACCGTCTCTCTCTGTCTCACTCTGTCTCACCGTCTCACTCTATCTTATTCTATCTTACTCTGTCTCTCTCTGTCTCTCTCTGTCTCTCTCTCTCTCTCTCTCTCTCTCTGTCTCACTCTGTCTCTCTCTGTCTCACTGTCTCTCTCTGTCTCACTGTCTCTCTCTGTCTCACTCTGTCTCACCTTGCCTCACCTTGCCTCACCGTCTCACTCTGTCTCACTCTTTCTCTCTCTGTCTCACTGTCTCTCTCTGTCTCACTCTGTCTCACCGTCTCACTCTGTCTGTCTCTGTCTCTCTCTGTCTCACTCTGTCTCACCGTCTCACTCTGACTCACCGTCTCTCTCTGTCTCTCTCTGTCTCACTCTGTCTCACCGTCTCTCTCTGTCTCACCATCTCACTCTGTCTCACTGTCTCACTCTGTCTCACCGTCTCTCTTTCTCTCTGTGTCTCACTCTGTCTCACTGTCTCTCACTGTCTCTCTCTGTCTCACTCTCTCACCGTCTCTCTCTGTCTCACTCTGTCTCACCGTCTCTCTCTGTCTCACCGTCTGTCTCACTCTGTCTCACTCTGTCTCACCATCTCACTCTCTCTCTCTGTCTCACTCTGTCTCACTCTGTCACTCTCTGTCACTCTCTGTCACTCTCTGTCTCACTCTGTCTCTCTCTGTCTCTCTCTGCCTCATTCTGTCACTCTGTCTCACTCTGTCTCTCTCTGTCTCTCTCTGTCTCTCTCTGTCTCTCTCTGTCTCACTCTGTCTCACTCTGTCTCTCTCTGTCTCATTCTGTCTCACCATCTCTCTCATTCTCTCTCTCTCTGTCTCACTCTGTCTCACCGTCTCTCTCTGTCTCACCGTCTCTCTCTGTCTCACTCTGTCTCACCATCTCTCTCAGTCTCACTCTGTCTCACTCTGTCTCACTCTGTCTCACTCTGTCTCTCTCTGTCTCATTCTGTCTCACCGTCTCTCTCATTCTCTCTCTCTCACCGTCTCTCTCTGTCTCACCGTCTCTCTCTGTCTCACCATCTCTCTCTGTCTCACTCTGTCTCACCATCTCACTCTGTCTCACTCTGTCTCACTCTGTCCCTCTCTGTCTCTCTCTGTCTCACTCTGTCTCACTCTGTCTCTCTCTGTCTCTCTCTGTCTCATTCTGTCTCACCGTCTCTCTCATTCTCTCTCTCTCTCTCTCTCTGTCTCACTCTGTCTCACCGTCTCTCTCTGTCTCAACATCTCTCTCTGTCTCACTCTGTCTCACCGTCTCTATCTGTCTCACCGTCTCTCTGTCCCACTCTGTCTCACCATCTCTCACCATCTCTCTCTGTCTCTCTCTGTCTCACTCTGTCTCACTCTGTCTCACTCTGTCTCACCGTCTCACTCTGTCACTCTCTCTCTCTGTCTCACTCTGTCTCACTCTGTCTCACCGTCTCACTCTCTCTCTCCGTCTCTCTCTGTCTCTCTCTGTCTCACTGTCTCTCTCTGTCTCTCTCTGTCTCACCGTCTCTCTCTCTCTCTCTCTCTCTGTCTCACTATCTCTCTCTGTCTCACCATCTCTCTCTGTCTCACTCTGTCTCACCGTCTCTATCTGTCTCACCGTCTCTCTCTGTCTCACTCTGTCTCACTCTGTCTCACCATCTCTCACTGTCTCTCTCTGTCTCTCTCTGTCTCTCTCTGTCTCACCGTCTCTGTCTCACCGTCTCACTCTGTCTCACTGTCTCACTGTCTCACTCTGTCTCACTCTGTCTCACCGTCTCTCACCGTCTGACTCTGTCTCTCTGTCTCTCTCTGTCTCACTGTCTCACTCTGTCTCACTGTCTCACTCTGTCTCTCTCTCTGTCTCTCTCTGTCTCTCACTGTCTCTCACTGTCTCTCACTGTCTCTCTCTGTCTCTCTCTGTCTCTCTCTGTCTCTCTCTGTCTCACCATCTCTGTCTCACCGTCTCACTCTCTCTCACTCTCTCTCACTGTCTCTCACTCTCTCTCACTGTCTCTCACTGTCTCTCACTCTCTCTCACTGTCTCTCACTGTCTCTCACTGTCTCTCACTGTCTCTCTCTGTCTCTCTCTGTCTCTCTCTGTCTCTCTCTGTCTCACCATCTCTGTCTCACCGTCTCACTCTCTCTCACTCTCTCTCACTCTCTCTCACTGTCTCTCACTCTCTCTCACTGTCTCTCACTGTCTCTCACTGTCTCTCTCTGTCTCTCTCTGTCTCTCTCTGTCTCTCTCTGTCTCACCGTCTCTCTCTGTCTCTCTCTGTCTCACTCTGTCTCACCATCTCACTCTGCCTCTCTCTGTCTCACCGTCTCTCTCTGTCTCACTCTGTCTCACCATCTCTCACCGTCTCTCACCGTCTCTCTCTGTCTCTCTCTGTCTCTCACTGTCTCTCACTGTCTCTCACTGTCTCTCTCTGTCTCTCTCTGTCTCGCTCTGTCTCGCTCTGTCTCTCTCTGTCTCTCTCTGTCTCGCTCTGTCTCACTCTGTCTCACCGTCTCTCTCTGTCTCTCTCTGTCTCACTCTGTCTCACCGTCTCTCTCTGTCTCTCTCTGTCTCACTCTGTCTCACCGTCTCTCTCTGTCTCTCTCTGTCTCACTCTGTCTCACTCTGTCTCACCGTCTCTCTCTGTCTCTCTCTGTCTCACTCTGTCTCACCATTTCTCTCTGTCTCACTCTGTCTCACCGTCTCTATCTATCTCACCGTCTCTCTCTGTCTCACTCTGTCTCACCATCTCTCACCATCTCTCACCGTCTCTCTCTGTCTCTCTCTCTGTCTCTCTCTGTCTCTCTCTGTCTCTCTCTGTCTCTCTCCATCTCACTGTCTCTCTCTGTCTCACTGTCTCTGTCTCACCCTCTCACTCTGTCTCACTGTCTCACTCTGTCGCTCTCTGTCTCACGGTGTCTCACCATCTCTCTCTGTCTCACCGCCTCTCTCTGTCCCACTCTGTCTCACCATCTCACTCTGTCTCTCTCTGTCTCACTGTCTCACTGTCTCACTCTGTCTCACTCTGTCTCACCGTCTCTCACCGTCTCACTCTGTCTCTCTCTCTGTCTCTCTCTGTCTCACTGTCTCACTCTGTCTCACCGTCTCTCACCGTCTCACTCTGTCTCTCTCTCTGTCTCTCTCTGTCTCTCTCTGTCTCACCATCTCTGTCTCACCGTCTCACTCTGTCTCATTCTGTCTCTCTCTGTCTCTCTTTGTCTCACTCTGTCTCTCTGTCGCACTCTCTCTCTCTGTCTCACCGTCTCACTCTATCTTACTCTGTCGCTCTCTGTCTCACTCTGTCTCACTCTGTCTCTCTCTCTCTCTCTCTCACTCTCTCTTTCTCACCGTCATGTTTTGGGGATTGTGGTCAAGCTGTGGTCTGGGGGGGGTTCAGGGGTCTATTTTAGCCAGTGTTTCAGGGGATTGTTGTCAAGCTGTGGTCTGGGGGGTCTATTATGGCCATGGTTTGGGGAGATTGTGGTCAGGCTGTGGTCTGGGGGTCTATTTTGGCCAATATTTGGGTGGATTATGATCAATCTGTGGTCTATTTTGGCCAGGTTTGGGGAGAATGTGGTCAAGCTGTGGTCTGGGGTCTATTTTGGCCAGTGTTTCAGGATTGTGGTCAAGCTGTGGTCTGGGGTCTATTTTGGCCAGTGTTTGGGGAGAATGTTGTCAAGCTGTGGTCTGGGCTCTATTATGCCCAGTGTTTGGGGAGGATTGTGGTCAAGATATGGTCTGGGGCCTATGTTGGCCAGTGTTTGGGGTGATTGTGGTCTGGGGTCTATTTTGGCCAGTGTTTGGGGAGTTTATGGTCAAGCTGTGGACTGCGGTCTATTTTGGCCAGTGTTTGGGGAGATTGTTGTCAAGCTGTGGTCTGGGGTCTATTTTGGCCAGTATTTCGGGAGATTGTGGTCAAGCTGTGGTCTGGGGTCTATTTTGGCCAGTGTTTGGGGAGTTTGTGGTCAAGCTGTGGTCTGGGGTCTATTTTGGCCAGTGTTTGGGTGGATTGTGATCAAGCTGTGGTCTGGGGTCTATTAAGGCAGTGTTTGGGGAGATTGTGGTCAAGCTGTGGTCTGGGGTCTATTTTGGCCAGTTTTTTGGGAGATTGTGGTCAAGCTATGATCTGGGGACTATTTTGGCCAGTGTTTGGGGAGATTGTGGTCAAGCTGTGGTCTGGGGTCTATTTTGGCCAGTGTTTGGGAGATTGTGGTCAAGCTGTGGGCTGGGGTTTATTTTGGCCAGTGTTTGGGAGATTGTGGTCAAGCTGTGGGCTGGGGTTTATTTTGGCCAGTGTTTGGGGAGTTTATGGTCAAGCTTTATTCTGTGGTCTATTTTGGCCAGTGTTTGGGGAGATTGTGGTCAAGCTGTGGTCTGGGGTCTATTTTGGCCAGTGTTTGGAGGCTGTGGTCAAGCTGTGGTCTGGGGTCTATTTTGGCCCGTGTTTGGGGAGATTGTGGTCAAGCAGTGGTCTGGGGACTATTTTGGCCAGTGTTTGGGGAGATTGTCGTCAAGCTGTGGTCTGGGGACTATTTTGGCCAGTGTTAGGGGAGATTGTGGTCAAGCTGTGGTCTATTATGGACATGGTTTGGAGATTGTGGTCAAGTTGTGGTCTGGGGTCTTTTTTGGTCAGTTTTTCGGGAGATTGTGGTCAAGCTGTGGTCTGGGGTCTATTTTGGCCAGTGTTTGGGGAGATTGTCGTCATGCTCTGGTCTGGGGTCTATTTTGGCCAGTGTTTGGGTGGATTGTGGTCAAGCTGTGGTCTGGGGTCCATTATGGCCAGTGTTTGGGGAGATTGTGGTCAAGCTGTGGTCTGGGGTCTATTTTGGCCAGTGTTTGGGGAGATTGTGGTCAAGCTGTGGTCTGAGGTCTATTATGGCCATGGTTTGAGGAGATTATGGTCAAGCTGTGGTCTGGGGTCTATTTTGGCCAGTGTTTGGGGTGATTGTGGTCTAGCTATGATCTGGGGTCTATTTTGGCCAGTGTTTGGGGAGATTGTGGTCAAGCTGTGGTCTGGGGTTTATTATGGCCATGGTTTGGAGATTGCAGTCAAGATGTGGTCTGGGGTCTATTTTGGTCAGTGTTTGGGGAGATTGTCATCAAGCTGTGGTCTGGGGTCTATTTTGGCCAGTGTTTGAGTGGATTGTGGTCAAGCTGTTGTCTGGGGTCTATTTTGGCCAGTGTTTGGGGAGATTGTCATCAAGCTGTGGTCTGGGGTCTATTTTGGCCAGTGTTTGAGTGGATTGTGGTCAAGCTGTGGTCTGGGGTCTATTATGGCCAGTGTTTGGGGAGATTGTGGTCAAGATGTTGTCTGGGGTCTATTTTGGCCCGTGTTTGGGGAGATTGTGGTCAAGCTGTGGTCTGGGGACTATTTTGGCCAGTGTTTGGGGAGATTGTAGTCAAGCTGTGGTCTGGGGTCTATTTTGGCCAGTGTTTGGAGAGATTGTGGTCAAGTTGTGGTCTGGGGTCTATTTTGGTCAGTGTTTCGGGAGATTGTGGTCAAGCTGTGGTCTGGGGTCTATTATGGCCAGTGTTTGGGGAGATTGTGGTCAAGCTGTGGTCTAGGATCTATTTTGGCCAGTGTTTGGGGAGATTGTGATCAAGCTGTGGTCTATGGTCTATTATGGCCATGGTTTGGGGAGATTGTGGTCAAGCTGTGGTCTGGAGTCTATTTTGGCCAGTGTTTGGGGAGATGGTGGTCAAGCTGTGGTCTGGGGTCTATTATGGCCATGGTTTGGAGATTGTGGTCAAGATGTGGTCTGGAGTCTATTTTGGTCAGTGTTTGGGGAGATTGTGGTCAAGCTGTGGTCTGCGGTCTATTTTGGCGAGTGTTTGGGGAGATTGTCATCAAGCTGTGGTCTGGGGTTTATTTTGGCCAGTGTTTGAGTGAATTGTGGTCAAGCTGTGGTCTGGGGTCTATTTTGGCCAGTGTTTGGGGAGATTGAGGTTAAGCTGTGGTCTGGGGTCAATTTTGGCCAGTGTTTGGGTGGATTGTCGTCAAGCTGTGGTCTGGGGTCTATTATGGCCATGGTTTGGAGATTGTGATCAATCTGTGGTCTGGCGTCTATTATGGCCATGGTTTGGGAGATTGTGGTCAAGCTGTGGTCTGGGGTCTATTTTGGCCATAGTTTGGGGAGATTGTGGTCAAGCTGTGGTCTGGGGTCTATTTTTGGCCAGTGTTTGGGGAGATTGTGGTCAAGTTGTGGTCTGGGGTCTATTTTGTCCTGTGTTTGGGGAGATTGTCGTCAAGCTGTGGTCTGGGGTCTCTTTTGGCCAATGTTTGGGGAGATTGTGGTCAGGCTGTGGTCTGGGATCTATTTTGGCCAGTGTTTGGGGAGATTGTGGTCAAGCTGTGGTCAGGGGTCTATTTTGGCCAATGTTTGGGGAGATTGTGGTCAAGCTGTGGTCTGGGGTCTATTATGGCCATGGTTTGGAGATTGTGGTCAATCTGTGGTCTGGGGTCTATTTTGCCAGCGTTTGGAGATTGTGGTCAAGCTGTGGTCTGGGGTCTATTATGGCCAGTGTTTGGGGGGATTGTGGTCAAGCGGTGGTCTGGGGTATATTTTGGCCAGCATTTGGAGATTGTGGTCAAGCTTTGTTGTGCGATCTACTTTGGACAGTGTTTGGGGAGATTGTGGTCAAGCTATGGTCTGGGTTCTATTTTGGCCATGGTTTGAGGGGAGATTGTGGTCAAGCTGTGGTCTGGTGTCTATTTTGGCCAGTGTTTGGGGAGATTGTGGTCAAGCTGTGGTCTGGGGTCTATTTTGGCAAGTGTTTGGGGAGATTGTTGTCAAGCTGTGGACTGGGGTCTATTTTGGCCAGTGTTTGAGAGATTGTTGTATTGATTTCTTTGTGGGTTCAATGACGAGACATTTATGAAAGAGAATGTCTTTTAATCTAAAGTCTGTTCAACTCTTTTTAACAGCATTACAGGAGACACCATGCTAGTGATCCATCTAAAAGCGAAACTAAAACTAAACTGCTTGTCTCTGTCACATGCCCTCTGCTGGTCAGGCATAAGTAATCAATCAGGCAACTATGCTGGTAAGGCATCATAATCAAACTGGCAAATAATATCACTATTTGCTGATATCATTACATCTCCCTTTCTTAAAACAAAAGTATTTTACTTTTAACTAACAACATGTTTTCTTTGTATTAATCTGCATTTTATCTGTAACACTTAATGAACTTACATTCACATTATCATTATCAAGGTTTTATAACCTTGCTTTGTGTGTTCACATGAAATATGTAAATACACTAGAACTTGAAGAAAGAATAAGATAACATTACTTCCTTCTATAACAATAGTCCTTAAATTTGCTCAATGAGTCTCACAGGAGGGTCCACGTCTCTTGCGGATTTTCTGATTGATTGTCCTTGAATCTGAGTTGTTGCCTCAGATGATGTGTTCTCAGCTGTGTGATCAGGTTGTTCAACAGTATCAGTCTTTTGACCTGCTGTGTGATCAGGTTGTTCAACAGTATCAGTCTTTTGACTTGCTGTGGCTGGTCCCATGAGAAGTTCTCGACGATTTCTTCTCAGAACAGCACCCTCATCCATCTGAATGGTGTATGATCTTGGTTGAACTTCACTCAGGACAGTTCCCTTCTGAGTCCATATGTTTGTTTTGTCTTTGAACCTTACTTGGTCACCAGTGTGGAGTTCAGGTAGGTTTTGTGTTCCTCTGTCATAGTAGTACTTTTGCTTTTCTTTCTGTTGTTCTTTGAACTTCCTCACTTTCTCCCCCTCTTTTGTTTTCAGGAGGTTCTCCGGGATGGGTAGGTTTGACCTTAGCAGACGTCCCATAAGGAGTTGGGCTGGTGACATACCACACTCGAGCGGCGTTGTGCGGTATACAAGCATGCTCTGGTAGAAGTCAGTTCCACTGTCTTTTGCCTTGTACATCAGTCTTTTCACTGTCTGGACCGATTTTTCCACTAGTCCATTGGACTGTGGAAAGTGAGGACTTGACGTTGTGTGGACAAAGTCCCACTCTTTGGCAAAGTGTCGGAAACTTGCATTGTAAAACTGGGGTCCGTTGTCTGTGAAGACCTCGCTTGCCACGCCATGTCTGGAGAATATGGCTTTCATACATGTTATCACAGCATCTGCAGTGGTGGTGTACAGTCTACAAACCTCTGGATACAGGGAGTAATAGTCTGTGACTACAAGATAGTCCTTCCCTTGACATACGAATAGGTCAGCGCCTACCTTCTGGTAAGGTCTGTCTGGCGCTGGGTGTGGCTTTAGTGGTTCTACCGGATTGCTTGCTCAATATTTCAGGCATATTGTGCAGTTTGACAGCTCATTTGTCACATCTTGGTTGATTCGTGGCCAGTACATCACCTCTCGTGCTCTTTTCTTACACTTTTCGATTCCCAGATGTCCTCCATGGATCCTTTTTAGCATCTCTTTTCTCAGACTCTTTGGGATAACTATTTTACTTCCTTTGTAGATGATGTCTTCGACCAATGATAGCTCTGCCCTGCAGTTCCAGTACTCTGCCATGTCAGGTGAGCAGTCTTGCTTCATGTTGGGCCATCCATCCAAGATGCTTTTCCTCAGTCGTCTCATTGTTTCATCTTTGTTTGTCTCAGTCTTTATGAGCTCCATTTTTGCATCTGCTATGGGCAGTGCACTTGTGATCATGTCCACGTAGGCGTTCACTTTTTCACCCATTTTGGTGTTTGCGGGCTCACTTGGGTCAACAGCTCTGGACAACGTGTCTGCTGCATACATCAGCTTACCCGGTGTGTACGCAACATTCAGTGTATAGCGTTGCAGCCTGATCATCATTCTTTGTATTCTAAGCGGACAGCTATTTAGTGGCTTTTGGAACAATGCAATCAAGGGCTTATGGTCAGTCTCTACACCGATTGCTTGTCCTGCCACAAACTGGTGAAATCTTTCACAGGCGTATGTGATGCTGAGCAGCTCCTTTTCCATTTGAGCATATCGCGTCTCCGCGTCTGTCATTGAGCGCGATGCATATGCAATAGGTTGCCAGTAGTCATATTTTTGCAGAAGAACGGCACCGAGCCCACTCTGTGATGCATCTGATGATATCTTGATGAGTCCCGCTGGGTCATAAAACCTCAGAACTGGTTCCTCTGTGAGCAGTTTCTTTAGGTCGCTCCATGACTTCTCATGCTCATGATTCCATTCCCATTCTATGATCTTTTCAGTTAGTCGTCTCAGTGGCGCCATCTTTTCTGAGAGATTGGATATGAATTTACCCATGTAATTGATTATTCCATTAAACATCTGCACGTCCTTTTTGCATTGTGGCTTTGGCATATTCTCAATGGCGGACACATTTCTGGGATCTGGTCTGATGCCCTCACTGCTAAGGATATCTCCCACGAATGTCAGTTCTGTCACCCTGAGCTGGCATTTCTCTCTATTCAGCTTCAGGTTTGTTTTCCTTGTTGCTTCCAGCACTTTTTTCAGTCTCTCATCATGCTCAGTTCTCGTGGTTCCCCATACTATGATGTCATCCATTGATGTATCAACTCCCTCCAGGTGCTCATAGATCATATGGATAGTTTTGTGATACACTTCAGGAGCTGAGGCAATGCCAAATGGTAACCTTAGGAATCTGTATCTGCCAAATGGACTGTTGAACGTGCACAGTCTTGAACTTGCTTCGTCCAGTTTCATCTGCCAAAATCCTGATGATGCATCTAACTTGCTGAAATACTTTGCATTTGCAAACTATGACATGATTTCCTCACGTGTAGGAAGCTTGAAGTGCTCTCTCTTTATTGCTCTGTTTAGATCTCTTGGATGCAGGCAAATTCTGAGCTTTCCATTCTTTTTGTCCACAATGACGAGGGTACTCACCCACTCAGTTGGCTCATCTATCTTCTGAATCACATTCAGGCTTTCCATCCTGTCCAACTCTGCCTTCAGTTGCTTTTGAAGAGCAAACGGAACTTTTCTGCATGGATATATGACCGTTGGCATACTTTTATCTACTCTGATCGTGTGTTCCCCTGGCAGGCAGCCTAGACCCTTAAATAGGTCGTTGTACTCTTTCATGAGTTCATCATAGACTGTCTCTCCTTCGCTTTCCACAACGAGGACTCTCTTTACCAGGTTCAGTCTCTCACAGACTTTTAAACCTAGTATGGCCTGCACATCCATTCGCACCACGATTAATGCTAGCGTGTGCTCTCTGTCCTTGTTTGTTACTTTGACAATGCATCTTCCTTTCACCGGTATATCAGTACCTGAGTATCCTGTCACTTTCACTTTTATTCCATGTATCTTTGGTCTTGGTCTAATTTTCTTAAAATCAGTCTCTGATATCACATTAACTTGTGCTCCAGTATCCAATTTAAATGGAATATGTATGTCATTCACTTTTAGTGTCAACATCCAGTCTCTTTTTTCTTCTTTGTTTTCAGACACAACATCTACATAGAACTCCTCTATCTCGCTTTCATCTACTGCA
This sequence comes from Somniosus microcephalus, assembly GCF_052327205.1. Classification (NCBI taxonomy): domain Eukaryota; kingdom Metazoa; phylum Chordata; class Chondrichthyes; order Squaliformes; family Somniosidae; genus Somniosus; species Somniosus microcephalus. The sequence goes on from NC_140998.1 coordinate 185,309,414, forward strand.
TGGACCTTGCTTTGTTGCGCTTGGTTCTTACAGCAACGGGCATAATGGTTGTTTTTGTTGCAACTATTGCATGTTTTACCATATGCTGGACACTTTCTTGGTGGATGCTGTGTACCGCATTGACTACATGACTTTTGATTGTCCCTTTCATTTTCGTTCGCTGGCCATGCCTCTTTTTTCACATTGGCGCTCTTTTTGTTAAACGGTTTGTGTCCGTTCATTCTCACTGCACACACGTTGCAGCTATTGTCACTGAACAGCTCCTTTGCCTGCGACTTCACAGTCTCTGTAGCCCTACACAGTGCTATGGCTTTTCCCAAGTCTAGATCTTGCTCTCTTAGCAGTCTTTCCTTTAAACCATTATCTGGAATACCACACACCAGTCTGTCTTTTATCAGCGAGTCTGTCAGTCCCCCAAATTCACATGTTTTGCTTCGGTTTCTCAGTTCAGTCACATACTGATCAATAGACTCACCCGTTTTCTGTACACATGTGAAAAATCTGTGCCTCTCAAATGTCACATTACATTTAGGTATGCAGTAGGCCTCAAACTGTTCCGTTATTTTATCTAGCTTCATATTGTCTCCATCAGCAGCGAATGTGAAGTTATTATACACCTCCAGCGCTTCATCACCCACGACATGTAAGAACACTGACGATTTCTTTTTATCGCTTTTCTCGTCAGCTCCGATTGCCGCTAAATACAACCCCACGCGTTGTTTGAATCTCCTCCAATTTTCAGCCACATTACCTGTCAACTGAAGCTTCGCCGGTGGGTGTAATCCTTCCATTTTTTCACTTCGTTCGCTATTCTCCAATGGTAAGTAACGATGTTCTCTTTTGGCTTGCTAATATGTGGAGAGCTGATTTAACTTCAGATTTTTCCTCTTCATCTCTTTCAATCACTTCTGACACCATGTATCGATTTGTATGTGGGTTCAATGATGAGACATTCATGAAAGAGAATGACTTTTTAATCTAAAGTCTGTTCAACTCTGTTAACAGCATTTACAGGAGACACCATCTTAGAGATCCCTCTAAAGCGAAACCAAAACTAAACTGCTAGTCTCTGTCACATGCCCTCTGCTGGTCAGGCATAAGTAATCAATCAGGCAACTATGCTGGTAAGGCATCATAACCAAACAGGCAAATACCATCACTATTTGCTGATATCATTACAATTGTGGTCAAACTTGTGGGTTCAGGGGTCAGGGGCGGCTCCAGCCGCGGACGTTGGTCTGCACGCCGGGTTTGAATTGGCAGCGGTTGGCGGGGCTGTTGCCTGCGGGGGAGGGGGCATTGCCTGGGACAGGGGGCGGGGCCTGCCTGGGAGTGGGCGGTGCCCGGGAACAGAGGGCCGGGCTTCTGATTGGCCGCAGGGGGCGGGGTTCTCGGGGAGAGGGGGCGTGGTCTGGGGGCTGAGGTGGGCGGGATCTGTCGCCAGGGTACGGGGCCTGTCACCATGGGGCAGTGCCTGAGGGTGCGGCCTGTTTGTGATTGGCTGGCGCCATCCGGTCCGGTCCTGCCCAGCTCTCAAAATTTCCCAAACTTTTTTCGTCACCCCCCCACCCCGCTCCTCGAAACTTTTCTTTTCAGCGTCTTTCCTGGACCCCCATGCAGGCGGCGGGCGGCCTCCTGATTCGCCGCCTCCTCCTGTGGGCCGGTGAGAGCCAGGGGGGCGGAGTCTGATGGAGAGGGGCGGAGTCTGACGGAGAGGGGCGGAGTCTGACGGAGAGGGGCGGAGTCTGAGGGAGAGGGGCGGAGTCTGAGGGAGAGGGGCGGAGTCTGAGGGAGAGGGGCAGAGCCTGAGGGAAAGGGGCAGAGTCTGAGGGAGAGAGGCAGTTTCTGATGGAGAGGGGCAGGGTCTGAGGGGGAGGGGCGGTGTCTGAGGGGGAGGGGCGGAGTCTGAGGGGGAGGGGCGGAATCCGAGGGAGATGGGCGGAGTCTGAGGGAGAGGGGCGGGGTCTGAGGGAGGGGGCGGAGTCTGTGGGAGAGTGGTCGCAGTCTGAGGGTGAGGAGCGGAGTCTGAGGGAGAGGGGCAGAGACTGAGGGAGGGGCGGTGTATTAGGGAGAGGGGCATTGTCCGAGGGAGAGGGGCGGGGTCTGAGGGTGAGGGGCGGGGTCCAAGGGTGAGGGGCGGGGTCCGAGGGTGATGGGCGGGGTCCGAGTGAGAGGGGCGGGGTCTAAGGGTGAGAGGCGGTATCTGAGGGAGAGAAGCGGGGTCTGAGGGAGAGGGGCAGAGTCTGAGGGATGGGGGCGGGGTCTGAGGGATGGGGCAGGGACTGAGGTAGAGGGGCGGAGTCTGAGGGAGAGGGGCAGGGTGTGAGGGAGTGGGGCGGGGTCTGAGAGTGAGGGGGCGGGGTCTGAGGGGGCAGGGCGGGGTCTGAGGGGGAGGGGTGGTGTCTTAGGGTGAGGGGCGGTGTCTGAGGGTGAGGGCTGGAGTCTGAGGGTGAACGGCAGAGTCTGAGAGAGAGGGGCAGAGTTTGAGGGCGAGGGGCGGAGTCTGACGGAGAGGGGCGGGGTTAGAGGGCGATGGGCGGAGCGTCACTCTCTCTCTGTCTCTCTCTCTGTCTCTCTCTGTCTCTGTCACAATCTGTCTCATTCTGTCTCACTCTGTTTCTCACCGTCTCAATCTGTCTCACCATCTCTGTCTCACCGTCTCTCTCTGTCTCCATCCCACTCTCTCACTCTGTCTCTCTCTGTCTCACTCTGTCTCACTGGCTCACTCTGTCTCTCTCTGTCTCTCTCTGTCTCACTCTGTCTCACTCTGTCTCTCTCTGTCTCACTCTGTCTCTCTCTCTGTCTCACTCTGTCACTCTCTGCCTCACTCTTTTTCGCTCTGCTCTCTCTAGTTCAGTTCAGTTCAAATGCTTTATTGGCATGAAAGTTTACAGAGAACCATATTGCCAAAGCTTACATTGCAAAAAGGTACAGTTTTCCAACATTCTGTAGGTGTCAATCGATTTGACATTTGTTGGGTATATACAATATTACTTTTAAACAATATTAATTTTAAACAGTCTTTCTACTTCATTTGGTACGTTCAATATTAATTTTAAACAGTCTTACTTTTAAACAGTCCTCAGGTTGTGACATGTTGTTACATATTTAGCCCCAAGGTATGGTCTGTCTCCTTCTCCTAGGACTAATCTCAATTTTGACAGATCATCCAATTCCTTGAAATCTGGGGTTGTTTGGCTTAGCTTGTTGAATAATATGTTTCTTGATGTGTTGAATTTTTCGCATTTTAGGAGGAAATGCATTTCTGTTTCAACCTCGCCAGCCAGACATTGATCGCATATTCTATTCTCTCTAGGCTGCCAGGATTTCTTGTATCTGCCTTTTTCAATTTCCAGTTGGTGGTCGCTTAGTCTGTACCTGGTGAGGGTCTGTCTCTGTTTTGTGTCTCTGATGGTCGTGAGGTAGTCTGCCAGTTTATATTCTCTTTTTAGGGCCCGGTAACATTCTAATCTGCTTTGGCTTTCGGTTATTTTGTTCCAATGTCTATCTCACTCTGTCTGACTCTGTCTCACCGTCTCTCTGTCTCTCTGTGTCTCACCGTCTCTCTCTCACTCTGTCTCACCATCTCTCTCTGTCTCTCTCTGCCTCACTCTGTCTCACCGTCTCTCTCTGTCTCACTCTGTCTCACTCTGTCTCACCGTCTCACTCTGTCTCTCTCTGTCTCACCACCTCACTCTGTCTCACTCTGTCTCACTCTATCTTACTCTGTCTCTCTCCGTCTCACTGTCTCTCTCTGTCTCTCTCTGTCTCTCTCTGTCTCACCGTCTCTCTCTGTCTCACCATCTCTCTCTGTCTGACTCTGTCTCACCGTCTCTATCTGTCTCACCGTCTCTCTCTGTCCCACTCTGTCTGACCATCTCACTCTGTCTCTCTCTGTCTCACCGCCTCTCACCGTCTCACTCTGTCTCTCTATCTGTCTCTCTCTCTGTCTCTCTCCATCTCACTGTCTCTCTCTGTCTCTCTCTGTCTCACCATCTCACTCTGTCTCACTGTCTCACTCTGTCTCTCTCTGTCTCTCTCTGCCTCTCTCTGTCTCACTCTGCCTCACTCTGTCTCACCGTCTCTCTCTGTCTCACCGTCTCACTCTGTCTCACTCTATCTTACTCTATCTTACTCTGTCTCTCTCTGTCTCTCTCTGTCTCCCTCTGTCTCCCTCTGTCTCTCTCTCTCTCACTCTGTCTCACTCTGTCTCTGTCTCTCTCTGTCTCACTGTCTCTCTCTGTCTCACCGTCTCACCTTGTCTCACCGTCTCACTCTGTCTCACTATTTCTCTCTCTGTCTCACTGTCTCTCTCTGTCTCTCTCTGTCTCACCGTCTCTCTCTGTCTCGCCGTCTCACTCTCTCTCTGTCTCTCTCTGTCTCACTCTGTCTCTTTGTCTCACTCTGACCCTCTCTGTCTCTCTCTGTCTCTCTCTGTCTCACTCTGTCTCACTCTGTCTCTCTCTGTCTCACTCTGTCTCACCGGCTCTCTCTGTCTCACCATCTCTCTCTGTCTCACTCTGTCTCACCGTCTCTATCTGTCTCACCGTCTCTATCTGTCCCACTCTGCCTCACCATCTCACTCTGTCTCTCTCTGACTCACCGTCTCCCTCTGTCTCTCTCTCTGTCTCTCTCTCTGTCTCTCTCTCTGTCTCTCTCTCTGTCTCTCTCCGTCTCACTGTCTCTCTCTGTCTCTCTCTGTCTCACCGTCTCTGTCTCACCGTCTCACTCTGTCTCTCTCTGTCTCACTGTCTCACTCTGTCTCAGTCTATCTTACTCTATCTTACTCTGTCTTACTCTGTCTTACTCTGTCTCTCTCTGTCTCTCTCTCTCTCACTCTGTCTCACTCTGTCTCTCTCTGTCTCACTGTCTCTCTCTGTCTCACTGTCTCTCTCTGTCTCACTCTGTCTCACCGTCTCACCTTGTCTCACCGTCTCACTCTGTCTCACCATCTCTCTCTGTCTCTCTCTGTCTCTCTCTGTCTTTCTCTGTCTCACTCTGTCTCACTGTCTCTCTCTGTCTCACTCTGTCTCACCGTCTCTCTCTGTCTCACCGTCTCTCTCTGTCTCACTCTGTCTCACCGTCTCTCTCTGTCTCACCGTCTCACTCTCTCTCTGTCTCACTCTGTCTCTTTGTCTCACTCTGTCCCTCTCTGTCTCACTCTGTCTCTTTCTGTCTGTCTCTGTCTCTCTCTGTCTCACTCTGTCTCTCTCTGTCTCACTCTGTCTCACAGTCTCTCTGTCTCTCTCTGTCTCGCTCTGTCTCTCCGTCTCTCTCTGTCTCACTCTGTCGCACCATCTCTCTCTGTCTCTCTCTGTCTCTCTCTGTCTCTCTCTGTCTCACCGTCTCTCTCTTTCTCTCTCTTTCTCTCTCTTTCTCTCTCTGTCTCACTCTGTCTCACCGTCTCTCTCTGTCTCTCTCTGTCTCACCGTCTCTCTCTTTCTCTCTCTTTCTCTCTCTGTCTCTCTCTGTCTCACCATCTCACTCTGTCTCACTGTCTCTCTCTGTCTCACTCTGTCTCACCGTCTCTCTCTGTCTCACTCTGTCTCACTCTGTCTCACCGTCTCACTCTCTCTCTCTGTCTCACTCTGTCACTCTCTGTCACTCTCTGTCTCACTCTGTCTCACTCTGTCTCTCTCTGTCTCACTCTGTCTCACTCTGTCTCACTCAGTCTCTCTCTGCCTCACTCTGTCTCTCTGCCTCACTCTGTCTCTCTGCCTCACTCTGTCTCTTTGTCTCACTCTGTCTCACTCTGTCTCACTCTGTCTCACCGTCTCTCTCAATCTCTCTCTCTCTCTCTCTCTCTCTCTCTCTCTCTCTCACTCTGTCTCACTCTGTCTCACTCTGTCTCACTCTATCTTACTCTATCTTACTCTGTCTCTCTCCGTCTCACTGTCTCTCTCTGTCTCTCTCTGTCTCTCTCTGTCTCACTCTGTCTCACCGTCTCTCTCTGTCTCTCTCTGTCTCACTCTGTCTCACCGTCTCTCTCTGTCTCACCATCTCTCTCTGTCTCACTCTGTCTCACCGTCTCTATCTGTCTCACCGTCTCTCTCTGTCCCACTCTGTCTGACCATCTCACTCTGCCTCTCTCTGTCTCACCGCCTCTCACCGTCTCACTCTGTCTCTCTCTCTGTCTCTCTCTCTGTCTCTCTCCATCTCACTGTCTCTCTCTGTCTCTCTCTGTCTCACCGTCTCTGTCTCACCGTCTCACTCTGTCTCACTCTGTCTCACTCTGTCTCACTCTGTCTCTCTCTGTCTCTCTCTGTCTCTCTCTGTCTCACTCTGCCTCACTCTGTCTCACCGTCTCTCTCTGTCTCACCGTCTCACTCTGTCTCACTCTGTCTCACTCTATCTTACTCTATCTTACTCTGTCTCTCTCTGTCTCTCTCTCTCTCACTCTGTCTCACTCTGTCTCACTCTGTCTCACTGTCTCTCTCTGTCTCACTCTGTCTCACCGTCTCACCTTGTCTCACCGTCTCACTCTGTCTCACTAGTTCAGTTCAGTTCAGTTCAAATGCTTTATTGGCATGAAAGTTTACAGAGAACCATATTGCCAAAGCTTACATAGCAAAAAGGTACAGTTTTCCAACATTCTGTAGGTGTCAATCGATTTGACATTTGTTGGGTACATACAATATTACTTTTAAACAATATTAATTTTAAACAGTCTTTCTACTTCATTTGGTACGTTCAATATTAATTTTAAACAGTCTTACTTTTAAACAGTCCTCAGGTTGTGACATGTTGTTACATATTTGGCCCCAAGGTATGGTCTGTCTCCTTCTCCTAGGACTAATCTCAATTTTGACAGATCATCCAATTCCTTGAAATCTGGGGTTGTTTGGCTTAGCTTGTTGAATAATATGTTTCTTGATGTGTTGAATTTTTCGCATTTTAGGAGGAAATGCATTTCTGTTTCAACCTCGCCAGCCAGACATTGATCGCATATTCTATTCTCTCTAGGCTGCCAGGATTTCTTGTATCTGCCTTTTTCAATTTCCAGTTGGTGGTCGCTTAGTCTGTACCTGGTGAGGGTCTATCTCTGTTTTGTGTCTCTGATGGTCGTGAGGTAGTCTGCCAGTTTATATTCTCTTTTTAGCGCCCGGTAACATTCTAATCTGCTTTGGCTTTCGGTTATTTTGTTCCAATGTTCCAGGTAGGTTTCTTTGCATTTTTTAATGATTTGGTTCACTCGGATTGGTGTTTGGACGGCTGTGTTGGTCTGGGGCTGGTCAGGGTCCGGCTGAGTACTTAGTTTCAGTAGCAGCTGACTCAGGGGACTCTTTTCTGGGTTTAGCTCTTGGGTCTGAAAGGCTTTGAAATGAAGGGTGTCTGGGGAGCTAGATTTGAGGTGATTTAGGAAGTTTAGTGCTCGTTTTTGGATGTTTATTATCAGTGGGTATCTGCCTAGTTCGGCTCTGCATGCATTTGTTGGCGTTTTTCTTTGGGTGCGAAGGATGCTTCGGCAGAATTCTGCATGTAGGGCTTCTATTGTGTGTTTTTCCCATTTAGTGTAGCTTTGGTGATTTAGCGGGCCCCATACTTCACTACCGTACAGTGCAATGGGCAGGATTATGCTGTCAAATATTTTGAGCCAGATTTTGATTGGGATTTGGATGTTGTAGAATTTTCTTTTTATTGCACATAGGGCTCTTCGGGCTTTTTCTTTTAGTGCATTCACTGCTATGCTGAAGCTCCCTGATGCTGTAATAGTTAGACCAAGGTAGGTGTAGCTCATAGTGTGTCCTATAGTGGTATCACTGAGGGTAAACTGGTATTTGTTTTCCTGACATCTGGGTCTTTTCTGAAAAATCATGATGTTGGTTTTCTTTAGATTTACTGTTAGAGCCCAATTTTGGCAGTATTTGTCGAGTAGGTCTAGTTGTTGCTGTAATCCCTGTTCTGTGGGAGACAGCAGAACCAGGTCGTCCGCATAGAACAGGGACTTCACTTCTCCATCCAGGAGACGGAGACCTGGTGACTCGCTTTGCTCCAGCATGTCTGCTAATTCATTTATGTATATGTTGAACAGGGTCGGGCTCAAATCTCTCTGTCTCTCTCTCTGTCTCTCTCCATCTCACTGTCTCTCTCTGTCTCTCTCTGTCTCACCATCTCTGTCTCACCGTCTCACTCTGTCTCACTCTGTCTCACTGTCTCACTCTGTCTCTCTCTGTCTCTCTCTGTCTCACTCTGCCTCACTCTGTCTCACCGTCTCTCTCTGTCTCACCGTCTCACTCTGTCTCACTCTATCTTACTCTGTCTCTCTCTGTCTCCCTCTGTCTCTCTCTCACTCTGTCTCACTCTGTCTCTCTCTGTCTCACTGTCTCTCTCTGTCTCTCTCTGTCTCACCGTCTCTCTCTGTCTCACTCTGTCTCTCTCTGTCTCACTCTGTCTCTTTGTCTCACTCTGACCCTCTCTGTCTCACTCTGTCTCACTCTGTCTCTCTCTGTCTCACTCTGTCTCTCTCTGTCTCACTCTGTCTCACCGGCTCTCTCTGTCTCACCATCTCTCTCTGTCTCACCGTCTCTATCTGTCTCACCGCCTCTCTCTGTCCCACTCTGCCTCACCATCTCACTCTGTCTCTCTCTGTCTCACCGTCTCCCTCTGTCTCTCTCTCTCTCTCTCTCTCTCTGTCTCTCTCTGTCTCACTCTGTCTCACCGTCTCACTCTCTCTCTCTGTCTCACTCTGTCTCACTCTGTCTCTCTCTGTCTCTCTCTGTCTCTCTCTGTCTCTCTCTGTCTCACTCTGTCTCACCGGCTCTCTCTGTCTCACCGTCTCTCTCTGTCTCACCGTCTCTATCTGTCTCACCGTCTCTCTCTGTCCCACTCTGGCTCACCATCTCACTCTGTCTCTCTCTGTCTCACCGTCTCCCTCTGTCTCTCTCTCTCTGTCTCTCTCCGTCTCACTGTCTCTCTCTGTCTCACTCTGTCTCACCGTCTCACTCTGTCTCACCATCTCTCTCTGTCTCTCTCTGTCTCTCTCTGTCTCTCTCTGTCTTTCTCTGTCTCACTCTGTCTTTCTCTGTCTCACTCTGTCTCACTCTGTCTCACCGTCTCTCTCTGTCTCACTCTGTCTCACCGTCTCTCTCTGTCTCACCGTCTCTCTCTGTCTCACCGTCTCTCTCTGTCTCTCTCTGTCTCTCTCTGTCTCACTCTGTCTCTCTCTGTCTCACTCTGTCTCACCCTCTCTCTGTCTCTCTCTGTCTCTCTCTGTCTCACTCTGTCTCTCCGTCTCTCTCTGTCTCACTCTGTCTCACCATCTCTCTCTGTCTCTCTCTGTCTCACCGTCTCTCTCTTTCTCTCTCTCTCTCACTCTGTCTCACCGTCTCTCTCTGTCTCTCTCTGTCTCACCGTCTCTCTCTTACTCTCTCTTTCTCACTCTGTCTCTCTCTGTCTCACCATCTCACTCTGTCTCACTGTCTCTCTCTGTCTCACTCTGTCTCACCGCCTCTCTCTTTCTCTCTCTGTCTCACCGTCTCTCTTCTCTCTCTTTCTCTCTCTGTCTCACCGTCTCTCTCTGTCTCACCATCTCACTCTGTCTCACTGTCTCTCTCTGTCTCACTCTGTCTCACCGTCTCTCTCTGTCTCACTCTGTCTCTCTCTGTCTCACTCTGTCTCACCGTCTCTCTCAATCTCTCTCTCTCTCTCTCTCTCTCACTCTGTCTCACCGTCTCTCTCTGTCTCACTCTGTCTCACCATCTCTCTCTGTCTCACTCTGTCTCTCTCTGTCTCTCTCTGTCTCTCTCTGTCTCACTCTGTCTCACTCTGTCTCACTCTGTCTCTCTCTGTCTCACTCGGTCTCTCTCTGTCTCTCTCTGCCTCACACTGTCTCTCTCTGCCTTACTCTGTCTCTCTCTGACTCACTCTGACTCACTCTGTCTCTCTCTCTGTCTCTCTCTCTGTCTCTCTCTGTCTCTCTCTGTCTCTCTCTGTCTCACTCTGCCTCACCGTCTCTCTGTCTCTCTCTTTCTCTCTCTGTCTCACCGTCTCTCTCTGTCTCACCATCTCTCTCTGTCTCACTCTGTCTCACCGTCTCTATCTGTCTCACCGTCTCTCTCTGTCCCACTCTTTCTCACCATCTCACTCCGTCTCTCTCTGTCTCACCATCTCTCTCTGTCTCACTCTGTCTCACTCTGTCTCACCGTCTCTCACAGTCTCACTCTGTCTCTCTCTCTGTCTCTCTCTGTCTCACTCTGTCTCACCGTCTCACTCTCTCTCTCTCCATCTCTCTCTGTCTCTCTCCGTCTCACTGTCTCTCTCTGTCTCTCTCTGTCTCACTCTGTCTCACCGTCTCTCTCTGTCTCTCTCTGTCTCACTCTGACTCACCGTCTCTCTCTGTCTCACCATCTCACTCTGTCTCTCTCTGTCTCACCGTCTCTCACCGTCTCACTCTGTCTCTCTCTCTGTCTCTCTCTCTGTCTCTCTCCGTCTCACTGTCTCTCACTGTCTCTCTCTGTCTCTCTCTGTCTCTCTCTGTCTCACCGTCTCTGTCTCACCATCTCACTCTGTCTCACTCTGTCTCACCGTCTCTCTCTGTCTCTCTCTGTCTCACCGCCTCTCTCTGTCTCACTCTGTCTCTCTCTATCTCACTGTCTCACTCTGTCTCACCGTCTCTCACCGTCTCTCACCGTCTCACTCTGTCTCTCTCTGTCTCACCATCTCTGTCTCACCGTCTCACTCTGTCTCACTGTCTCTCTCTGTCTCACTCTGTCTCTCTGTCCAATTTTCCAATTTCCAATTAAAATGCTTTATTGGCATGAAAGTTTACTGAGAACCATATTGCCAAAGCTTACATAGCAAAAAGGTACAGTTTTCCAACATTCTGTAGGTGTCAATCGATTTGACATTTGTTGGGTACATACAATATTACTTTTAAACAATATTAATTTTAAACAGTCTTTGTACTTCATTTGGTACGTTCAATATTAATTTTAAACAGTCTTAATTTTAAACAGTCCTCAGGTTGTGACATGTTGTTACATATTTGGCCCCAAGGTATGGTCTGTCTCCTTCTCCTAGGACTAATCTCAATTT